>NC_041382.1:189562307-189576152 GCF_002162155.2 Triticum dicoccoides
CGGCGGCGGACTGGCGGTGGGGAGTGGTTTTGGGGAGGGCGGGGCGGCTTCGCGGCGCGGTCCTGCCGCGGGCCGCGGGGGGCGGTGGTTCGGCCGGTGGTGGCTGGAGGCTCAGGGGGGTGGAGTTTGATGATAAACTGCAGGCCCTTGATTTTGTATCCAACGGCTGGAAAATCTAATGACCAGAGATGAAAAAGGCAGTCGACTGACGTGTAGCCTCACCCCGCACGTACACATGCACGCACGCAAGACACGCACACATGCAGGCGTGCAACACTGACACGTACACATAACGAACACACGCACGCATGCATGCATGCAACACTGACATGCAAACATGCACTCACGAACACACGCACGTACGCACACATGCATGCAACACTGAAACGTACCCTTGCACGCACGCAACACTCGCACACCTGCATGCACACAACACACAATGCAAGACACACGCTCAACCTATACGTGCATGCACCACTACTAGGAAAAGGCCTATAGATGATATGGCCACTAATGGCGCACCAGAAATATGGTGCGCCACTACTATATACTAATGGCGCACCATGAGTTGGTGCGCCATTAGTATGGTAGACACTAATGGCGCACCGGACACACGGTGTGCCACTAGTAACAATTTTTTTTCCAAAAATACTAATGGCGCACCGGGGCACAGTGCGCCATTACTAGTTTAACTAGTAATGGCGCACCTGCCACACAGTGCGCCACTACTATATTATTATTATTTTGCAAAACTACTAATGGCGCACCGCAAGCTGGTGCGCCATTAGTAACCAGGGTTACTAATGGCGCATTTGTGGGTGGTGCGCCATTAGTAACCTGAGACCAGCTAGATATTTTGGACAGCCACACCTACACACTCACTTTCCCCACTTCATTCTCTCCACCTCCTCCTCCAAGCTTCTGTCGGCTGCCTCCTCCTCCTCACCTCATTTGCACCATAGATTCATCAAAATTAAGTGGTTAAATTACCTTTTCTGATAGGTAAGTAAGGGGAAAGCTATCTTTATGTTGTAGATCTACTTTTTTTCTCCCTCCAACAACATGCACATGCACTTTTTATGGCCTAGCTAGATCTATGTATGTTTGTGGTGTTGCATATATGTTTGTGTTTGCAGGTACCGGTATTTGAAATGCGATAGTTGCCAATATTTTGCCGGAATGTTGATTCATTTCTGTTTCGGCGAGAATTTTGGCACTATGCATTCTTTTTGGTCCTATTTTTAGGGAAAGTCATGCCAAATTTTTTCTTGGTTCTAAAATATCGTTTTGCTCTACCCCGCAGGCGACCATGGTCCGCACGATGACCGAAGGCATCGTGAATAGGTTTTTGAGCTCTGCAAAGGCCGAGATGCTTCAAAAGAACGAGACAGAGATAAGATGTTCGTGTTGAAGATGCAAGCTGAAGAGCCTTATTGCGGACCCGGATTCCGGGCAGGTGCGGAACCACCTGCTCTTGCGTGGTTTCATGGATGGCTATTGGTGGCAAGGTGATGAAGATGACTATGAAGTCGTCCATGGGGGTCAGGCAAGAAATGAGGAAGGGCAGCAAGACAACCACCGCGGCGAGGGCGGGTGAGGGAGCCCTGGATTAGGGGGTGTTCGGATAGCCAAACTATACCTTCAGCCGGACTCCTGGACTATGAAGATGCAAGATTGAAGACTCCATCCCATGTCCAGAAGGGACTTTCCTTGGCGTGGAAGGCAAGCTTGGCGATACGGATATGAAGATCTCCTACCATTGTAACCGACTCTATGTAACCCTAACCCTATCCGGTGTCTATATAAACCGGAGGGTTTTAGTCCGTAGGACAACATACACATCAACAATCATACCATAGGCTAGCTTCTAGGGTTTAGCCTCTCTGATCTCGTGGTAGATCTACTCTTGTACTACCCATATCATCAATATTAATCAAGCAGGACGTAGGGTTTTACCTCCATCGAGAGGGCCCGAACCTGGGTAAAACTTCGTGTCCCTTGCCTCCTGTTATCATCTGGCCTACACGCACAGTTCGGGACCCCCTACCCGAGATCCGCCGGTTTTGACACCGACATTGGTGCTTTCATTAAGAGTTCCTCTGTGCCGTCGCCGTCAGGCCCGATGGCTCCTACGATCATCAATAGCGATGCAGTCCAGGGTGAGACCTTCCTCCCCGGACAGATCTTCGTCTTTAGCAGCTTCGCACTACGGGCCAATTCACTTTGCCATCTAGAGCAGATCGAAAGCTACACCCCTGGCCGTCAGGTCAGATTCAGAAATTTAAACTACACGGCTGACATCCGCGGGGACTTGATCTTCGATGGACTCGAACCACCGCCGAGCGCGCCGCACTGTCACGACGAGCATGATCTAGCTCTACCGCCGAATAGTGCCCTGGAGGCCGCACCCGCGTCGGCTCCGACCCTTAGTCCGGAGCTAGCCGCATCGATCGAGGATGGGCGGTTGGACGCCACCTCGGGGGCTGTGACCCCAATGGCGGTTGAGCCGAACACCAGCCCCGTACTCTGCGAGACTCGTGACTCCATGAAACCGGATTCTTCTCCGAACTCCGAACCCTCCGCGCCCCTGCCGATCGAATCCGATTGGGCGCCGATCATGGAGTTCACGGCCGGGGACGTCTTTCAGCACTCGCCTTTCGGCGATATCCTAAAGTCACTGAAGTATCTCTCTTTATCAGGAGAGCCCTGGCCGGACTACGGTCAGCAAGGTTGGAGTACGAACGATGAAGAAATTCAAAGCCCACCTACCACCCACTTTGTAGCCACTGTCGATGATTTAACCGACATGCTCGACTTTGACTCCGAATACATCGACGGTATGGACACCGATGAAGGAGACAATGAAGAACCAGCGCCTGTTGGGCCCTGGAACGCCACCTCGTCATATGACGTATACATGGTGGACGCACCAAAAGATGATGATGAGGAGCGGAAGGACGCACCGAAGGCCTGTTCCCTCGAAAAGCAGTCAAAACGGCGACGCAAGCGCCGCCCCAAATCCTGCCTCGACAGAAATAGCGATCACACAGACCCAGCGCTGGAGCAGGGCGAACCGCTGACGGACAACGGCAATCCGGATATCCAAACCAAACAAACAAATCCTATCAGGGATAATGGTCTAGACAACATAACGCCGGACAGGCACCCGGAGCATCAGAATGCCCGCGAAAGGCTCGTTGCCACCGCAAGGAGCCTTAAAAAGCAGAAGCGAAGGCTCAAGGCCGCGCAAAACAAACTCCAATTCCGATGGAGTAAAATACTTAATACAGCAGCAATGTACGGCGACGATCGCCCCTCAAAGAGCTACCCAAAGCGGAAGCTGCTACCCGAATTCGATGAGGAGGCCTCCAACCCCCCACAACCAAATATCAAAGCAACCACCTGGTCGGATAGACGACCCCTCTATCAACACAGAACGGCATACAATGCCGCTCACAATACAACACGCGACCCACGCAAGGGCTCGCACCCAAAGGACGGCGCAACAAGATCTATCTATGGACCACGCAAGCGTGCCCCAGCATACAATGCAACACAACAAGCATCAGAACAACGCGGTACACCCAGTTACAGGGGTGCCGCACACCCCCTATGTTTCACCGATGAGGTGCTGGACCATGAATTTCCAGAGGGATTCAAGCCCGTAAACATAGAGGCATACGATGGGACAACAGACCCTAGGGTTTGGATTGAGGACTATATCCTTCAAATCCATATGGCTCGAGGAGATGATCTCCACACCATCAAATACTTACCCCTCAAGGTCAAAGGGCCAGCTCGTCACTGACTCAAAGGCCTCCCCGAAAGCTCCATTGGAAGTTGGGAAGAGCTCGAAGACGCCTTTCGGGCAAATTTTCAAGGAACTTATGTCCGACCTCCGGATGCGGACGATTTGAGTCATATAACTCAACAGCCCAAAGAGTCAGCCCGAAAGCTTTGGAACAGGTTTCTCACTAAAAAGAACCAGATTGTTGACTGTCCGGACGCCGAAGCCTTGGCAGCTTTCAAGCATAGTGTCCGTGACGAATGGCTCGCCAGACACCTCGGCCAAAATAAGCCGAGAACGATGGTCGCATTAACAAACCTCATGACCCGCTTTTGCGCGGGTGAGGATAGCTGGCTAGCCAGATGCAGCACCAGCGACCCCAGTACATCTGAAGTTAGAGATGGAAACGGGAAATCACGGTGCAACAGCAATAGCAAACGCCGGAATAAAGAAGACAACACGCAGGGCACAACAGTAAATGCCGGATTCAAAAGCTCCCGGCCAGGTCAAAAGCCGCCCACTAAAGGCACCAGGGATGAACCGTCCAGCCTCAACAAAATTCTGGACCAGGTATGTCAGATACATAGTACCCCTAGCAAGCCCGCTAATCATACCCACAGAGAATGTTGGGTCTTCAAGCAGTCCGGCAAGCTCAACGCCGTACACAAGGGGGAGGATACACCAAGTGAAGACGAGGACGAGCCTCCCAATCAAGACACTGGGGAACAAAAGAAATTCCCACCAGAAGTCAAAACAGTAAACGTACTACACATGATCAAGGAAAAAAACAATGCGGCACCCCCAGGAAAATATACCCAAGTGCCTGTCACTGCGAAGTCTTGCCAATGGTCATCTCAATCGATCATTTTCGACCATCGTGATTACTCAGCAAGTATCCGACACGCAGGATGGGCTGCCTTGGTATTAGACCCAGTAATTGGCGGATATCACTTCACACGAGTCTTGATGGACGGCGGCAGCAGCCTAAACCTAATATACCAGGATACAATCCGCGGGATGGGGTTAGACCCAACACAAATTTGCCATAGCAATACTACCTTCAAAGGAGTAACGCCAGGCCCAGGGGCTCGTTGTACGGGCTCCCTCCTACTACAAGTTATATTCGGCTCCCCTGATAACTTCCGTAGCGAGCATTTAACCTTCCACATCGCTTCGTTTCAAAGTGGCTATCAAGCACTGCTCGGGCGCGAAGCTTTCACTCGCTTTAATGCAATACCACACTACGCCTCCCTCACACTCAAGATGCCCGGTCCACGCGGCATCATTTTAGTGCACGGAAATATCAAGCGATCTCTGCGCAACGAAGAGGGTGAGGCTGCCTTGGCAGCCACACACTAAAGGCGCCCGGACTAGCCAAAGCGCCCCATAGGTCGTCAAGACCTCAGACACAACTAATCGAGTCCAGCGCCGCCACTTATACCGAATAAATGGTCACACCCCTACTTACAAGGGGCTCAACACGCGCAGACATGTGGCCATTCCTCCTCATTTTAAATTATGCATAGTTTCTTTAATTATCTTTTTTGCACGACAACCTTTTTCACCTAAATTCCTCTCTTTTACAGACAATCATCGTGCCACACCCGTCTAGGATACGGAACAATGGAGACACAGGCGCAGACGTGCAGCAGGGACCCGCTCCAAGGATTCTTTTTAGATTAAGACCCTGCGTAAACCTTTTTTACTGTCTCTTGTTGATACATATCCACCGTTGAGAAGGATGCTGACGTCTTGGCATGTGGACACGCCAGACCAATGCACGTACCTGGACATAAGGGGCTTCTTACGAAGGCCATTATTTAGGCCCGGTTTATACCACAAAGACCGAATACCTTAGGGAGTGTTCGGTGTCGCGAGTTTGGCCCTATATGCATCAGCTCCGAATCATTGTCTTTGGTCAAATGTTGGGTTTTCCCGGCTCCTGTGTTTTGGTGCCTTACATTCCGCTTTACCGGCTAAGGTAGCACCAGGAGAACTACTGCGATTGTGCCCTGGTTCATCCGGACGAGCACCTCAGTAGAGAAAGCTGAAAACTGATTGTCATGATCTAGCGCGAGACTGGTCAACCACTCGATGACCCATGGGAATGTTAGAATTCCTCCGCCTTAACGAAGGGCCGCTTTTCGTCCAGGCATATACGCACCCCGGGATTGGGAGAGTGCAGAGCCACCAGGGGCTATCTAGTAGCCCCACTGCCAAACTCCTATGGCTAAGTGAAAGTGTTAAAGCATTATAGTCCGGTTGCCTCGATCGCTCCGCTATCACCTCCTTAATAGGACCAAGACGTTGGGTTAAGTGTGAACGCGTGTTTCTGCGAACACCTCCGCATTATATGCGTGGGGGTTGAAGCCGACGACTGCAATCTTTCAGGTTATACACATGTATACATAAACGGCCGCCCAGGAGGCATCACATTACTTTCAGGCAAAAGTATAAAAGTAGCCTTATGAAAATTTATAAAAGCATTTCGCTTACAATGAGATTACATGTCACTCAAACATAATATTTTTTTGAGCACTGGGTCTCTATCAAACGAGCACCCTCAAGAACTTCCTCAAAGTAGTGCTCAGCAGCCCTTCGACCTATGGCCGAATCCTGCGCTGCAACAGTGGTAGCATCCATCTCCGCCCAGTATGCTTTACCACGGGCGAAGGCCATTCGTGCGCCTTCTATACACGCCGACCTCTTCATCGCATTAATGCGCGACACCACGTCAAGGAACTGCTACACCAAGCCAAAATAGTTGTTCGGTTTTAGCCTTTCCGGCCATAGCTGATCCACAACAGACCTCATGGCGAGTCCGGACAACCTATTTAGTTCGGCCCATTCGGCTAGTTGGTCAAACAACAAAAGTGGACGCTCGGGAGAATGAAATTGTGTCCAAAACAGTTGGTCCACTTCACGGTTCGTCTAACCCTTGAAGTACTTGGCCGCATCAGCAGCGCTCGCCGCCAAATCCATATACGCATCCTCCGAACTCCACAGCCGATCCAGAGGGGCATACCGTGGATCTCTGAACTTCCTCTGCAGCATAAAGGATTTCCCGGCTACAATATCCCCGGCTTCCCGCAGCTCCTCCTTCCTTGCCCTCATAGCAGAGCGGAGGTCTTTTCCCATTGCAGCAACCTTCTCAAGGTCCGATGCCTTCGCCTGGTTTTCCTTTTCAAGAGCTCGACAACGGTCGACGGCGGCTTTTAATTCTACGGCCATATTGTCCATCTTATCCCGGCTCTCGCCATGCGCGGCCTTCTCGGCTCGCAACTCTTCGGCCGCCTTCAAAGCAGCCGCATTACCCAATCTTGCTTGTTCCTTGGCTCAGGCAAGTTCCGCCCGCAAGGTTTCAACAGTGGCAGCTCCATCTGCAGTAATAACATGTTAAATATACTGGCTTCATGCTGCTCTTACTATGCGGCGTTTACCAGATAATAACACCTACCATGCGCCTCGTCAAGACTTTTGTTAACAAGCTCGATGTCGGCGTCTGCCGCATCCAACTGCCGTTTTAAATGGGCAAACTCGCTAGTCCGGCTAGCCACCGGAGCTTCCATCACCTGCTCATACAAACAGTATGGTTACTACCTGGGATTATGATCCTCTGATCGTCGTTGTTCCCAACGACAACCAGAGTCTCAGGGGCTACTATCTACACAGGGCACACTTACCATGTGCAGGACTATCATTTACACATTATTTACTTACCTCAAAGCCTGTCAAAAGGCTAGTGCAAGCTTTAGTCAGTCCACTCTTGGCGGACTGAACCTTCTAGACCAGCGCACTCATAATAGCGCGGTGCTCCTCGTCGATGGAGGCGCCTTGGAGCGCCTCCAACATATTGTCCGGCGCCTCCAGGTGGACGGGGGTCGCCGGCACGGTGGACTTGCTCCTCTTGGAAGGAGGTCCCCTGCCGGACTCCGGAACCCTTGAAGGTTCCAGAGTGGTGTCCGGCCTAGAGCCGGACTTGGAGCCCTGGGGGGTTTCATCCCCTTTACTCCTGGAGTCTGGGAGGTCGCCTTGCGGCGCCTCCGGGACCACCTCCTCCCTGCTTGGAACCTGTTGGGACAACACCTCGGTGTCGCCCATAGGGCGGGGGGAAGGAAGCCGTCGGAAGCGAGTTCACATCCGACGAGTCCAGTGAGCCGCTCGACGACACGTCGAGCCGGTCTTTGGGTGGGCTGCATAAGCATATTCGACATAAGGGAAAGTTGTGCAATAAACGAATACTATGAACTCTGGCATCCGAATACTTACGATTTTGCCAGGGGCTTGGCCCTAGGCTGCCACTCCTTTTCACCATCGTCGGCGTCGTTAGAGTAGGCCGAAGGAAGGGTTTTCCCCTTCTTGGACCCTCCGGCCTCCTCAAAGAGGGCGGCC
The DNA here is from genome assembly GCF_002162155.2 of Triticum dicoccoides. Lineage (NCBI taxonomy): Eukaryota > Viridiplantae > Streptophyta > Magnoliopsida > Poales > Poaceae > Triticum > Triticum dicoccoides. The sequence goes on from NC_041382.1 coordinate 189,570,487, forward strand.
TTCCTTTTCTTCTCTCCTCCCGCTGGAGGGGGAGAGGTCTCTTCTTCTTTCTCCTCGTCTTCACGAGAGGAAGGCGCTTCGGGACCGTCGGATGACGAATCCGACACCTCCTGGCGCCGGGCACTCTTTTGAGTCCCCGTGGCTCTTTTCGTGGCCTTCTTCTCCGGCACCACATAGGGCACCGGAACCAGCAGCCTCGCCAAGCGAGCGTCCGCTGGGCCTTCAGGGAAAGGAGACGAACAGTTGATCTGTCCGGACGTCACCTCCCAATCCTATCACAGATAAGGGAACTTAGATCCCGCATAGAGTCAAACTATGAAAAACTGATACCCTGTAAAAGGACAAAAATAGCTTACCGCATGAGCGTGATGCTGAGTAATAAATCCGCGATCCTCGGTAGCGGATGCGGGAGCCTCGGCGCCCTTGAAAAGCATCCTCCAGGCATCTTCGTACGTCGTGTCGAAGAGCCTGTTTAGAGTTCGGTGCTGCGCCGGGTCGAACTCCCACAGGTTGAAGGCCCGTCGTTGACACGGGAGGATCAGGCGGATGAGCATAACCTGGACTACGTTGACAAGCTTGAGCCTCTTGTCTACCAGGGTTTGGATGCATGTTTGGAGTCCAGTCAGCTCTCCTTTTTTTACCCCAAGACAGTCCTGTCTCCTTCCAGGAGGTGAGCCACGTAGGGGGGCCGGATCGAAACTCAGGGGGTGCGACCCATTCGGCGTCGCATGGCTCGGTGACGTAAAACCACCCTGATTGCCACCCCTTCAGGGTCTCCACAAAGGAGCCCTTGAGCCACAGGACGTTGGCCATCTTGCCAACCATGGCACCGCCGCACTCCGCCTGGCTGCCGCGCACCACCTTTGGCTTGACGTTGAAAGTCTTAAGCCATAGGCCGAAATGGGGGCGGATGCGGAGGAATGCCTCGCACGTGACGATAAACGCCGAGATGTTGAGGACGAAGTTCAGGGCCAGATCATGGAAATCCAGGCCGTAGTAGAACATGAGCCCCCGGACAAATGGATGCAGAGGGAAGCCCAGTCCGCGGAGGAAATGGGGGAGTAATACCACCCTCTCATGGGGCCTAGGAGTGGGGATGAGCTGCCCCTTTTCGGGAAGCCGGTGCGCGATGTCGCTAGCCAGATATCCGGCCTTCCTCAGCTTTTTGATGTGTCCCTCCGTGACGGAGGAGACCATCCACTTGCCTCCCGCTTCGGACATGACTGGAGAAGGTTGAGGTGGTAGTGCGGATTTGGGCGCTGGAGCTCGAGTGCGCAAGAATGGATAGGCAAAGGAGGAAGAAGGCGTGGGTGAAAAGATGGATCCTTATCCCCTTATATGGGTGGACGCAACTACATGTCCCCACTAGCCTGGTAAAACTCACTTATCTCCAAGCGCCGTAATCAAAGGTGCGGTTGGGTTACCCACGCCCGTATTGATGAGAATCCCGGAATAAGGGGAAACGATCTCTGCTTTGACAAGACGTGCCAAGGAAACCGCCTTGCATAACGCGCTGAGGTGGGATACTAAAACGACTCGGATAAAGGCTTGGCCGTGGTGTGTCACGCTACGGAATACGTCAGCAGATTAGATTTGTGTAAATATTATTCTCTCTATGGCAATATGTGGAAACTTATTTTGCAGAGCTGGACACTATCTTTGTGTTCAAAATCTTCTATGAAGTACTTGGAGGAGGAACCCGCCTTGCAATGCCGAAGACAAACTGCGCGCCGGACTCGTCGTCATTGAAGCCTGGTTTAGGGGCTACTGAGGGAGTCCTGGATTAGGGGGTGTTCGGATAGCCGAACTATACCTTCAGCCGGACTCCTGGACTATGAAGATGCAAGATTGAAGACTCCGTCCCGTGTCCGGAAGGGACTTTCCTTGGCGTGGAAGGCAAGCTTGGCGATACGGATATGAAGATCTCCTACCAATGTAACCGACTCTATGTAACCCTAACCCTATCCGGTGTCTATATAAACCGAAGGGTTTTAGTCCGTAGGACAACATACACATCAACAATCATACCATAGGCTAGCTTCTAGAGTTTAGCCTCTCTGATCTCGTGGTAGATCTACTCTTGTACTACCCATATCATCAATATTAATCAAGCAGGACGTAGGTTTTTACCTCCATCGAGAGGGCCCAAACCTGGGTAAAACTTTGTGTCCCTTGCCTCCTGTTACCATCCGGCCTAGACGCACAGTTCGGGATCCCCTACCCGAGATCCGCCGGTTTTGACACCGACAGCGGGTGAGAAGACGAAGAATCTCCAGGACATGATCACGACGGTGATGCTGTACACAGTCATCATGTAGAAGATGTCGGACATGATGATGAGGAAGATCAAGACGAAGGGCATGATCATGAAGATGAAGATGCTGGAGCAGACGACGATGGAGGCTGGGTGCAGGACCCTCATAGTCAAGAGCTGCTTGTCAAGCAGACGGATAACGCAAGAGCTGCCGCCCGAGAGAAAGCCAAGCTGGATCAACTGGAGATAGACGCGGTTACTCCATTGTATGAAGGATGAAGGCCCGAGGATACCCGCTGAAAGTAACGCTCATGGCTCTGGAGATGAGGGTAAAACACAAAATGACCGACGCATGCTTCGACGAGAACATGTCATTCTAGCACGAACGTCTTCCCAAGGGGAACAAGTGCTCGACCAGTTTTGAGGAGGCGAAGAAAATCGTGTGTCCTCTGGATTTACCGCACGTGAAATACCATGTGTGCATGAACAATTGCATCATTTATCGGGACGAGCATGCGGAGTCTACCATATGTCCGGTGTGCGGCGTCACTCGATACAAGAAGAGGAAGAAAGCTCCTCGAAAAGTGGAGTGGTACTTTCCAATCACTCCTCGTCTGCAGCGGTATTTCGTGGACCCTAAGGTAGCAAAGCTCCTGCATTGGCACGCGGATAGGAAGGAGAAGAAGCGAGAAGATGACGGAAATGATCCGGAGATAAATAAAAAAGACAAGATGTTGAGTCACCCTAAGGATGCGAGCCAGTGGCAAGCGTTGAACTTCAAAGACCCACAATTTGGGAACGATCCAAGGAACATCGTGCTGGGCACGAGCACCGATGGAGTCAATCCGTTTGGCAGCCAGAGAAGCACACATAGCACCTGGCATGTGTTTGTGTGGATGTACAACCTTCCCCCTGGTTGTGCATGAAGAGGAAGTACATTCACATGAGTATGCTAATTGAAGGGCCGAAACAACCAAGGAACGACATCAATCTATATCTGGGGCTGCTGAAAGAGGAGCTAGACACGCTGTGGAAAACGCCAGCCAAAACATGGGACGCCGCAAAGAAAGAATATTTCCCTATGAGAGCCGCACTGCTCACGACGGTGCACGACTATCTTGGTTACGGATATCTCGTGGGGCAGGTGGTCCACGGATTTTCTGGATGCGTCAGGTGCATGGATGACACAATGTATCGCCAGCTAGATAGAGATCCCGGGTCTTCGAAAACCGTGTTCATGGGACATCAAAGGTGGCTTCGTGACGATGACCCATGGAGAAAACGCAAGGATCTCTTCGATGGTGAAACCGAACCCCGAAGACGCCCGCGTACGAGGAGCGGCGAGGAAATAGACGAGTTGTTGAAAAATTGTAAAGATTGCCCACTGCCGGGAAAGAAGAAAAAGGCGCCAGAGCCGGGAAAGAAGCGAAAGGCGCCAGAGCCGCTGCTAAAGGTATGGAAAACAAGGTCTGTTTTCTAGGACTTGCCGTACTGGAAGATCCATCGTGTGCCTCACAGCCTTGATGTCATGCATATCACGATGAACGTGTGCGAGAGTCTGCTTGGTACCCTGCTCAACATGCCAGAGAGGACCAAAGATGGGCCGAAAGCAAGGGCAGACTTGAAATCAATGGGTATCAAGGAGGAGCTTCACGCTAATGATGATGATGATGAGGCGAAGCAGGACATCAAAAGTCGTCGCAAAGGCAAAAAGGCCAAGAAGACCGGAAATGACTACCCTCCCCCGTGCTTCACTCTAAGTCAGGAGGAGATCGAGCAGTTCTTCACCTGCCTCGTAGGAGTAAAACTTCCTTATGGTTACGCGGGGAAGATAAGCAGATACCTAGACCCAGCAAAGCAGAAGTTCAGTGGGATGAAGTCTCACGACTATCACGTGTTGATGACGCAGATACTTCCAGTTGCAATCCGTGGGATCATGGACACGCACGTCCATGAAACTCTATTTGGCCTATGCAACTTTTTCAACGTCATCTCTCGAAAGTCGGTTGGCGTGAGGCAACTCAGAAGGCTACAGGAAGAGATCGTGGTGATACTATGCGAGCTTGAGATGTACTTCCCGCCCGCATTCTTCGACGTTATGGTGCATCTGCTGGTCCATATCGTGGAGGATATCATCCAACTCGGACCGACGTTCCTGCATAGCATGATGCCGTTCGAAAGGATGAATGGTGTCATCAAAGGATACGTTCGCAACATGTCACGTCCAGAGGGAAGCATAGCCAGGGGCTTTCTGACCGAAGAGTGCATCTCCTACTGTACGAATTATCTAGGCATCGAGAACCCCGTTGGTCTGCCCATCAACAGGCACCTCGGCAGGCTCGCTGGATGGGGTCACCGTGAGGGTCGCCACGAAATGCATGTCGACTTCGAGGGTCGACTCGCCGACTTTGAAAGAGCAAACCTAGTCGCGCTACAACACATAGACGTGGTCGATCCTTGGGTGGTAGAGCACAAAACCTTTATTGAGAAGACGTACAATGACCGAGGCCAACAGAGGACGGACGGATATATAATCAAAGAGCACAACTCATGGTTCACGCGTTGGTTCAAGCAGAAGCTTCTGTCGTACCCTTTACATGAGGATTCTTCCGCGGAAGAACAACTCATATTAGCCTTGTCACAGGGCACCGAGTACAACCTGATGACCTATGAGGCGTACGATATCAACGGCTACACATTCTACACCAAGGACAAGGACATGAAGAGCGATGGTTATCAGAACTCCGGGGTAACGATGGAATCCTACACCGGTAATAACAAGGACATATACTACGGAAGGATCGAGGAGGTCTGGGAGCTGAGCTACGCTGGAGAGAAGGTCCCGATGTTCCGTGTTAGATGGGCCAAGAGCGTCCTAAAAGAAGACCGGTATTTCACCACCATGGTTATACCCGAAGCCAAATCCAAGACCGCGGGCTCAAACGTCACCGCGAAAAATGAGCCATGGGTACTGGCTTCCCAAGTGGACCAATGCTTCTTCATTACCGACCCGTGAAAGCCCAGTCGTGTTGTCGTGAGGAGAGGCAAAAGGAAGATCATCGAAATGGATGGATTCACCAATGATCAAGACTTCGACAAGTACGGCGACCCGAAGATGGAACATGACGACGACGATGAAGTAGCAGCATACACCACAAGAATAAGAAGGACCACCCTACCTAAAGGACGTCCGTTCCACAGAAGAACTCCATTTGCGAAAAAGAAGGGCAAGAAGATTGTGAACAGATAGCTAGCTAAGATCGATTGTATTTAAATCGTAGTCTTCATTTCTCGATTGTATTTCATGGGCACTTTTTGATATCATGAATATTTTTAAATTTCATGGGCACTTTTTGAATTCATGAATATTTTTTCAAATTTGATGATATTTTTTCATATTCAATATGAAAAA
>NC_041382.1:189576335-189592029 GCF_002162155.2 Triticum dicoccoides
CACCGCCGTCGCCGACCCCCCGCACCCTCCCTCGGCCCGCTCCACCGCCGCCGACGACACCCCGCACCCTCCCCCGCTTTTTGATGATATTTTTAAATAACAAATTTGATGATATTTTCAAATAACAAATTTGATGATATTTTCAATTAAAAATAAAAAACAAATTTGATGATATTTTCAAAAAAATGATGATATCTTCTGTTGTAGTCCTCATGAAAATAACAAATTTGATAAATAAACAAATTATTAGATGCAACAAGAAATAATGAAAAAAAGAAGTTACTAATGGCGCACCAGAGGAGGGTGCTCCATTGCTATCAGAAAAAAAAGGTTACTAATGGTGCACCAGAGGATGGTGCGCCATTGCTATGAGTGTTTTTATGGCGCACCCCTAGATGGTGCGCCATTACTAACATTCCCCCTCTAGCTAGATACCCCTTCTCCCGATCCCCCCTTCCCTCTCCCTCGCCAGATCCCCCTTCCCTCCCCGCGCCCGCTCCACACCCGCTCCGGCTCCCCCGCGCCCCCACCACTGCATTCGCTGCATCGCCAATGACCGCACGGGGTGCAGGACAACGACCGCCGCTGACCCGCGAAGCACGTGGCCGCCGGCCTTCCCACGAGCAACCAAGGCGCCCAGGAGGACCGCCGCCGTCTTCCTCTTCGACTACGAGGACCCGGACGAGCTCGAACGCCCTCGAGCCATCCCTTCGACGCCGCCGCCGCCGACGACCCCAACCCCGACCCCAACCCCTCCGGCGACCGGCCGCGCCCGCCCAGGTACCTCTCCTCCTTCCTCCTTCCTCCCTCTCCACCCTTCCTCCCCATTCCCTCCCTCCCCTTAACCGTGGTACAGGTCGTCGGCGTACTGCGCCGGCGTGTAGCGGCTGCCGGTGTTGTAGAAGGCCGGCATGAAGTTCATGCCACTGCCTGTTTCCATGTAAAGTTATAGTGTTTCCGCATGGAGAAGCTTTTTTCCAGTGTGCATGATCTGTGTAACCCCATTCAAATGAACAAGATTTGTTTAGTTGTTCATACCAGGAGTCCAGCTTTTCTGGGAGTTCAAAAAGTGAATGTGTATTTTGCTTGAATGTGTGTTTACACAGAATGTTGTAGGTTAAGTCAACACATGTTTTGATTGAATGTGTGTTTACTGAATGTTTGTTTTGCTTGAATGCTGGAGTTTGTAAACCTAGAAATACTGATAAATAAACAGATGAACAATGGTCCAATGATTTGTTTATGAACAGTGGTCCAATAAACTTCCATGGGTTTATGAATAGTTCATCTGTTTTCTTTGGCTAGTTGTGCAGATAGAATGCTAACTAAGTTGGGCATGTTTGATAAGTAATATAACTGCAGCACCTATTATTGCTATTGATATCATTGGCTCATTGCTGCCTTTGTGCAATGCAGAACTTTTAAGAGTGATTTGGAGGATTCAAGATTCTGTGAAGCTCTTTTGACATTTAAAGCTCAGAACTGAAGGTACTTAATAAACTTGAAAGCATTCAGTCCAGACCTTGCAATTTCTGTGTTTTTTGTATTGCTAGATGAATGGTAACATCGTTTGACAGGTGAATGTAGTTTGGTCCTACTTCCCTAATTAAATAGCACATGTTTTGTTGAACATCTAGAGATTGTTGGCATGGATAGACATGCTGTTGATTGTCATAAGTACATTAAAAACAAGTATAAGACCAACATCTAGAGATGCTAGCATGGATATACATGTTGCTGATTGTCATAAGTACTCCACATTTTAAACATCAACCATAACCAACAGCTAGAAGTTTATTTGCTTCCACTGTAAATTCATATTCAAAAAAGTGCTCTGTATTTGAGTGGAAGAACAAATTTTAAACTGAATTTTGAGGTGTAACCAAACTAAACTAATGATAACTCTTGTTGCTTAGAAACAGAGGTAGTTTACATATTGCATTGCCTTCTGTTTTACTGCATTTATCAGGGGTACCTAACCATTCTTGCAGAGTTCCTCAAGTCAGCTAAAACTCATAAATACTTCTTAGAATTTTCCAGCAAAGTCTTGGTCTGGCATTGCTGGTGTTTGTTTATATTCAGAGTTTAAGCATGTGTAGTGTAGTGTAGTGTACTGAGCTTATTCTAGTGTAGTGAGGTCTGAACCATTGCACGATGTAGTGTAGTGTAGTGAGCTCTGAACCATGTTCAGTGTTGAGTACTTCAAGTTTACTGAGCCTATTCATTTTTGTGGACTTAGTGAACATGATAAGACAAGCCAGATGCTCTATTTTTAATTAACAGTAATCCATGATCAGCAACAATTTCTTTCACTAATTTTCAGTTAACAGCAATCCATGATTTTTTCAGCTAAAACTATTGATGATTTTTTTCAGCTAAAACTATTGATGATTTTTTGTTGGGTGACCTATTAGATCTGGAATGGAAGCTCACATAAGTTGAGCTGATTTTTGTCCATATGAAAGCAGAGGACCATATGGCCTGTGGCCTTTTCATCCATATGAAAGTAGAGGCACATTGTGGTGCTAGTTTGCTGGGTTTTGTCTCCGACCATCGTGTCGTGATGATTTTGCAGGTACCCCGAGAGGCCCTTGAGTTTGCCAGAATGTCGATTAACTTCCGTTCTAGCAAATTCGGGTACTCCATATGTCCTATTTTCAGCAAAGGTCATGCTGAAATTTTCTATAAATTTTAGCATGACTTTGCTAAAAATTGGGCATATGGGGTACTTGCTACTAATGCATGGGCCGGGGTATCTTAGTACTTAATTAAGTAGGATCAACTGCCTCTTGTGTTATGCATGGGCCTCAGCGTCGACAAACCCTAAATTATAAAACCTTGGCTTCTAGGGTGCCTCGGTGTCGACAAAAACCTAAATGATGAAAGCTTAGGCTTTTAGGGTGCCTCGGCGTCGACAAACCCTAAATGATAAAAGCTTAGCTTTTAGGATGCCTCGGTGTTGACAAAACCTAAATGATGAGACCATGATCTTGTTCCTTGACAATAACCAACTTTTTGACCAAATTTTTTTCCTATTTAGAGCGAAACATGGCCCACAACGATGAGGCCGGCGGTTCGGGTGGCAAGCAATTCTGGGAGCTGTCCCAGGAGATGGAGGAAGAACCTCACCGCTATGAGGACGCCGCGGAAGACACTGATCCTGACTACACAACCCCTAGTGGCGTCGGGGATGACACCACTGATGGTGTCGCCGAGGATGCCACCACTGATGATGGCAGCGCACGCACAGATGGCAGCCAACCAAAGAGGCGACAGAAGGACCGGCGCTCGAACGTGCTCCGCACCGTCAAGGAGGAATTTACTCAAGTGAACTCCGACGGGCATCCAACGGCGCCCAAAGAATTAGTCAAGGGGTACTCGCTTCAGCTCGGGTGCATTCTTCGGAGCACCATCTCGATCAACACCGACAACCTAAGGCATAAGGACCGAGGGAATTTGCGCAACCTCCTCTTCGTAAAGCTGCACGAACGATACAAGTTCCCCGCTAACTTTGTAAACACGCGCCTCTCAGGGAATAAAGTGAACAGTGCCGCCCTCACAACGATGAGCACGACCCTGTCTACTTGGAGAAGCACGGTGAAGAGAATGATTGACAAAGGTGATAGTTATGAGAAGATCAAGGCGAAAAATCCTTTGATCAGCGAAGATGACTACAAGGAGTTCAAGATCAAGTGCGAGAGCAGCGCAACCTCCGAATCAAGTTAGTGGGGGAAAGAAATGCAGGAGTTGAACTTAGGGGAACACAAACTCGGTCCCGGCGGTTACAGAGTGGCGGAGCCTATATGGGACAAGGAGGACGCGGAGCGTGCCAAGCAAGGCCTACCACCTCGCTTCGAGAAATACCGTGACAAGCAGACCAGGAACTATGTCAGGGCCCGGTACAAGGCGGACCCGGTAACAAAGGAGCTTACCACGGATCCGAAGACCAGGGCGCTTGAGCTTGTTCTGGTAAGGAATACACCCCCGCGTAATTAGCTCCATATGGTTGCATTCTAATTAATGAAGCCAAATTTCTAAATGGTTCACATTCCTTCCGCAGGAGACTGAAAGCAGTAGTGCGGGGTCGGCTCAGAGCACCCCTTGGGACAGCACTCTAAATAGGGCGTTGAACGTAATGAAAAACAAGGATAAGCTCAGTAAGCCATCGTCAGCTGGTCGTGTGGCCGGCAAAGGCTTGTCCACAAAATGGTCGTCATACTATAACGCTGGTGGGCGAAAGGAGAGAAAGACCAGCTCGGAAAGCCAGTCGCGCGAGGTTCAAGAACTCAAGGCACAAGTGGCGCGGATTTCGGAGATTGTCCAAGAGCAAGTGCAACAACAACTGGGATTAACGCTCACCGGCATTATGCCTACCTTGATTCATGGGCTGACGACGTGGATTGCGGGCGGCCAACAGGGGCCGCCGCCAATTCCCAACTTCACGGCCAGCAACTCGCACAACATGCAGGCGGCGCCATTGGTGTCTCCGGCGGAGGCGGCATTGGTGTCTCCGACGCCGGCACGGGCATTGGAGCTTAATGCACCCGGGTGTACACCGGCCGACACCTCGGCAGCAAGCAGCCCCTCCATCAATTGCACGCCCGCCATTGGCGGTGCCTCGGCATTAGCCGAGCTCGACGCCATCATCACGGTAACTAATTAAGCCTCTCAGCCAAGGACTTCATCTCCTTGCCTTTGACTAGGCATCCCTGATGCCCTACATGTTTTTGCAGGGCGCCGCCGACGTTCCATGCACTCTCTTGCACTTCGTGAACGACAAGTTGGTCGATGTCACCAAGGGCAGAATCGTTCAACCAGGCAACCCCATGTTCCACGGTAATCCGATGCCACCCACCATGTATAGGGTTCAACTGGTTCGGGTGCGGCCAGGCTGCGACGAGTTGTTACCTCCGATTCGACCCGCCGGGGCCGATGAAGATGATGTGATGACCCTCAGCGCCTGCCTAAGCTGGCCCCTGCTTTGGCCGAAGAGCCAGATTCGTTTGGGGGCGGGGGACACCACCCCAAAGACAACACCGACAGTCGTGCCGGCGCCAAGCCATGGCAAGACCGCCGCAACGCTACCTGACATGCCGGACATCCCTATGGCACAGGATCCGTACATGCATATGGCACAGGATCCGGACGACGACAACAACGACGACGGTACATTTACCAACGTCGATAAGTACTTTGCCGAACATGGGTACGATGACGAATTCTTGGGGCCTCCTTCTCAAGAACCCAACCCTACAAAAGATGATCGCGATCTAGCTGGTACCGCGGAGAAACCCAATTGCAACAGGCGTCGTCTGGCGTTCAGTTCTCAGGAGACGCCTTCAGCTGCCGACTTCACCGAGCCTCAGATAGCCGAGGTGCGAAATATTATCAGCCCCAACACACTCAAGAAGGCGGTCTGTGAGCAGAACTCGGTCCCATTACAACAGAAGAAGAAGGGGCGGAAAAGAAAGAGTAACAAGGGTGCGAGCCAGCCGGCACCAAGTACAATCCGTGCTTAGGACGGGCCACCTTCACCTAAGGATATCTCGAGGAGGGTGCATGTGGAGGGTAGGCCGATGCTACCGACTAATATGCTCAATGCTGCAACCGGTGCTATGTGGAGTCTACATGACATTGTTCTTTCTTTGGAGAAGCGGCGTCTCAGAGAGAATGACGTGGCATACCCAGTTTTCGTGGCCAAGGTGCCAGAGGGCAAGGGCTTTGTGGATAACTCCATCGGGGGTACGATCGTCCTACGGTTTGATGACATCTTCACTATGTTTAACCTTCATCCGCTGCACTACACCTTTGTTCGGCTATTTTCGCTGAGTATGGAGATGCGGATCATTAGAGACAAGACCCCGGACATCGTGATAGTCGACCCCTTCTACATGCGTGCCAAGATCTTGGGCAGCGCTGGGGACCGGCAAGTAACGAGTTCTTACCTCGAAGGCGTCATTCTGTCAAACCCAGATAAGGATAACTTCCTCGTGCCTTACTTTCCCGAGTAAGTCGTCCCCTCAACCGCCCCGTAACATATGATTTCTTAGATTTCGATCGTTTTTTCTAACATTTCGTGTTTTGTGCAGTGACACACATTGCACACTCATCCTCTTAAGCCCAAAATATTCCATGGCCACGTATTTCGACTCGGACCGTCAGTTGAAGAAAGACTACACAAATATCAAGAAAGTTCTTGATGATGTTCTCCCCGGCTATGCCAAATCTGGAAGCACCTTCACCAGGCCAGTTCGTAAGTATGGCAAGCACGTGTTCGCCCACAATACGACGTTCTGCTGCGTCAAGCAGCCGCCTGGCGGTCAGAAGGATGCCTACTACGCCCTCCATCACATGCGGGCGATCGTACGGGACCATAATCACCTTCTGCTACCAAATAATCTCAAAGATTGGTCCGCGAGCTTGTCGGCAATCCAGGACGCGGACATCATACAAGAATTCTTTCACATCCAATCGGAGTTTGCGGAAATCATCCATCAAGATGTCCTTCATACCTCAGGGCAGTTCAACCTCAGAAATCAACCGTCTAACAGTGAGATAGACACAACGCTACAAATGCAGACTGACAATGCCCGCGATTTCATGACCATCACGAGAGACGGCGGCTTCATCCATGCTCCGGTCCCTTGAGTCGAGTCGAAAGTAGTGATGCTATGTGTAGTTCTGAAACATCGATTGGCTCATGTTGTAATTAAACTTTAATGAACTTGTATGTCTCTTTGGTTTGGACAGTCGTTCAACTTAGATGTAATCGATGCTATTAATGTGTTGCTTTTCTCTTCTGATCCTTTTGTTGCATACTTATATATTGCTTATGTATTGTCTGTGAATTGTTACTAACGTTTTGTTTGGCTAGTGCATAAAGATGCCGTCGTATGTCGTGTACAAGGGTAAGGTTCCCGGAGTCTACGACGACTGGGAGGAGTTTCGGAGACAGGTTCACCGTTTCAGCGGTAACAGTTACAAAGGGTACACCACTAGGGTGGAGGCGGAAGTTAGATACGCACGCTATCTAGCGGGAGAGAGGAGGGAGCGTTGGAGGAACCGGATGAAGACCAGTTTCATCGCGATTATGCTCATCGTGATGACCGCAGCTCTCTTCTATGTGATGGTAGTTTAGATGATCGATGTCGACTTGTAATGTGAAGACAAACTCGCTACTCGCGGTTTCGAGACTTGTAATGTTCTAACTTTGTTCGGTATTTTCAATTCGGAGACTAATATGATGAATTGTATTCGGAGACTAATCTTCTATTGTATTCGATGAATCTGTTGTTGTTGTGTGGTGCTAGCTATATTCTGTCCGATAATATATTTCGTAACCTGTGAAAATATCAGAAAAGAAAAAATCCCTAATATTCATACTAGTGGCGCACCACCACATAGTGCGCCATTAGTAAGCCAGAGCACACTAATGGCGCATCATCCACCGGTGCGCCATTAGTATGCCAAAGCACATGGGTAAATATGGCCCCCTAGGAGGCATACTAATGGCGCACCGTGGGCTATACTAATGGCGCACTACATGGTGCGCCATTAGTATACCAGATACTAATGGCGCACCTGTGGTGCGCCATTAGTAATAAGTTCTAATGGCGTGGTGCTAGTGGTGCACCTGTAGTGCGCCGTTAGTAGGCAAAACAGGTGCGCCACTAGTAGGCCTTTTCCTAGTAGTGCACCCTTTGTTAAGGACATGGATTGTTACAGGTATTAATCAATCTTATATGTGATAAGCAGAACATTGATGTTTGCAGCGGTCTTTTATCACAACGTATCGAACGGGCTATCAACATAGTAGGCTTATCTACATGAAAAGGATGACGTCACACTCAATGAACAATCATCGGTTTATGAAATGTCCACTTCTGACCCCCCCTGGCCCATCAAAGGTTCCTCTGCTGTGCGCTGCCTGCGTTGGGTCACTGACATGTAGGCCATGTACCCAAAGCACCCACACGTCAGTGGAAGAACGGCGCGGTGTCCTACGACAGAGTCGAGGGCGCCACTCACTGCACGCCCGACTGGACACGCCTCCTTGCCGCATTCAAATGCCTCCATGAAACTCGCCCGTGTAGAAGCCGAGAAACCCACTCTGGACACACGTCCATTCATGACTGGGCCAGCCTTAAATGCAACGCCGGCCGAGCTCCTCCCGTCCGCCGTCTATTTAATCTCCTATTTAAACGAGGCCAAACGCCGACCAAGAATCGCACACCTCCGCCGCTCCCCTATCTCCTCCTTCACCATTTTGTCCACTCTTACAATGGCTTACGAAGAGTAGTTATTCCACACAAGCCATTTGTCTAGGTTTGTATCTCTCACACACACCCACGTAGGTGGGGGGCGTGCATGAAGAGAAAAGGTGCACGCACGGCGCACGTACTCCCGTCTCTTTCCCAACCACACCCGCGCGGGTACACGGTGGAGCTCATTTCTATACGAAAAGGCAGCCCACGTGGTAATTTGACACATGTACTGGTTTTCCACTTGGTGGAGGGAGGATCGTCTACCACGGGTGAACAAACAAATTGCAACCTGACGCATTATGTTAAAAAAGAGGTAAACCATGTGGGGCCTACCTTAGAGGCAAGGCTCTATACTCTGGAGAACTTTTGATGTGTCCCGTGAACTCGCAGAACGAGGAGAAGCTTGCTTAGTACGACGTCTCCCCCGCCCACGGGCGTGGTGGCTCGCAGGAAGAGGTGAAGCTTGCTTACTAGTAGTAGTATTGTATGCCTTACGCCCGCTCCCTCGCCCACGCACGCGGTGGCTCGCAGGACGAGGAGAAAATTTTACTACTCCCTCCGTTTACTCCTCATCCCTACTAGCTTGGTTAGAGAGATTATCATATTGTTTGGAATATATATGTTCTTTAGTACTCCCTCCATTTACTTATACAAGGCCACTATAAAAAAATACACTTCGCATCTATACAAGGCCATGAATAGTAATCGAGACAAAAGTTACTACTCCCCTCTTTCCAGTTTATGGCTCAATTTCAAAATCTCTCCAACCAAGGTAGACGGTGAGTGGTCGAATTAATTTCGTACTCCTAGTTTGCACAAGTAATTAGTACGCTCGTTTTTCTCAAGAAGTTATGTTTACTGTGGCATTAATTAGAACGGATGAATGAATGACCACTAAATTTCCATGAACTTCTACATGCATTGGTGAGTTTTCTCTTGACACTGCTTGCATCAGGTGATCTAACGCACCTCGAAATCCAACATGTGATGGTACTACTACTAGTAGTAGAATCGAGACTTATAAAACGAAAAACAAATGTCTTTTAGATGAGCCCTATAAACCCTAGTGGGTACGTACTCCATAAAATCAGATTTTCCCAAAACTAAGTCGCTCAACCTTTATTTGCTTGTTTCCCTTCCTGCCTCCTTGCCTCGAACATACTATGCCAAACTCCCCTTCCTGTTGCGCTGGAAAAGACCCGCCCTCGCCTTTTTTAGTCCGGATTTGTATCGATGGATCGCACAAAGCAGCAAAAACCCAAGCCGTGTCTTGTACTCCTCCGTCGACGCTCGCTTTCATGAATTCTGTACTTCTTGTCGCCAACATGTGGGACATATAGCAATCGGGTCGACGTGTCAAGCACCAAACAACAGTGCAGAACAGCAGGGGGGACGCACCCTAGTTGTACCGCCCCAGTAGTAGTAATGAGCAATGAGACGTCAAATCACAATGCCGCACCTTCCCAGACGGACGAAGCAACCATTATTTCACACTTTGGTTTGCCATCATCTCAAACCACGTAGTATTTCTTCTGCCTCAAGAGGGACACGCGCATCGCCTTGGTACATCATAACACGTGGGACCGCATGACAGGCCATGCTCCCCCGCCGATCGCTCGGTAAAATCACCTCATTTTTACTACTATACTTCCTTCATATCGGTTCATACATGGCATGCACGTCCTTCTAGGTTGAGAAATTAACTGGCTATATATGTGATGAACAGTATATGTTTAGAAACTACATCCGCATAATAATCCAATGATATACTTTTGTGACATAGTAACTCAGATTTAGTTAGTCAAATGGATGACCTAGAACTACGTGCACGCCCTATAAACCGAGATGTCTAAAAAACGAGATGGAGAGGGTAGTTCAGTACGTATATTTTTAGATCAATATAGTCGGGATTCACCAAGGAGCAAAACCAAGTGGTAGGTTGCACCTGTCATGTTGGCATAGCGACTCAAGCAGGGTCAGTCCGCACACGAAATGGCAACACACTTAACAGGACCCCTTTGGCCGACATGTGGCTCATCCACCGACTTGTTCCACGTGTGATGCAATAAATTACAGTTCGGAACAGCGGTTGGAATTGGAGGCACCCCGGTTGTAGCACCGCAGTAGTAGAAAATGAGCGATGAGGGGTCAAATCACAAAGCCCCACCTTTCCCGCATTAAGCTGGACGGATGAAGCAACCATCATTTCACTCTAGGGCACAAGAGCATAAAGAAAATAGAAAACCAATGATGCATGCGGCAGCTACCTAGGGTACCCTAGGGTAGGGGTCTCCACTACAGATCTTTTTTTGAAAGTGCCTCCACTACAAATCGTCTTCTCCCTCGTCCTCTTAAAGAAAACCGATGATGCGTGCGGCGGTAGTGTTTGTAGGAGTACTACTAGGGCGTGCGGGGCCACGTCGTAGTAAATGGGAGAGGGATTGAGTTCGAGTTAACGCCTTAAATATGTGTGGGCCGCTTGGTTTTAAGGGAACGAGGCAACATTTTGGGTTCGGGGACCAGTGGAGATATAGCACGTACAAAAAATTGTGGACGTAGGTTCGACCGAAAGGCAATGATGCATGGGCCTTGCATTTTGACATACCCGGGCCGCGTGAAATTTGCTATTCTACTCAAAACTAGTAAGGTACACATGCATTGAGCGCATGAGATTTCAAAACCAAATTATGTATAAACACACACTATAGCATGTAAAGCTTTGAGTCATATATGCATGATGTAGATGTTCGTTTAGTTCTTATAGTTCATCTCATTCAAAATCAATTAGTTTTATAAAAATGTTACTAAGATTCATGGGGTTGTGCATTGTAAAGCATAAAGTAAAAAACAAATAATGACAATTCATTTAGAAAAAAATCAATTATGATACGGAAGATTCTAGAACAAAGGAGAAGTGCTTGTGTTTTGAGGTTTGTGCGTTATGCTTAAGTTCAACCATAGAGTCTTCTAAATTGTACATGTGGCAGATCTGGTGGAATGTTGATGATATCCAACAGCCAGTAGTGCTCGGATTTGCCATCTCTGCACTATCGGATTAGCTTCATCCAGCGACCATCTTTCAAGTTATTCGCACACTATATAGTTCTTGTGACATAGTTGCATGTCTTGGAAAAAAGCTACTAGTGGGTTGTACTAGCTATTTATGAATAGAAGATGTATACATGGAAGTTGTAGGGAAAGAGATGACATGGAGTATCTCAATTCCTATGATTAGGGATTGGAAAAGAGATGTCATTTGGTTGACATCATAGGAACTTTTCTATTGAATCTAGAGATGTCACGTATCTCAATTCCTATGAGGAGGGATTAGAAAAGAGATGTAATTTTGTTCATATCATAGGAACTTTTCTATTGAATATACGCTAATGTTTATTTTCCTTTGAAATTATGGGAGTATAGGAATCCATTCATATGAACCAAGTGGCTCTAAAGCTATAGAAATGATATCATGTTTATTTCCTTTGAAATGTGGAGTATATGAATCTATTCCTATGAACTAATTGGCTCTAAAGGAAAAAATCCTATAAAAATCATATCATATAGAGTTCCTATGATATTCTTCCACACCAAAGGATGGTTGAAATTGCTGCAGGTGATACGATGGTCTTTCTTTGTATAGTCCTCCCCTATCTTTATAGTTACCTCTCGAAAATGAATGAAATGATATATATACAGGGTATTCTACATGTGCAATTTGGTACACGAAAACTCGGTAAAAGTTTGCGAGGTACGAATTTTCAATAAAGCTATATGCACTGCATTTTGGACGGAGGGAGCATACGGAAGTTTCTAACACTCACGTGGAAGATTTGTGTGTAGGAGGAGTGGCTGTTCTGTTAAATGACATGGCAAAACTGACACTGTTGGATGCCGATCTAACAGTTCTTACGCCGTTCGTCAGGAAAAGGCTTGTGGCGAACGTTTGTCGAATAATGATTTACGGACACATGCATTGCATTGATACGTGCCCCCCTCTCTTTCACACACATGCACCCTCCCGAGTCCTCTCGCACCCACCGTCTATCTGCAGGTAGACATCACACACATATGTGCTCTTCACACCCTACCCTCAGAACTTCTAAAAAACAAAAGACGTCGCACACATTTTATTTTAGCTCACACGTCACACTTATACTATTACTCTTGAGGCGAACGTTCTTTGGGCATAGTATATTGTACTCTCATGAAGAGAAGCGGTGCACGCACGCACTAGTTCTCTCACACCCACTCACGAGTACACGTAGGAGCGCATTTTTTGAAGCTGGTACAACAAAATCACTCCACTATATATATAAGCAGGAGCCTTAGCACTTGGTTTACTAGGGTTCCTCTCGTTCACTCTCTCATGCTCTCCAGATCTAAGCAAGACATAGGTAGCCACTCTCTCTCTCAGCTCACGGCTGGTCACAAATCCGGCTGGACAACCTCGACCGGGGCAGGGGTGTAGGTGCATCGTTCGCGCTGTCGTCGGCGGCGAGGGAGGAGACCAACGGCTGCCCGCGTGTCCCGATCGGCGACCGTGTCGTTCTCTCCGAGGGAGCACCGGCTCTGGAGGGCCTCTGACCCCTTCTTCCTCCCTGTGGTATTTTGGCCAAGATGCGGCCTCCCGACACCGTCTTTTCCACATGCCGACGACCCTCAGGTATATATTCCTTCAAAACCTGCCTTGCTCTACTGCCCCAGCTCCCCACTTGGCTTTGTGTGGATCTTTTTCTACTTCCGTTCGTTGTTCCAAAGCCACCTAGACTTTTACTATTATTAGAGGTAAAGCTAGTTCATACAATCGACTCTAAGAGTTGGTTCAAACAGGGAAGAAAGCGGGAAAGATGTAGCATGAATCTAGGACTTGGTTCTAGGAGGGAACGGGTGAAAGTAGTAGATACTGGCTACCCAACCGGTCTCTTGGTTGAAAAGACGAAGAAAGCATGGTGGATGGCGAAGGGTGGGGCGAAGTGGACCTATCTCTTGGTTGAAAAAGGAAAGAATGTGACGGGTGTTGGGGGACAACACAAATGAGAATGAGCAGGTCTAGATTTCCTGTGCTCACATAGGAAAATGTCGCCGAGGAGATAAAAAATGGGACAAATGCAGACATGCTGCCCGAGTGTTTGCCGCTCTCGGCAACCACATCTGCCTCACCACTTTATGCCCCTGCTGTCCCTATGCCCATATCTCTACCGTTAATGTAAAATCACATGAAGCATTAAGCAATGCCACCTAATGTCACTATAAGTAATGGTCTAGTGCCGTCGATATATTGAAGCAATGCCACCACCATTTTATGAAGTTCTTCCGTCTTGCTTTATTTCCCATGAATTGTGTTTTTGCAGTTACACTTAAATCTCACACCGCTAACATTGCTTCATCCCAGTGGAACTGCACAAATTTGATTGCACATTTACTGACCATGTGCTACTCTCATGATAGTAATACTAATGCTATTGTTCTGCATGTTAATCTAGTGGCAGTGTTGATGTGATGTGATGCTACTTACTTAAGGACACTTTCATACTGTCAACCTAGTGCCAATTATAACACAATAGATGTTGTTGTTAATCATACACCACTACAAATATCGGTCACTGTTTAAATAACTGTATTTCATATTTGCGCAAACAGGGATGTCTGTCTCCATATCGTTTCTATCCGCGCAATCAAAAGCACACACCCGGTTTTAGTAGAACTACGCAAAATGAGATGGCTATCCCTTGTTGCCATCGTCTAACCACCCGTCTTCCAGGTATTCCTACATTGGTAGTTACTAGGTAGAATGACCAACGCAATATAAAAGAAGTTGATTTGTATGTTTTACTTCCTGATTGTAGTGTAGGGACGAGCGAAAACAACTGCATCCTAGTCCGGAATGCACTTTCTACCAGTTCATCCATGGACCAAGGACTAGCTGACACGGTTGCACAGCGGTTTTTTGGACAGGTGCGCGGACAAGAGGCATTGTGGTCTGCTTATTTCTGCAAATAGCGGTGCTTAAATTTAGTGGAATGCACAAGAATTTCAGCTGGTCAGTGCACTACATGGTTCAGTTCAGCATTCCAGCTGAGAACACAATTATAATTGGTTATTCTGGAATAAGAGAACCTTACCCTGGATGGTGGCAACAAGAAAAAACCAGAGTGAACTCCAGGAAATTTAAGCCTGCCGGGAGGCCCTTTGCTCAGAGAAGGCTTGCTTGTTCTTTCCTGATTTGTATACCTTCTCACAACTTTGTCTTTTGCTGTGAACTAGTATATGTTTGTTATGTTCTATGAATCATTGAGATGTATAAAATTGCTTAACTTATGCTTTTCAAGTTTTTTATGAAGCCGAGTTTAATGTGAGTGTTCCACATGAACGTTGGACTAGTGTGTGAACATTTGGAATTTACATTGTGGGCTCAGTTAACTGCATCAACCACTATAACAAGATACATAGTTGCTTATATGTCAGACAACAGATTGTTGATTGTTAGATGGTCGATAGCCTAGTGTTGAAGCGAGCTGAGCCAATGTGCCGTGTTTTGCACAACTGCTTACAAGTGGGGTAGCACCAACAGTGTTTACAAGTACTTATGTATACATCAGCGCACAGTTCTCAAATGAGTACTCTATTTCATCAAAACACACACTGCTCGTATGATAAAACTAGTGAGGACACATCTGTTTCGGCAACAATTATGATGATTCACGGGCACACAAAAGTAGCAGCAGTTCCCATAGACGGAGTCAAACAGAGTACTAGCCCCAGAGGGCTCGATAATAGGCATGGTTCGGATAATTAGACAGAATCCAAACTACTATTAGACACTAGCTGGGGCAAGTATTTCATGCCTCGATCTAATTTGGGCTAGACACAAGACGGACCTTGCCATGAACATCATCGAGGACGTCTGGCAGCAGCTCAACCTGTGAACCTTCATGAAGACAACCTTGTGGCCTTGCCACTCATAAACTTGTTTGTGGAGGCATGCCACATCATCTTCCTGTGTAAGCTTGACAAGAACAGTATGCCTCACAAACGAAGGAGTAGCTTTCAACTTCTTGTGCTTCAGTACACCCTGGACAACACGCCTGACAACTGTGAGGCTGGAATACAACTCTTCATTGGTATAAGCGCAAATGGCTTCCAGGATCCAACAGCCTAAAAACTCTGTTTTCCCAGTGCGTATATTCAGGTCATCCGCCTCATAGGGAGTGACATGTACAACCACACAATCCTTGTCTGCATCAGGGCTCTAATTGAAGCAGAAACAAATTCTGAATTACTTTCCAGTATAAGAAACACAAGTTATTTAAACCACTATGTGTAGCATGGCATCTAAGCTAATAAAATTTTGCATTATTCATCACCACATACTTAGATGAAAAACCACAATTGAGATCGGCAAAGAAGAAAATGACATTGGGCAGCTCAGC
>NC_041382.1:189592235-189600267 GCF_002162155.2 Triticum dicoccoides
CACCCTCATGGGCCCCCTGTTGCTCCACCGACATACTCCTTCCTCCTATATATACCTACATACCCCCAAACAATCAGATATGGAGCCAAAACCCTAATTCCACCGCCGCAACTTTCTGTATCCACGAGATCCCATCTTGGAGCCTATTCCGGAGCTCCGCTGGAGGGGGTATCCATCACGGAGGGGTTCTACATCATCACCATAGCCCCTCCGATGAAGTGTGAGTAGTTCACCTCAGACCTACGGGTCCATAGTTATTAGCTAGATGGCTTCTTCTCTCTTTTTGGATCTCAATACAATGTTCTCCCCCTCTCTTGTGGAGATCTATTCGATGTAATCTTCTTTTTGCGGTGTGTTTGTTGAGACAGATGAATTGTGGGTTTATGATCAAGTCTATCTATGAACAATATTTGAATCTTCTCTGAATTCTTTTATGTATGATTGGTTATCTTTGCAAGTCTCCTGGAATTATCAGTTTGGTTTGGCCTACTAGATTGATCTTTCATGCAATGGGAGAAGTGCTTAGCTTTGGGTTCAATCTTGCGGTGTCCTTTCCCAGTAACAGTAGGGGCATCAAGGCATGTATTGTATTGTTGCCATCGAAGATAACAAGATGGGGTTTTCATCATATTGCATGAGTTTATCCCTCTACATCATGTCATCTTGCTTAAGGCGTTACTCTGTTTTCATTAACTTAATACTCTAGATGCATGCTGGATAGCAGTCGATGAGTGGAGTAATAGTAGTAGATGCAGGCATGAGTCGGTCTACTTGTCTCGGACGTGATGCTTATATACATGATCATGCCTAGATATTCTCATAACTATGCTCAATTCTGTCAATTGCTCAACAGTAATTCGTTCACCCACCGTAGAATACTTATGCTCCTGAGAGAAGCCACTAGTGAAACATATGGCCCCCAGGTCTATCTTCATCATATTAATCTTTCAATACTTAGTTATTTCCTTTGCTTTTTTACTTTGCTTTTATTTTACTTTGCATATTTAACATAAAAATACCAAAAATATTATCTTATCATATCTATCAGATCTCACTCTCATAAGTGGACGTGTAGGGATTGACAACCCCTTATCATGTTGGTTGCGAGGATTGATTTGTTTTGTGCAGGTACGAGGGACTCGCGCGTAGCCTCCTACTAGATTGATACCTTGGTTCTCAAAACTAAGGGAAATACTTACACTACTCTGCTGCATTATCCCTTCCTCTTCGGGGAAAACCAACGCAGTGCTCAAGAGGTAGCACTTAGTAGTGGTCTCGAGCATATCTGGGGTCGGCTCGGTGGCTGCCTCCATCTTCTTGGAGCTCTCTTTCTCGTGGGGATCAGCATCCCGCGTCTGCTCCAATATCGGCAGATCTTTGCCTAGTTCTCCTTGGTCCATCATGAAACTGACGAATACTTGGAGACCACTGAAAGGAAAACACAATCACAATGACAATGAAACAAAAAAGAGAGTGAGGATCGGTTACTGCTTTGCAAACGTTTTTTTCTCTGAACAAAAATTAACAACATCACGGATCCGCTTACCATCCCTTCATTGGGAGAGAAGAACAGTGGCAGATGCAAGTGTTGACTTTCTTGAAGACGGTGAGGGAGAAGGGGATTCAGCGAAGAGTGAAATGATGTTGCTTCTTCGTCAAACTTAGACTGCGGGGAGGTGGGGTTTTGTGATACGACGGCTCGTTATTGCCGCGCTACGACCGAGGTAACTCTCCGCCTACATACTGCCTTCTAATTTGGTGGATGGAATTTGTACCCGCGCGCTGCATGGCCCGCATGTCGGTGAAAAAAAGTATAACAACATTCAGTAGAGGGAAACGTTTCGATGACCTAGGAGGAGCCAGGAGCGGTATTGTATCCATTGTACTAGTAGTAACTATTTTTCTGGGTAGCTGTAGAGTGTCTCCACTTTACTAGTAGTAATTGTTTCTCTGGGCCCAAGACAAAACAGCCCATCTACCCTAGTAAATAGTAAAATCAATTCAAAAGTCCATATATTTACTGAATGAGAGGCGCTACCCACACCTAGCACACTGTCCCCCAAAAAACCCGGGTGTTCTTCTTCCTCCTCACTCCCACCCACCTCACATCAGCTCGCTCCACTCGTACCCCGAAATTCCTCACCTCACTCCTACAGAAAACCCCAGCTCCCCATCTTCCTCACTACTACAGAAAAAACCCTAGCTCCCCTTCTTCTTCACTCGCACTACAACTAGGCTCGTCATTCGTTACTCTGCTCAAATCCGTGAGCGCGACGCAACGCCCTCGAGGAAAATGGAGTCGGCTGACCCCCAGTGCCAAGAAGATGAGGCTCCCGCTAGCGGCGACGCCTGTTGTAGATCCTGCACCCGGCAGCACGGGGAGAAGTGGCGACCACGCCCCCACCGGATCCCAGGAACCCGTAGAATCTCGGGTGGACCGCATCAGCGATCTCCCGGGCGCCGTCCTTGGGGAGATCATTTCACTTCTCCCCACCAAGGATTGCTACCGCACCCAAGTCCTCTCAATTCGGTGGCGCCCTCTATGGCGTGCCGTGCCCCTTAATCTCGACTGTCGTCAGCTATCTCTCTTTAATGATTTTGAAATCCCCAGAGCCATCATCTCCTCCCACCAGGGCTCCATTCAAAGCCTCTGCATCCCATCATGCTACCTGAGCAAGCATACCATGCCCTGCATGGTGGACGCATGGCTGAAATCCTCTGAATTCACAGAACTATAGCTGCTTGAGTTCTACTATTCCCCTGGAAATCACCTACCAGATACCGAACGCCATCTACCTGTGCACTCAGCACCGATATCCATCTCGCGGTTTTCCTCCTCTCTCCACACCGCCACCTTTGCGCTATGCGACCTACCAGAAAATCTGGTACTAAACCTTCAACTCCCATTTCTCAAGAAACTTTCACTTGTGCCGCTTCGTATATCGGAGGCCTCATTGCACAACATCATCCACTCCAGTTGCCCTGCCTTGGAGTGCTTGGTGCTTGTTTTCACAGTTAGAATCGGTTGTCTCCAAATAAAGTCGCCTAACCTTGTAAGAATTGGAATTTGTTTTGACGGAAGGCAACTCACCATCAAAGATGCCCCTTCACTTCAAAGGTTGATCCTTGATTCTAGTTATTAACCGTTGCAAATAACCGTCCTCTCTGCGCCTAAACTGGAGACCTTGCGTGTAATACATGATCTCTGTGCTCATTTCAATATCGTGTTTGGCTCCACAGTTCTTCAGGTAATTTATATTATCATCTACACTTGTAACCATAAGCTGGATTTTAAATTTATGCGCATAAGTTATATGTCATCTTGTAGTACACATTTTGTACTAATATTATGTTCTATGCTCAATGAAGAGTTTCTCCATGGATGGCCTATCAATGGTGCTGGATTCTGTCAAGATCTTATATATCCAAATGAATAGTATTGATCTGAACAAGATTATTGGCTTGCTGCAATTCTTTCCATGTCTGGAGAAGTTGTATATAAAGGTGATAATTTCACGCACATTGGAAGCCCGCATATAGTGTACTAGAATAACCGTTCAGTTGTTGCTCTTTCAACACTCTTTTTTTAGACCTTAACTCTTTTCAATCTTCATGTCTATTTAGGCAACAGGACGGGGTAAGAAAGTTATAACCAATCAGTGGATTCATAAGCATCGGGATTTTCTCACTTCTCATGAGATTCGATTGAAGACAATAACGCTAGAATGATATGTAGCCAACCATACAAACACTAGATTTGTCACACTCTTCCTGATGAATGCAAGGTTACTATTGTCCATCAGGCTTAAGTTTATCAGCAGCATGGTTTTGACGGATGGGTATGTGGAAGAGCAAAAAAAAGGAGTTTCAGGTGGGCACAAGAGCTTCTGAATGTGTCGGGCTTCTATTTACAACATATTGTGGTCATAATCCAGTAAATTTTACGACCCAGGATGTTCATTCTATGGACCTGACTGATCCATTTGACTGTGACTGCCGAAAACAATGCCGGAGTTAGATGTTGTTGCCCTTTTCAACCTGAGTTTTTTTTGTAAACCTGATGAACAGTTAACCCTCGTGCT
This sequence comes from Triticum dicoccoides, assembly GCF_002162155.2. Classification (NCBI taxonomy): domain Eukaryota; kingdom Viridiplantae; phylum Streptophyta; class Magnoliopsida; order Poales; family Poaceae; genus Triticum; species Triticum dicoccoides. The sequence goes on from NC_041382.1 coordinate 189,596,318, forward strand.
TTTGTACAGTTTGTAAGCTGGAGTTAGATGTTCTTGCCCTTTCCAACTCGGCTGTGACTGTCATATTTTCTTTGAAGCAAGGCAAATGGCTTGCTAGTCGTTTAATTTAGAGTGAAATATTGTAACAACTAACAAATCCCAACCAAGGGAAATAACATCACTCTCGACGGCTTCTTGAGCTCACTGTGCATTACAGAAACCAAGTTATTAGCCCCCACCAGCACCCACACACTTATTTCGAACTAGCACATCAAATGGGCTGTAAATTTTCATTGGAATGGCTGCATGACCGTGACAGATTTGGATTCTGACATTTGGGACCCGCGAGGAAATAGCCTATCCAAGGTGGTGTCAACTTACTAGCCAGTCAACAATCGATTCTGCCTACCAGCCGTTGGATTGACATCCAACATCTGTCGTGTATCTTCTATCTCTTGTCTTCTTCTTCCTCTAGCCACCCAAACCAAACAACCACATCGGCTCTGCCTGCTCCCACCTCCCATGGCTGGCTGCGCCTCCGCCACCCTACCATACGTACCCTCCAACGTTGGCCAGTCCCTCCCTCTATTCCCCCACACGTCATGTTATTCTCCGGCGACGTCAGCCCCAACATGCACCCGCACCCAAACCTGCGACTGGACCGACGCATCTTCCATGGCTCCTGTTCGTTCCGTCTGAGGCCTCGTCGTCGTCCTCCGCCTTGCGGCCTTGGTTCGCTCGCCATGCGCGGTGCGCCGCCCTCTTGCTTTGTCAACGTCGTCAACAACCGAGAGGAACAAGGAGATGACTGTACATGGATAGGATGACAGTAGGGATCCACCAGCGTCATGGCAGTACACAAGCAAGTGCCTCTATATTACAAGCCCAAAAATATGGTTCCTCCTAATGGTTGGACATCTGGGGCTCACGCCAATGTCAACGTAGTCAATAAACAACAGAATTACACTACGAGCGGCTGACACCAGGGACCCAGCAGGTCACGCGGTTTATTTTATTGAGGAACAAGCAGTTGTTATTTATACTAGTTTTAGCGACGGATCAGGGTAACAACGGGGCTGTGCGGGGGCTGTGGCCCATCTAGCGAGGGTTTTATTTATGTTTACCACATCATGAGCCCAGTTGTGTTTTTTTCTTGCTGAAAATGGCTAGCCCAGTTCTATTTTTTTTAAGAAATAGCCAAACGAGGCTTACTTGCTTTATCAGCCCTGCTGGACTACAAATCTTTCAAGACAAGGAGAGTTTCATTCGGTTTGCCAAGAAATGGGATGTACATTTTTAAAACACATCAAATTGGGAATTATTTTCAATTTCTGTTCATTACAAGATTTTAAATTTCAATGATTTTTATGCATGGACAATTATTTGTATTTTATATTTATATAAATTATTTTTCAAAATAGTTTGAATGTGAATCGATATTTCGGGATTAAAAACAGTTGACCGCACCGAAATATGCAAAAATTCGTATACTTTTTAACCATGGCCACAGTATGGGGTGTAATGCTAACAAAAAGAAGATGGGCTCCAAAAAAATTCTTAAGAATTAGCAAATGGGCTATACATTATTAGAAATAATGCACACAAGAGTAGTGACTATTGGATGTCCATCCAACGGTTGTCGTGCTTCTTCAATCTCTGATTTTCCTACTCCACCCGCTCAAACAAGTGCCGGCGGGACTGCCTGCTCCCTCCTCCCGCGGCCGGCTATGCTGCCGCGCAGGCCTCACCACCCCACCGTACTCCCATTGCTGGCCTAGCCATCCCTCTACTCACCCACACCTGCTGTTATTCTCCGGGGACGGTAGATGAACCAGTAAACCCTCATACTCCTCCGCGTGGGAAACAACTGCCGAGTCTTCCCTGGCTCTGTGTCATTCCCTTCCTAGGCCTCACCGTCGTCCACCGCCCTGGTGCTCTCGGCGTGGCCTGGTCAACATGGTCAATGAATGACATCCATCAAAAGTGGACTGTACATGGACAGGCTGACAGCTGGGTCCACGGCCGCACGCAACGAAATGCCTCCTTATTACGTGCAAAATAATGATTCCTCCACCTGACAACTAGGACCCACGGGAAGGGCTTCTGTATTTCGCGAAAAAACGTTCCCCCGCTGACAGGTCGGACCCACCAGCTATATCTTCGCATGCAAGGAAGTGCCTCCTTATTACGCAAAAAAATGAATACTCCCCCTGCTAGCTGGGACCCAGTATAGTGGCAGGCTGACTTGTGGGCCTACTAAGTTGACGGCGACGGAGGGCTTTGTCAACTTAGTCAATATGCACGATTCTAGCTCCAGTGATCGTATGATGTCCGTCCAACGGCCGTTGTGCTTCTTCAACCTCTGGTCTTCTTGCACCAGCCGCCCAAACCAGCGCCGATCGTGCCTCGTGCTCCTGCCTCCCGTGGCCGGCTACGATGCGGCGGAGGCCTCACCGCCCCCTACTACTCCCACCGCTGGCCATGCCATCCCTCTACTCACCCACACCCCCTGTTATTCTGCGGCGACGGCAGCCTCACACCACAGGGAACCAGTGAACCCTCATACTCCTCTACGCGTGGGCATCCACTGCCGCGTCTTCCCTGGTTCCGCATCGTCCCCTTCCTAGGCCTCTCCGTCGTCCACCGCCTTGGTGCTCTCGGCGCAGCGTGGTCAATGTGGTCAACGACTGACTTCCATCGGAAGAGTACTATACGTGGAGAGGCTGACAGCTGGGTCCACAGCAGCCGCAAGGAAGTGCCTCCTTATTACGCGCAAAATAATTATTCATGTACCTGACAGTGGGGACCCATCGAACGGGCCACCATATTTCGCGAAAAAAACGTTTCCCCCTGACTGCTGGGACCCACCAGCTACATCTTCGCACGCAAGGAAGTGCATCCGGGCAAAAAAACGATTTGCCCCCCTGACTGTTGGGACCCACTAGCTATATCTTTGCACGCAAGGAAGTGCCTGACAGTCGGGACCCACCTGGTCGAAGCATACGTAGCGTTGTCATTTTGGTCGCGAACATGTACATACATACTGGTCGATGTAGAGCGCGCACGTGTCGTAGTTGAGGCGTGCATGTAGCATGTACACGCACGTATAGCGGCCAGTGTGCAAGAAAGAAAATACGGCCACGTACGTACATACGGCCGGGGTCTCGAATGCCTACTCGCGCATATGTACGGCCAGTGCTCGTGTACATGGCTGGGTCGGAACGGAGAAACCACTTTGTTGTCGTGTTCATGGGGAGGCAACGGAATGCGTCGTGTTCATGGGGAGGCAACGGAACGCATGGGAGCCAACCGGCTTGGACGGAACAACCGATGGAAACGAGGCATGGCGTACCGCGGAACGGAGAAAACGGCCTTGTGTTCAACCGGCCACGTTCGAAACGGGATCCTGTTCGTCGGGAGGGGTCTAGCATACCACAAAACGGAGGAAACAGACCTCCTACGGTCAAAACAGGGGTCCTGTTGATCGGGAGGGGTGTGGCGTGCCGCAAAACTGAGAAAACGGACTTGTGTTGGAGCGCTACGGTCAAAAAGGGGGTCTTGTTCATCGGGAGGGGTGTGGCGTCCCGCAAAACGGGACTCCACGGGATACTGTTCATCTTCACCGTTGACCCCCTCCAGCCTCCACGGGCTACTGTTCATCCATCGTCGACCTCCTCCAGCCTCCACCTGCGACTATTCATTCACGGGCTCATGTTCATCCAGCCTCCACCACGCGCTACTCCACCAACTACTGTTCAACTGGCCCTCTCCACGGGCTCCTGTTCAACCACCCCTCCACGGGCTACTGTTCATCCAGCCCTCCACCGTCTACTGTTCATCCTGCCCTCCATGGGGTGGTCCTGTTCATCCAGCCCTCCACGGGGTCCTGTTCATCCAGCCCCAACTAGCTCGATCGATCGGGGTCCTGTTCATCCAGAGGCAACACCACAGGGTCCTGTTCATCCACCCCC
>NC_041382.1:189600594-189673362 GCF_002162155.2 Triticum dicoccoides
GGAACTATTCATCCACCCCCCCAGCAACGCTCACTGTTCATCCAGAGGCAGCATCGATCGACTTCAGTTAGCAGCAGTAGCCATCGATCGATCGCTCGGGTTCAATAACACGTAGCCCGCAGTGCAATCGCTCGGGTTCAGTTAGAGCCCAACGCCTCGCTCAGGTTCAGTTAGAGCCCAACGCCTCGGACCCACGCGCGTGCGTGTATGAGAGAAACGTGCATCGCTCGGCCCCGACCACCCACCATAGCCGGGAACACCCCAATATTTTCCTCGCCCTCGCTTCTACCATGGTTTTTTCCGTCATGGACGGCCCAAAGAATGTCATGCAACTGTGTCTCCGGCCCGCCCAGGACGAAAAGCCCATTTTCTATCATGATTTTTTGTCATAGAAGTAGGACCCCACCACATCTATGATGATACCGTGTTTTGTCACAATTATTGTCATAGAAGTGTCATAAGTATGATAGAAAAAAAATTCGTTCGGCCCAAAATGTCACGGATGTCTTTTTTTGTAGTGCACAAAGCAATCTTTTTTAGCATGCATCCTAGCGATTCTTTCCTTGCACTCATCAATGGAAATTCTCATGGCTTTGAGAGACTCATTGATGTCATGCTTAGGTGGAATAGATCTAAGTTTCAAAGAATCAAGATCAAGATAAATTCTATCCACATTTCTTCAACCAAAGCATTGAAATTCTTTTGCGAACTCATAAATTCTTTAACACTAGTCTCAAAATCATAGGGCATCTTATTAAAATTTCCATAAGAGTTGTTGTAGGAATTACCATAATTATTAGAGGAATTAGTAGGAAACGGCCTAGAATTAAAGTTTCCTCTATATGCATTGTTACCAAAATTGTTCCTACCAACAAAATCCACATCCATAGATTCATTATTATTCTCAATCAAAGTGGACAAAGGCATATCATTAGGATCATAAGAAGCACTCTTATTATCAAACAATTTCATAAGTTCATCCATCTTTCCACTCAAAACATTAATCTCTTCAATCACATGAACTTTTTTACTAGTTGATCTTTCGGTATGCCATTGAGAATAATTAACCATAATATTATCTAGGAGTTTAGTAGCTTCTCCTAAAGTGATTTCCATAAAAGTGCCTCCCGCGGACGAATCTAAAAGATTTCTAGAAGAAAAATCCAATCCGGCATAAAAATTTGTATAATCATCCATAAATTCAAACCATGTGTAGGGCAATTACGTATCATTAATTTCATCCTCTCCCAAGCTTGTGTAACATGCTCATGATCAAGTTGCTTAAAATTCATAATATCATTTCTAAGAGAGATGATCCTAGTGGGAGGAAAATACTTAGAGATAAAAGCATCTTTGCACTTATTCCATGAATCAATACTATTTTTAGGCAAAGAGAACCAAGTTTTAGCACGATCTCTAAGAGAAAACGGAAATAGCTTCAATTTAACAATATCATTATCCACATCTTTCTTCTTTTGCATATCACACAAATCAACAAAGTTGTTTAGATGGGTAGCGACATCTTCACTAGGAAGGCCAGAAAATTGATCTTTCATGACAAGATTCAACAAAGCAGCATTAATTTCACAAGATTCAGCATCGGTAATAGGAGCAATCGGAGTGCTAACAAAATCATTGTTGTTGGTATTGGAAAAGTCACATAATTTAGTATTATATTGAGCCATCGTGACAAACAATCAATCCAACACACAATCACACAAGAAGCAAGCAAAAAAAGGCGGACGTAAAAGGGCGAATAAAACGGCAAAGGTGAAGTGGGGGAGAGGAAAACGAGAGGCGAATAGCAAATAATGTAATGTGAGGGAGAAGAGTTTATGATGGGTACTTCGTATGTCTTGACTTGAGCGTAGATCTCCCCAGCAACGGCGCCAAAAATCCTTCTTGCTACCTCTTGAGCATGCGTTGGTTTTCCCTTGAAGAGGAAAGGGTGATGCAGCAAAGTAGCGTAAGTATTTCCCTCAGTTTTTGAGAACCAAGGTATCAATCCAGTAGGAGATAACACGCAAGTCACCTAGTACCTGCACAAACAATCAAGAACCTTGCAACCAACATGATAAACGGGTTGTCAATCCCTTTACGGTCACTCGCAAAAGTGAGATCTGATAAAGATTGTAAGATAAATATTTTTGGTATTTTTCTTGTATAGATTGGAAAGTAAAGATTGCAAAATAGTAAACGAGGTGTGATGTAAATAAAAAAGAGATGCAATATAATAAAAAAGAGACCCGGGGGCCATAGGTTTCACTAGTGGCTTCTCTCATGATAGCATGTATTACGGTGGGTGAACGAATTACTGCCGAGCAATTGATAGAAGAGTGCATAGTTATGAGAATATCTAGGCAATGACCATGAATATAGGCATCACGTCCGTGTTAAGTAGACCGAAACGATTCTGCATCTACTACTATTACTCCACACATCGACCGCTATCCAGCATGCATCTAGAGTATTAAGTTCATAAGAACAGAGTAATGCTTTAAGTAAGATGACATGATGTAGAGGGATAAACTCATGCAATATGATATAAACCTCATCTTTTTATCCTTGATGGCAACAATACAATGCGTGCCTTGCTGCCCCAGCTGTCACTGGGAAAGGACACCGCAAGATTGAACCCAAAGCTAAGCACTTCTCCCATTGCAAGAAGGATCAATTTAGTAGGCCAAACTAAACCGATAATTCGAAGAGACTTGCAAAGATATAAAATCATGCATATAAGAATTCAGAGAAGAACCAAATATTATTCATAGATAAACTTGATCATAAATCCACAATTCATCGAATCTCGGCAAACACACCGCAAAAAGTAGTACATCAAATAGATCTCCAAGAACATCGAGGAGAACTTTGTATTGAGAACCAAAGAGAGAGAAGAAGCCATCTAGCTAATAACTATGGACCCGAAGGTCTGTGGTAAACTACTCACACATCATCGGAGAGGCTATGGTGTTGATGTAGAAGCCCTCCGTGATCGAATCCCCCTCCGGCAGATCGCCGAAAAAGGCCCTAGATGGGATATCACGGGTATAGAAGGTTGCAGCGGTGGAAAAGTGGTTTCGTGGATCCCCCTGATGTTTTTAGGGTATAAGAGTATATATAGGCGAAAGAAGTACGTCGTTGGAGCTTCATGGGGCCCACGAGGGTGGGGGCATGCCTACCACCCTGGGTGCACCCTCCTGCCCCGTGGACGCCTCATGGACTTCCAAACTTCCACTCCAAGTCTCGCAGATTGCGTTTGTTCCAAGAAAGATCCTCGCGAAGGTTTCGTTTTGTTTGGATTCCATTTGATATTCCTTCTCTGCGAAACACTAAAATAGGCAAAGAAAACAGAAACTGGCAGTGGGCCTTCGGTTAATAGGTTAGTCCCAAAAATAATATGAAAGAGCATATTAAAGCCATTAAACATCCAAAATTATAATAGCATGGAACAATCAAAAATTATAGATACGTTGGAGACGTATCACTCCTTCATCGGTGCCCCGTCCTTCTCTGACCGACCCCGTCTGCCCTGGCTCCCTGCAACGGCATGGTGCACCCCCGGACCATGCGGCCTTGTGTTGGATGCCGCCCGCTACCTCATTACCGGCCATGCCGGCCTCGTCGGCTGTCGGTGTCAAAACTGGCGGATCTCGGGTAGGGGGTCCAGAACTGTGCGTCTAAGGTCAATGGTAACAGGAGACAGGGGACACGATGTTTACCTAGGTTCGGGCCCTCTCTATGGAGGTAATACCCTACTTCCTACTTGATTGATCTTGATGAATATGAGTATTACAAGAGTTGATCTACCTCGAGATCGTAATGGCTAAAACCCTAAGAGTCTAGCCTGTATGACTATGAATATGATTCTTCGTCCCTACGGACTAAGCCATCCGGTTTATATAGACAGGGGACTAGGGTTGTACAAAGTCGGTTACGGAGAAAGGAATCTTCATATCAGGATGCAAAGCTTGCCTTCCACGCCAAGGAGAGTCCCATCCGGACATGGGTGAGAGTCTTCGATCTTGTATCTTCACAGCCCATCAATCCGACCCATGTCCAACAGGCCGGACGCTCGACGACCCCTTAATCCAGGACTTCCTCAGTAGCCCCCGAACCAGGCTTTCAATGACGATGTGTCCGGCGCGCAGATTGTCTTCGGCATTGCAAGGCGGGTTCCTCATCCGATGACTTCATAGGATTGTATTCGGCCTTCCCTTTAATGTCGTCCCATCGGCTTCTGTGCATCCATAGCGCCTCCACGTGTCGAGCGAATACGAGAGGTCAGGGTATTTTTTACATATAACACCCCGGCCATGTAAGAAGAGTGTCTATTTAAAGGGATTGGATCTCAGATCCATTCCTCATCACGTGAAAAATCCTCAAAGCTTGCTAGGAAAAACCACTCCAACATGGCTAGAGCTCCCAGCTCTTCCTCCCGTCCCCATGGCCCAGAAAAAGGCGATTGGGAGAGATGTTCCGCATTCCATGGTCAGCTGGTGAAGCTGCAAACACAGGGATTTCTCCCCCTGCGGATTTAGTCCCTGTTCGAGCAGGATTGACTTCTTTCAATGGCGGGGCTCAGGCCGAGAATTCCCCCAATCCATCTAGGGGGGAGCGAGTGTGCTTCGTCCCCTATTTTCTAAGAGGCGTCGGATTTCCAATCCATCCATTCCTCTGAGGGCTGCTGGGGTATTATGGCCTTCAACTACACAATTTCACTCCTGCCTCCATCCTGCACATCGCGGGTTATGTCGCTCTTTGCGAGCTATTTCTGGGGTGCGAGGCCCATTTTGAATTGTGGAGGAAGCTATTCTGCCTCGTCCCTCACAACCAAGATGGATCAATATTTGAAGTGGGCGGAGGCGAGATATGGCGTATTACCAAGACCGGATACCTGTACGGCACACCGAAGAAGGCATCCGAAGAATGGCCCTCCGAATGGTTTACATTGAGGACGTCGCCCTTCCTGACCCAGTTTGAATGGGTCTTCCCGAATTCACAAGTGTTCCGTTGAAGAAACGCCACAGCTGGCGTCCTCGGAGCCTTGAGGAGAAAGATAGCGCGGAAGTCCGTCAACTGATGAGCAAGATAAAGATGCTTGCCCAGTCCAGATTATCAATAGTCAAGGTAATGGCAACCTCCATAGTGCGAGGGGTGCAGCCACTCCAATACATAGGGCTTCCTATGTGGCACTATAATGGAGAAGATGATGCCTCTCGCTGTGGTCGGAAGGGTCTGGACACTCCCGCCACTTTGGCAAAAATATTGGCCGAGCTGTTCAAAGGGGAGGAAGAGGAATTCATTCGTATCAAGCGCAGAGATGGATTCTCCATGTACAATCCCCATAGCTGGGTGAGTTCCAAACCCGCTGCTCTACACATTCTACTCCCCGAGTCAATTTTAATGAACATTATCCTGTCCATTTGGAACAAATGTGGCGAAAGATCACCGAGGGGCTATACAACCCCACCCCACAGCCAGAGGATCACAACCGGGACCTTGATCCCGGATTCGAAGAAGATCCGGACATATTCATGGTGCTCGAGGATGGGGTGTTCTACCAGGCGAGCTATGACGGCACGGAAGTGCCATCACCGCCAACTATCCTGGCCTTCTCCCTGCCTCACACGTAAGTAATCAGGAGACACCTCCTCCAAAAGCGCCTCCTCGTTCTGCCTCACCCACCGCACTGTAACGTGCTCCAAAGGGGAGGCGTTCGGCATGCCATGTCGCATCAGAGGCTACTCCGAAGAGAGCGGCACCCACGCCGGGCAAGCCTTCGAAGAGAAAGGCAAACGAAGGCCCGATCGAGCCTTCGTCAAAGAGGTATGGTTTCGTGAATATGCCCCTTGGCAGTCACATCCAACTGTGACACTTTCCGCTTGTGCCTTCTCAGGAAAAGCGTACGCCGGACTATGTCCAAGGATACTGCTGGTCATACTCCCAACAACCAGGTTCCAGACCCTGCCAAGAAGACAAGGGCAGAAACAGGAGTGACGCCGGATTGTGCTTTGGCCGAGGATTCGGATGATGTATCCATCACAAACTCGGAAGTGGAAAGCGCCATGGGTCATCAGCGTCGAAGGGTCATTCTCCGCGACCCTGGTTTTACAAAAGAGGCATTCGATGGCTTCAGCTCAGCGGATGCGTACATCCGAGCTGCTTGAGACGGGCTTACAAGAGCCGCAGACCAGCATTTGAAAGATATGCGGGTAAGTTTATATTATACCAATCTCATAGTTATATACCAGTAGCCCCCGAGACTTGAAGCAGTTGATACAACTGATTTAAGGATCATTGTATAACCAAGTGCTTATGGAGAAGAACAGCCTGTTATCTTAGGAACTAGAAAAGTATCAAACCTAGCTAACTGCTGCTAACACCGAACTGGAGAAATCCAAGAAGGTGTCACCTGGTAATGTTCCCCTCCATCAAGAAAACATAATTATATACCAACAATGCTAACACGGTTGCTCATCTCATAATAGGATCATCAGATCAACTGCAGGAGCAACTGAAAGCCGCTCAAGGGGGAGAACAAGAAGCCAAAAGACTACTAGCCGCAGGCGAGCGTGTGCTAACACGAGTCATGAAGGAGAAAAACAAGCTCCAGGATTCCAACACCCAACTGGGCGAGGAACTGAAAGATGTACGGGCCCAGCTGGCTGACTCCATGAAGGAAAATAAGAGGCTTTGAGGTGGCATATCTAGTATGTGGTCAAACTCACCTTCGTGTAATTCAGAAATAAAAGGGACTGACAGATTTATGTCTGTAGGTATGCTGACTAGCCGTCCCGAAGAGGAGGTGTCCAGATTCTCGAGCGATCTGCTAAAAGAGCTGTCGCAAGTGCATGAGCAAGCTCGGCAGGCGATGCGAAGTGTTGCCAAGGCTTTATGGCAATCCGCCTCCCCTCCAAGAAGAATGGAGGAGCTTATACAGATATTCAGGGGAGCGCGGTGGCGTTTTCAGTTATGGAAGATATCGGCCTGCCGGGAAGGTGCACGAGAAGCCTGGGCCATGGTGAAAACACGGTATACCAAGCTTGATCCAAATCATATGGCTCGGGTCGGACCTCTAGGGTCATATGGAAGAGAAATTCCTATTAATTTGGTATATGACCAAGTTGAAGTAGCCGCCAGTTATTCCCAACAGGATTGTAAGTTAGACAGCCTGTTAGACGGTATAGAGGAGGAAATTTTTTAGTCTAATTGACTATGTACTTTCCTTGACATATTTGTCCCTAGCCGGATTGTAAAACGATTGTCATGGCGGACCTTTTCGCTTCGACCTCTGGACCCGAAGTTGTGGACTGTTTCCGAATACCTGAGCGGCAAAAATAGACCGGGGTATGCGTGGAAACTAGGCGTAGGGGTCATAGTTGCTTGAACAGAAAAGTTGTATCCAGGTAGTTATGTTATATTACATTGTGATTGTAAGAAACATCTTCCAGAGAGAATAGTTCCGTTAAGGGTTCCTTTCCCTGGGTATACATGCGTTAATCTGCATGTCCGAACTATGATTTGCAGAAATCGTAGTGTTTGTAACATCTAGGGGTTCACAATGGGGTGGATGAAAAAACATCTTTAGTCCACCGACCGGATATTCCCTTAAGAATGCTAGCTTTCGGCTACACCCAGTCTGAGGTACACATTCGGATGACCCGGCAGTAACAATTGCAGAGGTGCTCCCTTTATGCCCTAGCCGAACTAACGGGAACGTAGGGCATAAGCACAGGAGCCAGGCAACCCAGCTTGGCCAAAACTTAAGTCATATCGATGCATATAATGGCGAAGAAAAGGTACATATGAGGAGAACACACATATGTAACGAGCTTGATGCTCGAAAAATAACAATAATAAGCTTCTGTCCAAGAAGCCCCCAGGTATAATGGACGTACATATTTGAGTATGTGTATGTCACAGGTGCACGGTTGAGCCATGCGAAAAGCTTTAAAGCTAAAAAAGGAAAAAAGTGAAAAGGGAGGAAAAAGTAATGGAAACAATAGGCAGAAGGAAACGAACAAAGAGTTTGGCACTAGGCATAGAATCTTCAGAGTCTGGCCATGTTCCAGGGGTTCGGCTCTAGGCGATTGTCAGATGCATCACGCAGGTGGTACGCTCCTCCAGTGAGAACTTCGTCAATGATGAAGGGACCCTCCCACTTGGGCTTGAGTTTGTCCTTTTTCTTCTCCGGCAAGCGTAGAACAAGTTCGCCAACATTATAAGTCTTGGCCCATACTTCTCTGCTCTAATATCTGCGGGCGTGTTGTTGATAAAATGCGGAATGGGCTTTTGTGACATTGCATTCCTCCTCCAGGGCATCTAGGCTGTCCTGCCGATCAAGCTTGGCCTCTCTCTCTCTCTCTTCATACATGCACACTCGAGGTGAGTCATGAATAATGTTGCAAGGCAACACAGCCTCCGCGCCGTACACCATGAAGAAAGGTGTATATCCAGTGGTGCGGTTGGGTGTGGTCCGCAGCCCCCAGAGTACGGAGTCGAGCTCCTTGACCTAGTGCTTGTCTGATTCTTTCAAAGACCGCACTAGTCTGGGTTTGATGCCGCTCATAATAAGACCATTGGCCCGTTCGACTTGGCCGTTTGTTTGTGGGTGATAGACGGAGGCATAATCAAGCTTAATGCCCAGATTAGCGCACCAATTTTTCACCTCGTCGGCTGTGAAATTGGAGTCGTTATCGGTGATGATGCTGTGTGGAACACCATAACGGTGCACCACACCGGATATGAATTCTATCACTGGCCCGGCTTCGGCCATTTTAACTGGTTTGGCCTCTATCCACTTAGTGAATTTGTCCACCATGACCAGCAGATATTTTTCCTTATGGCTTCCTCCTTTAAGGGGTCCGACCATATCAAGCCCCCAGACTACGAAATGCCAAGTGATGGGGATTGTTTGTAGAGAAGTGGGTGGCATATGGCTTTGGTTGGCGAAAAGCTGGCATCCGATGCAACGTTGGACAAGGTCCTATGCATCTGCTCGGGCCGTCGGCCAATAAAAACATGTACGGAAGGCCTTGCTAACAAGGGCCCGAGCTGCGGCGTGGTGACCGCCATGACCGGCATGAATTTCAGCCAAGAGTTGCCGCCCCTCTTCCTCGGAGATACATCTTTGAAGTACTCTGGTAGCGCTTTTCTTGTAGAGCTCTCCGTCGTGAACCTTATAGGCCTTTGAACGCCGGACGATGCGGCGAGCCTCATTCTGATCCTCAGGGAGTTCTATCCTATTAAGGTAGGCCAAGAAGGGTTCGGACCATGGGGCAATGATTGCCATGATGAGATGGGCCAACGGTGTTATTTCGGTGGCTAAGCCCCCGATGATATCAGTGTGTTCTGAATCTGGGGTTGTATTCGGATCTGGACTGGTGTTGCTGCACTCCCCTGGCCACACCACAGATGGCTTAAAAGCCTTTCCAGAAAAATGTTAGGTGGGACAGGGTCGCGCTTGGTGCCGATGCGAGCAAGGACGTCCGCCGCTTGATTACTTTCTCGAGCCACAAGATGAAACTCAAGCCCCTCGAACCGAGCCAACATTTTTAGGACGGCGTTATGATAAGCCGCCATATTCGGACCCTTGGCACCGAAATCTCCATTTATTTGAGATATTGCGAGGTTTGAGTCCCCGCGTACTTCCAGGCGTTGTATGCCCATGGAGATGGCCATCCGAAGTCCATGTAATAAGGCATCATATTCGGCTGCATTGTTGGAGTCTGTGTATAATATTTGGAGTACGTACTGAACCAGGTCTCCAGTGGGGGACGTAAGACAATGCCCGCCCTAACCCCGCCAACATTTTGGAACCATGGAAGTACATAACCTACTTGGAATACGTGTCATACTCTTTAGGGAGTTCGGCCTTTATCCATTCAGCGATGAAGTCAGCCAGTACTTGGGATTTAATGGCTCGACGTGGTTTGTATGTTATGTCGAATGGGAGGAGCTCAATGGCCCACTTAGCGATCTAGCCCATGGCATCGCGGTTGTTTATTATGTTGTTGAGTGGTACCTCGGAAGCCACCGTAATCGAGCACTCTTGAAAGTAGTGTCGCAGCTTTCGGGATGCCATGAAGACCGTGTGTGCTATTTTTTGGTAATGAGGGTATCAGGATTTGCATGGTGTGAGGACAGTGGATACGTAGTATATCGATTTCTGGAGCGGTAATTTGTGTCTGTCCTGCTCTCGCTCAACGACAAGCACGGCGCTCACCACTTGATGTGTTGCCGATATGTATAATAACATGGGTTCGCCGATGTTAGGCGCGGCCAGTATTGGGTTGCTCGCTAAAAGGGCCTTTATTTCCTACAGTCCGGCTATTGCCGCATCCATCCACTCGAAGTGATCGGTGTGTCGGAGAAGGTGGTAGAGTGGCAATGCTTTTTCTCCCAATCTGGAGATAAAGTGACTTAAAGCTGCCACGCATCCCGTGAGTTTTTGGACTTGTTAAGGTCTGTTGGCATAGCCAATTGTGACAAAGCTCGGATTTTGGCTGGATTTGCCTCAATTCCTCTATTGGAAACAATGAAGCCCAGCAGTTTTCCGGCGGGGACGCCGAAAACACATTTTTCCGGATTGAGCTTGATGTCGTACGTGCGGAGGTTGTCGAATGTGAGACGTAAATCGTCGATCAGTGTCTCGACGTGCCTTGTTTTGATGATGGCGTCATCCACATATGCTTCAACTGTCATGCCGATCTGTTTCTCCAGGCATGTTTGAATCATGCGTTGGTAGGTGGCGCTAGCATTTTGTTGGGGAACGCAGTAATTTCAAAAAAAATCCTACGCACATGCAAGATCATGGAGATGCATAGCAACGAGAGGGGAGAGTATCGTCTACATACCCTCATAGACCGTAAGAGGAAGCGTTATGAGAACGCGGTTGATGTAGTCGTACGTCTTTACGATCCGACCGATCCAAGTACCGAACGTACGGCACCTCCGAGTTCAACGCATGTTCAGCTCGGTGACATCCCACGAACTCCGATCCAGCATAGCTTTGAGGGAGAGTTCCGTCAGCACGACGGCGTGATGACGGTGATGATGATGCTACCGACACAGGGCTTCGCCTAAGCACCGCTACGATATAACCGAGGTGGATTATGGTGGAGGGCGGCACCGCACACGGCTTGGAACAATCAACTTGTGTCTATGGGGTGCCCCCTGGCCACATATATAAAGGAGTAAGGGGAGGGGGCCGGCGACCTCATAGGGTGCGCCCCAAGGGGGGAATCCTACTCCTACTAGGAGTAGGTTCCCCCTTTCCTAGTCGAACTAGGAGGGGAAGGAAAGAGGAGGAGAGGAGAAGGAAAGAGGGGGCCGGCCCCCAAAGCCCTAAACCAATTTGGTTTGGGCCTAGGGGGGCGCACCCCACACTTCCTTGTTGCCCTCTATTTCCACTAAAGCCCACGAAGGCCCATTGACCCTCCCGGTGAATTCCCGTAACTCTCCGGTACTCCGAAAAATACCCGAATCACTCGGAATCTTTCCAATGTCCGAATATAGTCGTCCAATATATCAATCTTTACGTCTCGACCATTTTGAGACTCCTCGTCATGTCCCTGATCTCATCCGGGACTCCAAACTAGCTTCGGTACATCAAAACACAAAAACTCATAATACCGATCGTCACCGAACGTTAAGCGTGCGGGCCCTACGGGTTCGAGAACTATGTAGACATGATTGAGACTCGTCTCCAGTCAATAACCAGTAGCGGAGCCTGGATGCTCATATTGGCTCCTACATATTCTACGAAGATCTTTATCAGTCAAACCGCATAACAATCTATGGTGTTCCCTTTGTCATTGGTATGTTACTTGCCCGAGATTCGATCGTCGGTATCCTCATACCTAGTTCAATCTCGTTACCGGCAAGTCTCTTTAATCGTTCCGTAATGCATCATCCCGCAACTAACTCATTAGTCACAATGCTTGCAAGGCTTATAGTGATGTGCACTACCGAGAGGGCCCAGAGATACCTCTCTGACAATCGGAGTGATAAATCCTAATCTCGATCTATGCCAACTCAACAAGCACCATCGGAGACACATGTAGAGCACCTTTATAATCACCCAGTTACGTTGTGACGTTTGGTAGCACACAAAGTGTTCCTCCGGTACCCAGGAGTTGCATAATCTCATAGTCATAGGAACATTTATAGGTCATGAAGAAAGCAGTAGCAACAAACTAAATGATCATCGTGCTAAGCTAACGGAATGGGTCAAGTCAATCACATCATTCTCTAATGATGTGATCCCGTTAATCAAATGACAACTCATGTCTATGGCTAGGAAACTTAACAATCTTTGATTCAACGAGCTAGTCAAGTAGAGGCATACTAGTGACACTCTGTTTGTCTATGTATACACACATGTACTAAGTTTCCGGTTAATACAATTTTAGCATGAATAATAAACATTTATCATGATATAAGGAAATAAATAATAACTTTATTATTGCCTCTAGGGCATATTTACTTCAGTCTCCCACTTGCACTAGAGTCAATAATCTAGTTCACATCTTTATGTGATTAGTTCACATCTCCATGTGACTAATACCCAAAGGGTTTACTAGAGTCAATAATCTAGTTCATATTGCTATGTGATTAACACCCAAAGAGTGATCATGTTTTGCTTGTGAGAGAAGTTTAGTCTACGGGTCTGCAACATTCAGATCCGTATGTATTTCGCAAATTTCTATGTCTACAATGCTCTGCACTGAGCTACTCTAGCTAATTGCTCCACTTTCAATATGTATCCAGAACTTAGAGTCATCTAGATCGATGTAAAAAGCTTGCATCGACATAACTCTTTACGACGAACTCTGTTATCACCTCCATAACCGAGAAACATTTCCTTAGTCCTCTAAGGATAATTTTCACCACTGTGCAGTGATCTACTCCTAGATCACTATTGTAATCCCTTGCCAGAATCATGCTAAGGTATACAATAGGACTGGTAAACAGCATAGCATACTTTATAGAACCTATGACTGAGGCATATGGAATGACTTTTCATTCTCTTTCTATTTTCTGTTGTGGTCGGGTTTTGAGTCTTTACTCAACTTCACACCTTGCAACACAGGCAAGAACTCCTTCTTTGACTGTTCCATTTTAAACTGCTTCAAAATCTTGTCAAGGTATGTACTCGTTGAAAAAACTTATCAAGCGTTTTGATCTATCTCTATAGATCTTGATACTCAATGTGTAAGCAGCTTCATCGAGGTCTTTCTTTGAAAACTCCTTTCAAATACTCCTTTATGCTTTCCAAAAAATTCTACATTCTTTTCGATCAACAATATGTCATTCACATATACTTGCCAGAAATGTTGTAGTGCTCCCACTCACTTTCTTGTAAATACAGGCTTCACCGCAAGTCTATATAAAACCATATGCTTTGATCACTTTATCAAAGCATATATTCCAACTCCGAGATGCTTGCACCAGTCCATAGATGGATCGCTGGAGCTTGTTCACTTTGTTAGCACCTTTAGGATCGATAAAACCTTCTGGTTGCATCACATACAACTCTTCTTTAAGAAATCCATTAAGGAATGCAGTTTTGACATCCATTTGCCAGATTTCATAAAATGTGGCAACTGCTAACATGATTCGGACAGACTTTTAAGCATCGATACGAGTGAGAAAATCTCATCGTAGTCAACATCTTGAACTTGTCGAAAACATTTTTGCGACAATTCGAGCTTTGTAGATAGTAACACTACTATCAGTGTTCGTCTTCCTCTTGAAGATCCATTTATTTTCTATGGCTTGCCAATCATTGGGCAAGTCAATCAAAGTCCATAATTTGTTCTTTATACATGGATCCCATCTCAGATTTCATGGCCTTAAGCCATTTCGCAGAATCTGGGCTCATCATCGCTTCCTCATAATTAGTAGGTTCATCATGGTCTAGTAACATGACTTCCAGAAAGGATTACCTTACCACTCTGGCGCGGACCATAGTCTGGTTGTTCTACGAGGTTCGGTAGTAACTTGATCTGAAGTTTCATGATCATCATCATTTAGCTTCCTCACTAATTGGCGTAGAAATCACAAGAACTGATTTCTGTGATGAACTACTTTCCAATTTCGGAGAAGGTACAATTACCTCATCAAGTTCTAAATTCCTCCCAATCACTTCTTTCGAGAGAAACTTCTTCTCTAGAAAGGATCCGCTCTTCGCAATGAATGTCTTGCCTTCGGATCTGTGATAGAAGGTGTACCCAACTGTCTCCTTTGGGTATCCTATGAAGACACATTTCTCCGATTTGGGTTTGAGCTTATCAGGATGAAACTTTTTCACATAAGCATCGCAACCCCAAACTTTAAGAAACGACAACTTTGGTTTCTTGCCAAACCACAGTTCATATGGTGTCATCTCAACGGATTTAGATGGTGCCCTATTTAACGTGAATGCAGCTGTCTCTAATGCATAACCCCAAAACGATAGTGGTAAATCGGTAAGAGACATCATAGATTGTACCATATCTAATAAAGTACGGTTACGATGTTCGGACACACCATTACGTTGTGGTGTTCCAGGTGGCGTGAGTTGCGAAACTATTCCGCGTTGTTTCAAATGAAGACCATGTTGGAAATATGCCCTAGAGGAAATAATAAAATGATTATTATATTTCCTTGTTCATGATAATTGTCTATTGTTCATGCTTTAATTGTATTATCCGGAAATCGTAATACATGTGTGAATACATAGACCACAATGTGTCCCTAGTGAGCCTCTAGTTGACTAGCTCGTTGATCAACAGATAGTCATGGTTTCCTGGCTATGGACATGTAGATGTCATTGATAACGGGATCACATCATTAGGAGAATGATGTGATGGACAAGACCCAATCCTAAACATAGCACAAGATCGTATAGTTCGTTTGCTAGAGTTTTTCCAATGTCAAGTATCTCTTCCTTAGACCATGAGATCGTGTAACTCCCGGATACCGTAGGAGTGCTCTGGGTATACCAAACATCACAACGTAACTGGGTGACTATAAAGGTATACTACGGGTATCTCCAAAAGTGTCTGTTGGGTTGACACGGATCAAGACTGGGATTTGTCACTCCGTATGACGGAGAGGTATCTCTGGGCCCACTCGGTAATGCATCATCATAATGAGCTCAAAGTGACCAAGTGTCTGATCACGGGATCATGCATTACGGTACGAGTAAAGTGACTTGCCGGTAACGAGATTGAACGAGGTATTGGGATACCGACGATCGAATCTCGGGCAAGTAACGTACCGATTGACAAAGGGAATTGTATACGGGGTTGCTTGAATCCTCGACATCATGGTTCATCCGATGAGATCATCGAGGAGCATGTGGGAGCCAACATGGGTATCCAGATCCCACTGTTGGTTATTGACCGAAGAGCCGTCTCGGTCATGTCTACATGTCTCCCGAACCCGTAGGGTCTACACGCTTAAGGTTCGGTGATGCTAGGGTTGTAGAGATATGAATATGCAGTACCCCGAAAGTTGTTCGGAGTCCCGGATGAGATCCTGTACGTCACGAGGAGTTCCGGAATGGTCCGGAGGTGAAGAATTATATATAGGAAGTGCAATTTCGGCCATCAGGAGAGTTTCGGGGTCACCGGTATTGTACCGGGACCACCGGAAGGGTCCCGGGGGTACACCGGGTGGGGCCACCCATCCCGGAGAGCCCCATGGGCCAAAGTGGGAGGGGAACCAGCCCATAGTGGGCTGGTGCGCCCCCCTAGGCCCACCCCATGCGCCTAGGGTTGGAACCCTAGGGGTGGGGAGCGCCCCACCTTGCCTTGGGGGCTACTCCACCCTTGGCCGCCGCCCCCCCTAGGAGATCCCATCTCCTAGGGCCGGCGCCCCCCCTAGGGGAGCCTATATAAAGGGGGAGGGAGGGGGCAGCCACACCTTGAGTCTTGGCGCCTCCCTCTCCCCTGCTTCACCTCTCCCTCTCGCAGTACTACGGCGAAGCCCTGCTGCGGTGACGCCCTGCATCCACCACCACGCCGTTGTGCTGCTAGATCTTCATCAACCTCTCCCCCCCCCCTTGCTGGATCAAGAAGGAGGAGACGTCACGCTGACCGTACATGTGTTGAACACGGAGGTGCCGTCCGTTCGGCGCTAGGATCTCCGGTGATTTGGATCACGTCGAGTACGACTTCCTCATCCCCATCCTTGAACGCTTCCGCGCGTGATCTACAAAGGTATGTAGATGCAATCCGATCACTCGTTGCTAGATGAACTCATAGATGGATCTTGGTGAAACCGTAGGAAATTTTTTGTTTTCTACAACATTCCCCAACAGTGGCATCATGAGCTAGGTCTATGCGTAGTTCTCCTTGCACGAGTAGAACACAATTTGTTGTGGGCGTAGATGTTGTCAACTTTCTTGCCGCTACTGGTCTTATCTTGCTTCAGCGGTATTGTGGGATGAAGCGGCCCGGACCGACCTTACGCGTACGCTTACGTGAGACTGGTTCCACCGACTGACATGCACTAGTTGCATAAGGTGGCTAGCGGGTGTCTGTCTCTCCCACTTTAGTTGGAGCGGATTCGATGAAAAGGGTCCTTATGAAGGGTAAATAGAAGTTGACAAATCACGTTGTGGCTATTACGTAGGTAAGAAAACATTCTTGCTAGAACCCTTTTGCAGCCACGTAAAACTTGCAACAACAATTAGAGGACGTCTAACTTGTTTTTGCAGCAAGTGATTTGTGATGTGATATGGCCAAAGTTGTGATGAATGATGAATGATATATATGTGATGTATGAGATCATGTTCTCGTAATAGGAATCATGACTTGCATGTCGATGAGTATGACAACCGGTAGGAGCCATAGGAGTTGTCTTTATTTTTTGTATGACCTGCGTGTCATTGAGAAACGCCATGTAAATTACTTTACTTTATTGCTAAACGCGTTAGCCATAGTAGTAGAAGTAATAGTTGGCGAGCAACTTCATGGAGACACGATGATGGAGATCATGATGATGGAGATCATGGTGTCATGCCGGTGACAAGATGATCATGGAGCCCCAAGATGGAGATCAAAGGAGCTATGTGATATTGGCCATATCATGTCACTATTATTATTTGATTGCATGTGATGTTTATCATGTTTTTGCATCTTGTTTACTTAGAACGGTGGTAGTAAATAAGATGATCCCTCATAATAATTTCAAGAAAGTGTTCCCCCTAACTGTGCACCGTTGCGACAGTTCGTTGTTTCGAAGCACCACGTGATGATCGGGTGTGATAGATTCCAACGTTCACATACAACGGGTGTAAGACAGATTTACACATGCAAACACTTAGGTTGACTTGACGAGCCTAGCATGTACAGACATGGCCTCGGAACACAAAAGACCGAAAGGTCGAGCATGAGTCGTATAGAAGATACGATCAACACGAAGATGTTCACCGATGTTGACTAGTCCATCTCACGTGATGATCGGACACGGCCTAGTTAACTCGGATCATGTTATACTTAAATGACTGGAGGGATGTCTATCTAAGTGGGAGTTCATTATATATTTTGATTAGATGAACTTAATTATCATGAACTTAGTCTAAAATCTTTACAATATGT
The DNA here is from genome assembly GCF_002162155.2 of Triticum dicoccoides. Classification (NCBI taxonomy): domain Eukaryota; kingdom Viridiplantae; phylum Streptophyta; class Magnoliopsida; order Poales; family Poaceae; genus Triticum; species Triticum dicoccoides. The sequence continues at coordinate 189,618,186 of NC_041382.1, forward strand.
CTTGTAGATCAAATGGCCAACGTTGTCCTCAACTTCAACGCGTTCCTAGAGAAAACCAAGCTGAAAGACGATGGCAGCAACTATACGGACTGGGTCCGGAACCTGAGGATTATCCTCATAGCTGCCAAGAAAGATTATGTCCTACTAGCACCGCTAGGTGACGCACCCGTCCCACAGAACCAAGACGTTATGAACGCTTGGCAGGCACGTGCTGATGATTACTCCCTCGTTCAGTGCGGCATGCTTTACAGCTTAGAACCGGGGCTCCAAAAGCGTTTTGAGCGACACGGAGCATATGAGATGTTCGAAGAGCTGAAAATGGTTTTCCAAGCTCATGCCCGGGTCGAGAGATATGAAGTCTCTGACAAGTTCTTTAGCTGTAAGATGGAGGAAAATAGTTCTGTCAGTGAGCACATACTCACTATGTCTGGGTTACATAACCGCTTGACTCAGCTGGGAGTTAATCTCCCGGATGACGCGGTCATTGACAGAATCCTCCAATCGCTTCCACCAAGCTACAAGAGCTTTGTGATGAACTTCAATATGCAGGGGATGGAAAAGACCATTCCTGAAGTATTTGCAATGCTGAAATCAGCAGAGGTAGAAGTCAAAAAGGACCATCAAGTGTTGATGGTGAATAAAACCACTAAGTTCAAGAAAGGCAAGGGTAAGAAGAACTTCAAGAAGGACGGCAAGGGAGTTGCCGCGCCCGGTAAGCAAGCTGCCGGGAAGAAGCCAAAGAATGGACCCAAGCCCGAGACTGAGTGTTTTTATTGCAAGGGAACTGGTCACTGGAAGCGGAACTGCCCCAAATACTTAGCGGACAAGAAGGCCGGCAAAACGAAAGGTATATGTGATATACATGTAATTGATGTGTACCTTACCAGTACTCGTAGTAGCTCCTGGGTATTTGATACCGGTGCGGTTGCTCACATTTGTAACTCAAAGCAGGAGCTGCGGAATAAGCGGAGACTGGCGAAGGACGAGGTGACAATGCGCGTCGGGAATGGTTCCAAGGTCGATGTGATCGCCGTCGGCACGCTACCTCTACATTTACCCACGGGATTAGTTTTAAACCTCAATAATTGTTATTTAGTACCAGCTTTGAGCATGAACATTGTGTCAGGATCTCGTTTAATTCGAGATGGCTACTCATTTAAATCCGAGAATAATGGTTGTTCTATTTATATGAGAGATATGTTTTATGGTCATGCTCCTATGGTGAATGCCTTATTCTTAATGAATCTCGAGCATAATGCTACACATATTCATAGTGTGAGTACCAAAAGATGTAAGGTTGATAATGATAGTCCCACATACTTGTGGCACTGCCGCCTTGATCACATAGGTGTCAAACGCATGAAGAAGCTCCATGCAGATGGACTTTTAGAGTCTCTTGATTACGAATCATTTGACACGTGTGAACCATGCCTCATGGGTGAGATGACCAAGACTCCGTTCTCAGGAACAATGGAGCGAGCAACCAACCTATTGGAAATCATACATACTGATGTATGCGGTCCAATGAGTGTTGAGGCTCGTGGTGGCTATCGTTATGTTCTCACCCTCACTGATGACTTGAGTAGACATGGGTATATCTACTTAATGAAACACAAGTCTGAAACCTTTGAAAAGTTCAAGGAATTTTAGAGTGAGGTTGAGAATCAACGTGACAGAAAAATCAAGTTTTTGCGATCAGATCATGGAGGAGAATACTTGAGTCACGAATTTGGTACACACTTAAGAAAATGTGGAATAGTTTCACAACTCACGCCGCCTGGAACACCTCAGCGTAATGGTGTGTCCGAACGTCGTAATCGCACTCTATTGGATATGGTGCGATCTATGATGTCTCTTACCGATTTACCGCTGTCATTTTGGGGCTATGCTTTAGAGACTGCCGCATTCACTTTAAATAGGGCTCCGTCGAAATCTGTTGAGACGACACCGTATGAATTATGGTTTGGGAAGAAGCCTAAGCTGTCGTTTCTAAAAGTTTGGGGATGCGATGCTTATGAAACTTCAACCTGAAAAGCTCGAACCCAAGTCGGAAAAATGCGTCTTCATAGGATACCCTAAAGAAACTATTGGGTATACCTTCTACCTCAGATCCGAAGGCAAGATCTTTGTTGCCAAGAATGGATCCTTTCTAGAGAAGGAGTTTCTCTCGAAAGAAGTAAGTGGGAGGAAAGTAGAACTTGATGAAGTATTACCTCTTGAACCGGAAAATGGCGCAACTCAAGAAAATGTTCCTGAGGTGCCTGCACCGACTAGAGAGGAAGTTAATGATGATGATCAAGATACTTCTGATCAAGCTCCTACTGAACTTCGAAGGTCCACAAGGACACGTTCCGCACCAGAGTGGTACGGCAACCCTGTCTTGGAAATCATGTTGTTAGACAACGGTGAACCTTCGAACTATGAAGAAGCAATGGCGGGCCCGGATTCCGACAAATGGCTAGAAGCCATGAAATCCGAGATAGGATCCATGTATGAAAACGAAGTATGGACTTTGACTGACTTGCCTGATGATCGGCGAGCCATAGAAAATAAATGGATCTTTAAGAAGAAGACAGACGCGGATGGTAATGTGACCATCTATAAAGCTAGGCTTGTCGCTAAGGGTTATCGACAAGTTCAAGGGGTTGACTATGATGAGACATTCTCTCCCGTAGCAAAGCTAAAGTCCGTCCGAATCATGTTAGCAATTACCGCATACTATGATTATGAGATATGGCAAATGGACGTCAAAACGGCATTCCTTAACGGTTATCTTAAGGAAGAACTATATATGATGCAGCCGGAAGGTTTTGTCGATCCTAAGAATGCTGACAAGGTGTGCAAGCTCCAACGCTCGATTTATGGGCTGGTGCAAGCATCTCGGAGTTGGAACATTCGCTTTGATGAGATGATCAAAGCGTTTGGGTTTATGCAGACTTATGGAGAAGCCTGCGTTTACAAGAAAGTGAGTGGGAGCTCTGTAGCATTTCTCATATTATATGTAGATGACATACTTTTGATGGGAAATGATATAGAGCTTTTGGATAGCATTAAGGCCTACTTGAATAAGAGTTTTTCAATGAAGGACCTTGGAGAAGATGCTTATATATTAGGCATCAACATCTATAGAGATAGATCAAGACGCCTCATAGGTCTTTCACAAAGCACATACCTTGATAAGATATTGAAGAAGTTCAATATGGATCAGTCTAAGAAGGGGTTCTTGCATGTGTTGCAAGGTGTGAAATTGAGCTCAGCTCAATGTCTGACCACGGCAGAAGATATAGAAGAGATGAGTGTCATCCCCTATGCCTCAGCCATAGGTTCTATTATGTATGACATGCTGTGTACCAGACCTGATGTAAACCTTGCCGTAAGTTTGGTAGGAAGGTACCAAAGTAATCCCGGCAAGGAACACTGGACAGCGGTCAGGAATATCCTGAAGTACCTGAAAAGGACTAAGGAAATGTTTCTCGTTTATGGAGGTGACGAAGAGCTCGTCGTAAAGGGTTACGTCGACGCTAGCTTCGACACAGATCTGGATGACTCTAAGTCACAAACCGGATACGTGTATATTTTGAATGGTGGGGCAGTAAGCTGGTGCAGTTGCAAGCAAAGCGTTGTGGCGGGATCTACATGTGAAGCGGAGTACATGGCAGCCTCGGAGGCAGCACACGAAGCAGTCTGGGTGAAGGAGTTCATTACCGACCTAGGAGTCATACCCAATGCGTCGGGCCCGATGACTCTCTTCTGTGACAACACTGGAGATATTGCCCTTGCCAAGGAGCCCAGGTTTCACAGGAAGACCAGGCATATCAAGCGTCGCTTCAACTCCATTCGTGAAAGTGTTCAAAATGGAGACATAGAGATTTGTAAAGTACATACGGACCTGAATGTAGCAGATCCGTTGACTAAACCTCTCCCTAGAGCAAAACATGATCAACACCAGAATTCCATGGGTGTTCGATTCGTCACAATGTAACTAGATGGTTGACTCTAGTGCAAGTGGGAGACTTTTGGAAATATGCCCTAGAGGCAATAATAAAATGATTATTATATTTCCTTGTTCATGATAATTGTCTATTGTTCATGATAATTGTCTATTGTTCATGCTTTAATTGTATTATCCGGAAATCGTAATACATGTGTGAATACATAGACCACAATGTGTCCCTAGTGAGCCTCTAGTTGACTAGCTCGTTGATCAACAGATAGTCATGGTTTCCTGGCTATGGACATGTAGATGTCATTGATAACGGGATCACATCATTAGGAGAATGATGTGATGGACAAGACCCAATCCTAAACATAGCACAAGATCGTATAGTTCGTTTGCTAGAGTTTTTCCAATGTCAAGTATCTCTTCCTTAGACCATGAGATCGTGTAACTCCCGGATACCGTAGGAGTGCTCTGGGTATACCAAACGTCACAACGTAACTGGGTGACTATAAAGGTATACTACGGGTATCTCCGAAAGTGTCTGTTGGGTTGACATGGATCAAGACTGGGATTTGTCACTCCGTATGACGGAGAGGTATCTCTGGGCCCACTCGGTAATGCATCATCATAATGAGCTCAAAGTGACCAAGTGTCTGATCACGGGATCATGCATTACGGTACGAGTAAAGTGACTTGCCGGTAACGAGATTGAACGAGGTATTGGGATACCGACGATCGAATCTCGGGCAAGTAACGTACCGATTGACAAAGGGAATTGTATACGGGGTTGCTTGAATCCTCGACATCGTGGTTCATCCGATGAGATCATCGAGGAGCATGTGGGAGCCAACATGGGTATCCAGATCCCGCTGTTGGTTATTGACCGGAGAGCCGTCTCGGTCATGTCTACATGTCTCCCGAACCCGTAGGGTCTACACGCTTAAGGTTCGGTGACGCTAGGGTTGTAGAGATATGAATATGCAGTAACCCGAAAGTTGTTCGGAGTCCCGGATGAGATCCTGGACATCACGAGGAGTTCCGGAATGGTCTGGAGGTGAAGAATTATATATAGGAAGTGCAGTTTCGGCCATCGGGAGAGTTTTGGGGTCACCGGTATTGTACCGGGACCACCGGAAGGGTCCCGGGGGTCCACTGGGTGGGGCCACCCATCCCGGAGGGCCCCATGGGCCAAAGTGGGAGGGGAACCAGCCCATAGTGGGAGGGGAACCAGCCCATAGTGGGAGGGGAACCAGCCCATAGTGGGCTGGTGCGCCCCCCTAGGCCCACCCCATGCGCCTAGGGTTGGAACCCTAAGGGTGGGGGGCGCCCCACCTTGCCTTGGGGGCTACTCCACCCTTGGCCGCCGCCCCCCCTAGGAGATCCCATCTCCTAGGGCCGCCGCCCCCCTAGGGGAGCCTATATAAAGGGGAAGGGAGGGGCAGCCACACCTTGAGTCTTGGCGCCTCCCTCTCCCCTGCTTCACCTCTCCCTCTCGCAGTACTACGGTGAAGCCCTACTGCAGTGACGCCCTGCATCCACCACCACGCCGTCGTGCTGCTGGATCTTCATCAACCTCTCCCCCCCCCTTGCTGGATCAAGAAGGAGGAGATGTCATGCTGATCGTACGTGTGTTGAACACGGAGGTGCCGTCCGTTCGGCGCTAGGATCTCCGGTGATTTGGATCACGTCGAGTACGACTTCCTCATCCCCGTCCTTGAACGCTTCTGCGCGTGATCTACAAAGGTATGTGGATGCAATCCGATCACTCATTGCTAGATGAACTCATAGATGGATCTTGGTGAAACCGTAGGAAATTTTTTGTTTTCTGCAACGTTCCCCAACAGACCAAACTCATAACTCAAATATTCGCCTCCGCGATCAGATCGTAAAAACTTTATTTTCTTGTTACGATGATTTTCCACTTCACTCAGAAATTCTTTGAACTTTTCAAATGTTTCAGACTTATGTTTCATTAAGTAGATATACCCATATCTGCTCAAATCATCTGTGAAGGTCAGAAAATAACGATACCCACCGCGAGCCTCAACACATATCGAATCGCATACATCAATATGTATTATTTCCAATAAGTCAGTTGCTTGCTCCATTGTTCCGGAGAACAGAGTCTTAGTCATCTTGCCTATGAGGCATGGTTCACAAGCATCAACTGATTCATAATCAAGTGATTCCAAAAGCCCATCAGCATGGATTTTCTTCATGCGCTTTACACTGATATGACCTAAACAGAAGTGCCACAAATAAGTTGCACTATCATTATTAACTTTTCATATTTTGGCTTCAATATTATGAATATGTGTATCACTATGATCGAGATTCAATAAACCATTCACCTTGGGTGTATGACCATTGAAGGGTTTATTAATGTAAACAGAACAACAATTATTCTCTGACTTTAAATGAATAACCATATTGCAATAAACATGCTCAAATCATATTCATGCTTAACACAAACACAAAATAACATTTATTTAGGTTCAACACTAATCCCGAAAGTATAGGGAGTGTGCGATGATGATCATATTAATCTTGGAGCCACTTCCAACACACATCGTCACTTCACCCTTAACTAGTCTCTGTTCATTCTGCAACTCCTGTTTCGAGTTACTAATCTTTAGCAACTGAACTAGTATCAAATACGAAGGGGTTGCTATAAACACTAGTAAAGTACACATCAATAACATGTATATCAAATATACCTTTGTTCACTTTGCCATCCTTCTTATCCGTCAAATACTTGGGCAGTTCCGCTTCCAGTCCCTTTGCAGTAGAAGCACTTAGTCTCAGGCTTAGGTCTAGACTTGGGCTTCTTCACTTGCGCAACAACTTGCTTGCCGTTCTTCTTGAAGTTCCCCTTCTTCCTTTGCCCTTTTCTTGAAACTAGTGGTCTTGTCAACCATCAACACTTGATGCTTTTCTTGATTTCTACCTTCGTCGATTTTAGCATCACGAAGAGCTTGGGAATCGTTTCTGTTATCCCTTGCATATTATAGTTCATCACAAAGTTCTAGTAACTTGGTGATAGTGACTAGAGAACTCTGTCAATCACTATGTTATCTGGAAGATTAACTCCCACTTGATTCAAATGATTGTAGTACTCAGACATTCTGAGCACATGCTCACTAGCTGAGCTATTCTCCTCCATCTTGTAGGCAAAGTGCTTGTCAGAGGTCTCATACCTCTTGACACGGCATGAGTATTAAATACCAATTTCAACTCTTAGAACATCTTATATGTTCTGTGGCATTCAAAAACGTTTTTGAAGTCCCGTTTCTAAGCCATAAAGCACGGTGCACTAAACTATCAAGTAGTCATCATACCGAGCTTTGCCAAATGTTCATAACGTCTGCATCTTCTCCTGCAATAGGTCCATCACCTAGTGGTGCATCAAGGACATAATTCTTCTATGCAGCAACGAGGATAATCCTTAGATCACGGATCCAGTCCGCATCATTTCTACTATCATCTTTCAATATAGTTTTCTCTAGGAACATATTGTAAATAAAACGGGGAAGCTATACGCGAGCAATTGATCTACAACATAGATATGCAAATACTATCAGGACTAAGTTCATGATAAATTAAAGTTCAATTAATCATATTACTTAAGAACTCACACTTAGATAGACATCTCTCTAGTCATCTAAATGATCACGTGATCCAAATCAACTAAACCATGTCCGATCATCACGCGAGATGGAGTAGTTTTCAATGGTGAACATCACTATGTTGATCATATCTACTATATGATTCACGCTCAACCTTTTGATCTCAGTGTTCCGAGGCCATATCTGCATATGCTAGGCTCGTCAAGTTTAACCCGAGTATTTCTGCGTGTGCAAAACTGGCTTGCACCCGTTGTATGTGAACGTAGAGCTTATCACACCCGATCATCATGTGGTGTCTCGGCACGACGAACTTTGGCAACGGTGCATACTCAGGGAGAACACTTGTACCTTGAAATTTAGTGAGAGATCATCTTATAATGCTACCGTCGATCTAAGCAAAATAAGATGCATGAAAGATAAACATCACATGCAATCAATATAAGTGATATGATATGGCCATCATCATCTTGTGCCTGTGATCTCCATCTCCAAAGCACCGTCATGATCACCATCGTCACCAGCTTGACACCTTGATCTCCATCGAAGCATCGTTATCGTCACGCCAACTATTGCATCCACGACTATCACTACCGCTTAGTGATAAAGTAAAGCAATTACATGGCTATTGCATTTCATACAATAAAGCAACAACCATATGGCTCCTGCCAGTTGCCGATAACTGTGTTACAAAACATGATCATCTCATACAATAAAATTTAGCATCATGTCTTGACCATATCACATCACAACATGCCCTGCAAAAACAAGTTAGACGTCCTCTACTTTGTTGTTGCAAGTTTTACGTGGCTGCTACGGGCTGAGCAAGAACCGTTCTTACCTACGCATCAAAACCACAACGATATTTAGTCAAGTTAGTGTTGTTTTAACCATCAACAAGGACCGGGCGTAGTCACACTCGGTTCAACTAAAGTTGGAGAAACTGACACCCGCCAGTCACCTGTGTGCAAAGCACGTCGGTAGAACCAGTCTCGCGTAAGCGTATGCGTAATGTCGGTCCGAGCCGCTTCATCCAACAGTACCGCCGAACCAAAGTATGACTTGTATCGCCCACAACTCACTTGTGTTCTACTCGTGCATATAACATCTACGCATAAATCTGACTCTGATACCACTATTGCGGAACACGGTAATTTCAAAAAAAATCCTACGCGCATGCAAGATCATGGTGATGCTTAGCAACAAGAGGGGAGAGTATCGTCTACATACCCTCGTAGACCGTAAGCGGAAGCGTTATGAGAACGCAGTTGATGTAGTCGTACGTCTTCACGATCCGACCAATCCAAGTACCGAACGTATGGCACCTCCGAGTTCAGCACACGTCCAGCTCGGTGACGTCCCACGAACTCCGATCCAGCAGAGCTTTGAGGGAGAGTTCCGTCAGCAGGACGGCGTGATGATGGTGATGATGATGCTACCGACGCAGGGCTTCGCCTAAGCACCACTACGATATAACCGAGGTGGATTATGGTGGAGGAGGCACCACACACGGCTTGGAACAATCAACTTGTGTCTATGGGGTGCCCCCTGGCCATGGATAAAAAGGAGCAAGGGGAGGGGGGCGGCGGCCTCATAGGGTGCGCCCCAAGGGGGAATCCTACTCCTACTAAGAGTAGGTTCCCCCTTTCCTAGTCCAACTAGGACGGGAAGGAAAGAGGAGGAGAGGAGAAGGAAAGAGGGGGCCGGCCCCCAAAGCCCTAAACCAATTCGGTTTGGGCCTAGGGGGGCGCACCCCACACTTCCTTGCTGCCCTCTATTTCCAATAAAGCCCACACAGGCCCATTGACCCTCCCGGTGAATTCCTGTAACTCTCTGGTACTCCAAAAAATACCCGAATCACTCGGAACCTTTCCGATGTCTGAATATAGTCATACAATATATCGATCTTTACGTCTCGACCATTTCGAGACTCCTCGTCATGTCCCTGATCTCATCCGGGACTCCAAACTAGCTTCGGTACATCAAAACACAAAAACTCATAATACCGATCGTCACCGAACGTTAAGCGTGCGGGCCCTATGGGTTCGAGAACTATCTAGACATGACCGAGACTCATCTCCGGTCAATAACCAATAGCGGAACCTGGATGCTCATATTGGCTCCTACATATTCTACGAAGATCTTTATCGGTCAAACCGCATAACAAACTACGTTGTTCCCTTTGTCATCAGTATGTTACTTGCCCGAGATTCGGTCGTCGGTATCCTCATACCTAGTTCAATCTCGTTACAGGCAAGTCCCTTTACTCGTTCTGTAATGCATCATCCCACAACTAACTCATTAGTCACAATGCTTGCAAGGCTTATAGTGATGTGCATTACCGAGAGGGCCCAGAGATACCTCTCCGACAATCAGAGTGACAAATCCTAATCTCGATCTACGCCAACTCAACAAGCACCATCGGAGACACCTGTAGAGCACCTTTATAATCACCCAGTTACGTTATGACGTTTGGTAGCACACAAAGTGTTCCTCCGGTACTCGGGAGTTGCATAATCTCATAGTCATAGGAACATGTATAAGTCATGAAGAAAGCAATAGCAACAAACTGAACGATCATCGTGCTAAGCTAACGGAATGGGTCAAGTCAATCACATCATTCTCTAATGATGTGATCCCATTAATCAAAGAGAGAATTCCTTATTTAACACTCGCTTAAATTTTTGTGCCCTATTTAACACCGTAAAACTTTTTCTTCCTTATCTAACAACAATGTTAAAATTTGTTCCCTTTGTGACACTTCCGTCTATTTTGAGTACTAACGGTGTTAAATGGCACATCAAAAGACGATCTTACCCCTAATGCAACTTGTGATCAAAATCATTCACATGGGGATCAATAACTTTTTCCTGCTGTTAATTGCAAAACTGCGCAGAACTTTCCTTGTAAACATGCAATTCTGGATAGTTTTTTATTTTAAAATTTAATTCAAAATTGGGCAGAACATATGACACAATTCATATGTATATTGTTCAACACACACCTTTCAAATTTGCCAATGGCATGAGGCACTCCATATACATCCAGACTCATATCCAAGTACACATATATAACTCACATACATCATACGTATACATCATATTAGCAACCCAAAAGTGGCTCACATCATGCCCAGGTTCACATACATTACTAAGTCCATACATACATCATATTAGCAACCCAAAAATGGCTCACATCATACCCTGGTTCACATACTACTCCAAGTCCACACATACATCATATTAGCAACCCAAAAGTGGCTCACGTCATACCCAGGTTCACATACATTACTCCAAGTCCACACAACATGACATGAGCAGCAACAAAAGTGACATTAAGTGAAAGAATTCACAAGCTGAGCTGCCTTTTGCTTCTTGTGCCCATTGCAGGGCTAGTTGGGTAAGCTTTTTTGCTTCTGGTGCCCATTGCAGGGCTGTCAAATGGCACCATCGGATTGTTTTGATCCTTTTTAGCAAGCTCCATCTTCCTTGTGGCCCTTAAAATAACAACATGGCTGTCAAATTATTGTAGTGCATGTATGACAACAATACATATGGATATATTTGATACATGTATGGCAGCAAATAACAATATCAACTATGCATAATATGTGATATTAAAATCCAGAAATAGAAAAGGTCACCTTTTCCCCCTTTTGCATTTTTCTTGTTTGTAGTCTCCAATGTTTGGTTATGCTTTCCCTTCTTCTTGGTTGTAGTTTCCAAGTTTTGGCTATGGATTACATGAATACATACAAATCGAACTCAGTTTTCGTTTGGCACAAATAAAAACTCAATTATCATTTGGAACAAGCATTGGTGTAGAATCGGTAACCTTGGTGGAAAATACATAGCGGCTGCCGGCGCGTCATCACCTCTTAGCACAATGGATGACTCGGGTGTTTTAATAGTCTTCCTCCTCTTCTTTGGTGGTTCTCTACACGAGAAATGAGAAAGTAGTGAACATTCATAGGTGATTACAAAATAATAATGCAAGAAAGTAGTTAACATGCAATAGGAGAGTAGAATGGATAGTAGATTACCTCACAGCCATGAAAGCAGCAATGTCATCTTTGTTACCCTTCTTGCACTTATGCCAATGGTGCCTGTATTCCTTGCAAATAGGGCACGGATTGGGTTGCGAAGGTAAGTATCATCCTCATGTTCTATATTGCTGTTAGGTTCATCCCACTCGGTGATAGGCTCATATGGCTCCGAGGGATCACAATATGCAATAATCATATGCAGCACCTTTGTCTCCGAGTGTTTTTCAAACATAATCATCAAATCTTGGTCAGATTTTACTTCTGGACAGTTTTTAAGAGCATAGTCATAATATTGCACATGTGCAGCTTCCAAATAACATGGCGGGTACTGCTCTACAATTGACTCGACCAAATCCTTATAATTTGTCAAGTCACAATCGATGACCTTCTCAAAACAAAAACATCTTATGTCCTTTCGAGCTTTCTTCGGATTGCCAAACAATTTAATTTTGAGCAAATAACTCGAATTTGGATGCATCCTGTGAATTAAAAAGACAACTTTAAACTTTGCTTTAAACCTATGCATGAGTATTGCTAGACAATCTGATCATCAACCGAAATTAAGTGAAAAGATCTCTTCCTCAAATACACAGCTACACAAACTAGCACAATCATGATAATTGCTACTAGATGGACTGGCCCTTACCCATCTGGACACGCCCATGTTGCTGGCGGCAACTGAGTACCGCCCTGGCCTGAAGCTGCTGCCAAGAACGACCCAGCCGTGCCCTTGCCGGAGACCCCAGCCACTGCCGTGCCCTGGCCCGAGCCAGCTATAGCCGAGCCACCGGCCAGGCTCGAGCCAGCTGTAGCCGAGTCTCCGGCCTGGCCCGATGCTCGCTCAACCCCACCGCAGCCCGAGGCTAGCCCGACGCCCTGGGTTGACCTAACCTCAGCCCCGCCGGCGCCATCGGCAAGCCATGGCATGTCCGCAGCCGCGCCATGGCCGTCGTTCGCAGCCGCGCCATGGCCGTCGTGCGCGACGCCGTCTCCATCCACAGAACTGCTGCCATCCATAGCCCTCCGCCGCCGCCGCCGCTAAGCCTGGGAGGTTCACCGCCGCCGCCTCTAGGGTTGGGAAGAAAGGGGATGAGAAGAGTCAGGTCGGGAAAGAATAGAGAGACTGGTTTGGTCCCTGTTTTTCTTTTTCCTCAAAGGGGTAATTTCGTCCAACGAGAAAATACTGACATCAGTCAATCCAGATCTTAACGACATATGCTAACGGACTTGACGGAAGTGTTAGAAAGGTAAAAAAAATACACTTGGTGTTATTTAGGGAAGAAATTTTTTTTGAGTGTTAAATAGGGAACCAATATTTAAAACAGCGTTATATAAGGAATTTTCTCTTAATCAAATGACAACTCATGTCTATGGCTAGGAAACTTAACCATCTTTGATTCAACGAGCTAGTCAAGTAGAGGCATACTAGTGACACTCTGTTTGTCTATGTATTCACACATGTACTAAGTTTCCGGTTAATACAATTCTAGCATGAATAATAAACATTTATCATGATATAAGGAAATAAATAATAACTTTATTATTGCCTCTAGGGCATATTTCCTTCACATTTTTGAGCCCGAAAGGCATAGTGTTGAAGCAGAAAGGCCCGTATGGGGTGATGAATGCCGTTGCGGCTTGGTCGGACTCCTTCATCTTGATTTGATGGTATCCGGAATATGCATCGAGGAAACATAGTGAGTCGTGTCTTGCGGTCGCATCAATAATCTGATCGATGCGAGGGAGGGGGAAGGGATCCTTAGGGCAGGCCTTGTTGAGGTCTTTGAAATCGACACATAGGCGCCAGGATTTACCCTTCTTTGGTACCATCACCAGGTTTGCTAGCCAGTCCAGGTGTTTTATTTCTCTGATGAATCCGGCCTCGAGTAACTTGGCTAGCTCCTCCCCCATGGCTTGTCGTTTGGGTTTGGAAAAACGCCGCAGTGTTTGCTTGACCGGTTTATGTCCCTTTAATATATTGAGGCTGTGTTCGGCCAATCTGTGTGGGATTCCTGGCATATCAGAAGGGTGCCAGGCGAATATGTCCCAGTTCTCATGCAGGAACTCTCGTAGTGCGGCGTCGACACTTGGGTCGAGTTGTGCTCCGATGGATGATGTTTTCTTGTGATCCGTCGGGTGGACTTGAAATTTGACTATTTCATCTGCTGGTTTAAAGGAGGTGGATTTGGGTCGTTTGTCCAGGATTACGTCATCCCTATCCACAATAGAGCGCAGCGCGGTTAGCTCTTCGGCCATGAGTATTTCAGATAATGCCTCGAGGGCCAGGGATGCGGTTTTATTTTCAGCGCGGAGTGCTATATCCGGATCACTCGCAAGAGTGATGATACCGTTTGGCCCGGGCATCTTGAGCTTCATGTACCCGTAATGAGGTATAGCTTGGAAGCGTGTACATGCGTCTCGCTCCAGTAAGGCGTGATATCCGCTGTTGAAAGGGGCCACTTGGAAGGTTATCTCTTCGGACCGATAATTCTCCTGCACATCGCGCCTCCCGACTAGGAAAGATTCCCCGGAAGGTCATGCTACTTTGCTCGATGCGGCTCCTGTCAATTTCCATTTTGTTGAGCGTGTCCTTGTAGATGAGGTTTAATCCGCCGCCGCCGTCCATGAGCACTTTGGTGAGCCGGAATCTGTCCACAATTGGATTAAGGACCAAGGCGGCTGGTGCCCGGACTGTTCAGAATTTTGGTTCATCACTGGCGTTGAAAGTTGTGGTCATTTCGTTCCAAGGGTTTATTTCTATGACTAGGCAGACTTCGGCGAGGTTGCGGAAAGCCCTTTTGCGCCGATTGTTTGAAGCGAAAGTTTCGATGACTATTAATACGCTGGGGTCGTAGTCTTCCAGAGGGTATTGCACTGGTGTATTTTTGGTGAGGATATCCTTGCCGCTTTTGGCCACTTGCCGGAGTATCCAACATGCTCTAAGGCTGTGGGTTGGTATGGTGTCTGGCGTTGCATGTATTTTGCATGGCCTATCGAGCCATCCTTCCAGAATGGTTCCGCACCTTGTGGTGTGCTTAAATTTCTTTACTATTGGATCTGGTGCATCGCGAGGATGCATCCTTTTTGTCCGGATGAAGGGTTGAGTGGAAACTGGTGGTTCCAGAGAGCTGCCTGAGTTTTCCAGGCGCTTTCCATTGCGTAGTACTTTTGTATGATGGTTGCCAAGTCAGCGAAGTGTAATACGCGACGGTGATTGATGGCGTTGAGGAGTCCTTCGTCCGTGCAATTATTGCAGAATGCTAAGATCGCATCTTCGTCGCGGCAATCTTTAATCTTGTCTTTGCTCAGGAGGAATCTTGCCTAAAAGTGATGGACTATTTCCTGAGACTGCTGTCGTATGTTCCTGAGATCGCGTCTATCTGGGTGGGTGGTTTTAAATCTGAACCCTGACCCAAATTTGGAATCCAGAGTTTGAAGAATTCCCGAACTTAATAGCTCGGGCTTCGGGATATTGACCGATTTTTCAGGCCCGTCGTCCGATTCTAGGTTCGGAGGGAGAGCTATGTCTTTCCGAAGGTAGGTGTCCGGTTCTTCGAACTCGGAGATCCGAACCCAGTTCGTCCTCAATATAGAGGAAGAATTGTCGTCTTGCTCCTCGACTACCGCTATCTGGTGGCTGATCGGCAGAGATTTAATTTCTCTCTGGTCGGGTTTAAGCCCGATCCGATCGTAGTCCGTGGAGACCCCCAGGGCGGCGATGCGATCTAGGAGCTCGTTCAAAGACGATAACTCAGTCGGATCCATCTGCTTAGAGTATTCAGAGCTAACACCGAGGTGGTTTTCGATGACCCGAGAAGTCATCGTTGGCCTAACGGCCGTAGGGGCAGTCATAGTAAAGCCACCCAGCCGGAGGGTTTGGCCTGAGGTCAGGGCACCTCCGGCGGTGATATTGTCCTTGATAACAAGGCGAGCCATCAATCCTGTCTTCGACGTCACAGCGGAACTCTCAATGAAAGCACCAATGTCGGTGTCAAAACCGGCGGATCTCGGATAGGGGGTCCCGAACTATGCGTCTAAGGTCGATGGTAACAGGAGACAGGGGACACGATGTATACCCAGGTTCGGGCCCTCTCTATGGAGGTAATACCCTACTTCCTGCTTGATTGATCTTGATGAATATGAGTATTACAAGAGTTGATCTACCTCGAGATCGTAATGGCTAAAACCCTAACATTCTAGCCTGTATGACTACGAATATGATTCTTCGTCCCTACGGACTAAGCCCTCTGGTTTATATAGACACCGGGGGGGACTAGGGTTGTACAAAGTCGGTTATAGAGAAAGGAATATTCATATCAGGATGCCAAGCTTGCCTTCCACGCCAAGGAGAGTCCCATCCGGACACGGGTGAGAGTCTTCGGTCTTGTATCTTCACGGTCCATCAGTCCGGCCCATGTCCAACAGGCCGAACGCCCGAGGACCCCTTAATCTAGGACTCCCTCATCGGCCTCGCCGGCCTCTTCGCCGGTGCACTCGCCGACCTCGCCGGCATCTTCGGTGGCACCTACGCCGGTGGCCACGACCACGCCGCCATCTTTGCCGCTCTCTCAGTCTTTGTATGGGCTCAAGTAGGCTCCTCGCGCCTGGTACCAGCGCATCGCATCATTTCTACATCAGCTTGGCTTCCGCTCCACTCGCTCCGATGCTTCACTGTTTGTCTACCACCAGGGCGATGATATCGTCCTCCTGCTGCTTTACGTCGACGACATCATCTTGACAGCATGCTTGACTGCTCTTCTTCAACAGCTCACTAATCGTCTTCATGCTGAGTTTGCCATTAAGGACTTGGGTCCTCTGCACTATTTCCTCGGGGTCGAGGTTATTCGTCGAGTAGATGGCTTCTTCCTTTATCAGCGGAAGTACGCTCATGAGCTTCTTGACCGTGCTAGGATGCTTAACTGCAAACCCGTCGCAAGGCCTATCGATACGAAGGCTAAGCTCTCTGCCACAGATGGTTCTCTAGCTTCGGATGCTCCGTTCTACCGGTTGATTGTTGGTGCTCTTTAGTACCTCACCCTCACTCGTCCGGAGCTTCAGTACGATGTGCAGCAGGTGTGCCTCCACATGCATGCTCCTCATGATGCTCACTGGACCTCGGTGAAGTGTACTCCCTCCGTCCGGTAAAGAGTGTATGTTTGGCTTCAAATTTTATCCACAAAAGAGTGTACTTCTATCTTTCCAATGTACTTTAAACTAGAAAAAATACTTCTCTCTCATCACACGGTAATCAAGACCAATAACAATCTACACATGGTCTTCTTAATTTCTATATGCACTTAGCTCATTGGGGGTTGATTAATTAAAGAGAAGAGAGATGGTGGCTTGCACTTTTCCAATGCATTTTTTACTTGACTCCATAATTTGTCCTAAAATATCTAGATGTACACTCTTCACCGGACGGAGGGAGTATTGTTCGCTATATCCGGGGCACTATGGATCTGGGGTTGTCACTCCAAGCTTCGTCTTCTCTGGACCTGACCGCATACTCTGATGCTGACCGGGTCGGCTGCCCCGATACGCGTCGTTCCACTTCTGAATATTGCGTCTATCTTGGCCATCACTCATCTCCTGACCGTTCAAGCGACAGCCTATTGTCTCTCGCTCCAGTGCTGAAGCAGAGTGCCGCGCGGTTGCTAACGTCGTTGCAGAGTGTTCATGGCTTCGTCAGCTTCTTCACGAGCTCTTGTCTCTGTTTGACAAGGCCACCATTGTCTATTGTGACAACGTCTTAGCTGTCTACCTCTACATCAAACCGGTTCATCATCGACACACCAAGCACATTGAGATTGATATCCATTTTGTTCAGGAGCAGGTGGCTCTTGGCCATGTGCGCGTGTTACATATTCCCACTTCCCCGTAGTTTGCTGACATCATGACCAAGGGCTTGCCTACCGCGTCCTTCGAGGAGTTCCGATTCAGTCTTTGTGTCGACAATGGTGCCGCTTCGACTGCGGGGGGTGTTGAGATGTAAATATTGCATGTGTATTTCTTGTACAACAAGCCCTCCTCCTTCCTTGTATAGTTGAGTACGTGGCTCCTCTATGTACTTATGTATACGTGCATATGCGCCCGATCAATATATCATGACTTGCACATATCTTCTACACCCGTATCCGGCAAGATATAGGCTGGATATGAAACCTGAACGTTTGGGCTAGGTGTGAGTGGGGTTGGGTGGCGATTTGGCGACCAGGTGGTGTCCGGGTTGGGGGAAGAGGGGGTGTTCGAGGGGTCAACAGTGACTAATAAATGTGGTCGAAAATTATGGTGATTTCAGGACAGTCAAACTTCCTTTGTACTGCAAATCAGCGGAGAACAGTACTCATCATACCACGCTTTTTTGGTGCGTCTTGGTCAATGCCAACTACAACCAGAGTGTGACGCGTCAACTTTCGCCAAAAAATATCCCTTTCCTGCACCTAGTCAGATTCCCCTAAGGTCTTACACTTTTGCCTTTTGAGGCTCAGTTCTGACTGAGCTCTGACGCTATCGGTTATATCCAGGATTCAGACAAACATCGACCGCCTCTTGCATTTCAGTGTGAGTATTTACATACGACATGTGCTGAGGCGCAACCATGAACCATGTGAGAGGTAAAGAACAGGGGAACAAGGGAGAAAGAATTCATCATCTTGGGGAGAAGATGGTGGCCAGCCCCTGATCCACCGTCAGTTGGATAGGGGGGCCATACGCCATCAGATGCTCCGGCTCTTCCTTGGTTTGGGACCTGTCGCCTCTCGCGAGGACCTCTCCGTCGGAGTCGATGATGCCGCCTATGGTGCTGCTGCCGACGCGCAGGCCCGGCTCGATCCGGAGAGCCTTCACCTGTTAGTAGCAGAGATGCAGAGATGATGACAATTCAGTAGATGCATGACCATGCATGTTTGGAGTAAGTTCTTTGACAGTGGATTCTGGGAGCTCATGGGGTTACTTAAACATACCTTGAAGTACTCCACATAGGGTGATTCGATGTAGCTACCATCCTTCATCCGAAGCAAGAGCCCGAGAGCAACCGACCATGGGCAATCCTTGATTATAGCTGCGTCCAAGTAGCCATCTGCAAACTGCAGGGTGGTAAAGGATAATTATTAGCCTATGGAGCCAAGATTGACAATGCCAATGACTGATCATGAACGCTGATATTCTTACAAACATAGGAAGAGCACTAGATTTTCAGGGCAAATAGATTACTCAACAAAGATTCCAAGTGTTGTATGAGAGTATTTTTCAGCCCTCACTGCATCAAAGACAAAATATGAAGGAATGGAGCAATATGGAGTGAGATTAACCTGTGCTTGTGGTGCTATCATGACACCTTCACTAGCAAAAGCAATGTTGCTGATCCAAACGTTAACAAACGGACCCTTCAGTGATCTCCATTCGAGATCAGCATCGTCAGTTGAAGGACCTGAATATGTACATGTTTCATTATTACAAACATCTGTTATGTCTCCTTCGGCAGCATTGGTAGCCCCATTTGATTTACAGCTGATAGTTTGCTCCACGGGATCACCAAATCCTTCATATCCTGGGGCAGGAACAAAAAGAATACGCCCATTGTACCGTCGCAAGTTCACCGCACGTAGAAGGGACTGAAACAAAGTCAGAGCAAAGAGTGAATTTACTACATCGATATTTGAAACACACTTCTATCGGCCTCTGTCAGCACTCGAGTATTAAAAGGCATCGAGTATATTTTGTTAATTGAAAATCCGCAGTTGGAACTTTGTCTAAGAACTCTCAGATGCATCTGATGAGGCAAGAAAGCATATTATACAAATGAGCGAGGTGTTCTATAGAAGCTTTTTAGAGTATGAACCATACATAGAAGTCGATGCGAGCGCTTCCCATCCACCTAAACTTTTCTGACTCAATATCAATATCAGCTACCAAACCTGCAGTTCATAAATCATTTTCAGGTTTGTGAAATATATATATTGCCATAAAACTATAAGAGTGACAGAAGAAGCTCTCAGAAGGGTGGCCAGTGTTATCAGTTGTAGTTTGGAAAAAAAAAGGCAGCATCAAACTAATACAATGCCTACCCCATGTAAGCATCATGACACTGAAAAACTTTGTCTTTCCTTGCACAACAGAAGTGACATCGAGGGCACGTCTGTGACCTGTGTTGCGGGAAGGTTGTGTCAGCTTTTATTTGTACACATGAAAATGTAGATTGTTTTGGAGGATACATAACATGGCTGTGTAGATGAGGTGTGACAAAGATCAAGGAAGAAAATACTACCTCTGATGATTGCAAACACAGCATTTGACATCGAGAAGGGTTCACCAGCAGAATGCAATAGACCTTGCACCATTCCATTTCCAGTACCTGTGGTGCATGTAATAACATGTGAAATTTGTGCTGAGCATTACCAATGACATTAAAGTACCCAGATGCTTCACCAGGGACGAACAAAAAACACAAGTTACAGACTTACAGCTACTCCTTAGTGGGAACATAAGCTATTGACGATTCTAATGTTTTTAGAAGAAATAATATTACAGGATAAACGGCCCTAACGTATAGTACGGCTCACCGACGCGCAACAATGCAGCACTCTGATAAGGATATTGCAATGATCATGTACCTGCTGGAATGATCCCTAGTGGCACTTTTATTGCTTTGTCCCAATCATCTCTTTGCAGCAGACCATTAACAACCTAAAGTCAACACAAAATATATTCAACCCAAATAGAGCATACAAGCAAACAGATTAAAGAAGTTCAAAAGATTATGAATGAGATCTGAAGATACTGAACAGAGTGTATCTTCCAGCAGGTCTCATTTGAGAATAATATATTTTGCTAACCTCTACAAGGATACCATCTCCACTAACACAAACGATCCCATCATATTTCTTAAGATCCAGTGAACCAGCAATTTCTTGAGCATGAAGACGGTAATTGGTTTCTGAGGACGTTTCACACTTATAATTTAGTATAGCCAAAAAACAAAGAGGGGCACGACATCTATCTTTTCATAAGTAGAAAATTTATAAACATTGATCACAACCTTGCATGGTGTAAAGGATGTGAGCAGCTTCAATAAGAGGCAGAACTTCGGTTTGGAAAATCTTCCGCCCACCTCTCTTCCCACCGTAAGGGTTCACTATGAAGAACAGTCTCTTCGGTCGACCTATTATCCAATGCCATATAGTGCAAGGAACAGATCAGCATTCGCGAACAGTCAATGTCCTGCATGCTTGTGTTCAGAAGCGTAGACACTCACAAAGTAAGACCAAGCAAACTAGAGCTGATAAGAATTACACAATGCCCGAAAAATCTTTGGATGTTTGGATCATAATTATGGAAATACTCGAAAACATAAAGTTGGTTTCGCATTTAATTTTTTGGGGAGTGCCTACAGCTCAGTCGATTGAAAAATACTAACTACTCCTCAATCGTCTCCGGGAAAAACAATAGAGAAAATAACTGCCGAAAACTAAAAAAGAAAAACCCGCACGAATCTCCACGCGCAATCCGATGGCTATAGCATCGATTGAGCTATAGCTATTTCTCATTCGATTGAGAAATAGCAAACCCGTTTTTTCTGTGTTACAGTCCGATGGAACAGTCCAAAGCATTAATGGGGAAATTGATATTGATAAGAGCACTTAATCAAAAATAGAAAATGACAGGCCTATAAAATATCTCCAACTATAAATTAGGAATGAATTAAGAAGGGCGTCGTGTAGGAGCAGCATGATTCTCTGGCCTCAACAGGAGAAACCACTACTACAAGAATGGAGTTGCGCATTTGACGGCTTGACCAAATCATGTAAAAGAGGTGCCCAGGACACGCAACCTCCGTAGAAACAGCAAGGAAGAGGGTTCTCTGGGCGTTCCAATCCAGAATTCATTTCTTCAGCTTTCGGTTAACCGAAACGGATCGAGCCGCTGGGTTTGCGCTGCTTCCTGGCTATCTTCAACAGTCATTTCCTGATTCTAACCAGGTCAACGGATTCCACCCAGCCCGCTGCGCAACCTCGATCAGGTAAAAGTAAGCACGAGGCCAATTCCTCCAACCATAACAGAGAAGGAAATCTTCTACTGGTAACCAAATCGCACCGAGAGTCGACCGAAAGAGGAGCTACGAGATCACCGAATCACAACTTTAAACTGAACAAAAAAGCAGAGGATCAGAGAATTAACTGGTGATTACCAAGCGAGGCGAAGCGATCTCTGATGGCATGCCCCCACCTCTCCGCGGCCTCCTCGCTCTCCATCTCCACCGCCACCTCCCCTCTCTTCCTGTCCTCTGCACCTCCGCCGCAGCCCACCGGAGACGGCGGCCTCCCCGCGCCCGTCACGTCCCCCCTCGTAAAGGTCGCGAGTTTGAGAGCCCTGCCCTCCACCTGGAACCCGAGCACGTCGGACTCCAGCTCCAGCTTCCGCCTTCCACCGCTGTCGCGGCCGGCCGCGGTGGGGCGCCACGCCAGCTCGGCGCTGGAGAGCGTGGCCTCCGCCGCAGAGCCGTTGACCCGCACGGGCTCCACCAGGGCCTCCGCCCGGGGCTCCGGTGGGCCTCGCGCTTCGGCCTGCGGGTCGGCCATGGACTGCAACGAGACGAGACGAGACGGAGGAGCTTCAGCTGGGAAGTATCGATGTGGTTGGAGCGAGCGCGAGCTTGGGAGAAGAAGGCGACGTGGTGCGGCGTGTTATTGTGGTTTTTTCTCCGGTAGACCAAACTCACCCGCTCAAATAGTTGGCTAGCCTAAAATTTGGAAAATCTTTTGGGTTTATTCATGAGTTGCCAAAATTGACAAGAAAAACAAACTATAATGAGCAAATAGTTATTGGCATACCAAAAGAAATTGCCGACCATCTAAATAATAACCAAAACTGGTATGGTGAGATTTAATAGCTATCCGAACATACCCTATGCAAAGGGCCTTGTCTCTACTTCTCTACTCGTTTTTTATTTAATAATAATTTTTTAAAAGAATAAGGTTCCATCTCTCGTTCAACGTGCGTTTTGCTCGCAGCTTTTTTTTTCAATCATCCGCACTTCTGTCCACATCGCAACCCCACTCCCCCACCGGGTTTCCCCCTCCTACAATCTAAATGGCTGGCAAAACCCGGCTAAGCGAACACACCCACACTATCACGCCGCCTCCCAGATCATCCGTTCCGCCCCAGTCCCTCCCCGTCGCTGGTCTACCCTCCTCCACCCAGAGCCGCACCCCACCCCTTTTTTCTCCCTCCCTCCCGCGAGTGGTGTCTCTTTGCTTCGAGAGCGGGATTTGTTGATGTGGGTCATGGAGACTACGAGTTTCGATGGGCCGTAGGCACTAAAGTGGGCGATGTGGATGACCCCCCGGCGTTGGGGAAGGGTGGGGTACCCATCCTGGTGGTTATCATTGGCGTCAACCGCCAAGACACGGGCCAGCCTCACTTGGCCATCGGCGACAAGGTGAGGTCAATGCCTCTGTTTCCTTACATGGCCCCTTGGTGAATGTCACATTGTGACCAGTGTGACCTGCGGTGTAAGTTTCATGCATTTGTTGTTGCCTTGGGCACGTGTCCCCTAGCGAATTGTTCCTTGCAAGATAATTTCTCTTGCTGATTTGTTCTCCACACTTGTTGATTTGTGGGGACGAAATTGCTTGTAGATATCTTACATATCAATATCTACCTAGAATTTTGGTAGATCTTCCTAATTTATCAATGCAGTAAATTCATTATATCATACATACTTCAAGAAAAAAATGAGCTTGTTTTATGTGAAATTTAGTTTTTTAAGTTTCCATTGACCTTTCAGAAACTTTTGCACCTTTGAGATACTACTCCATTAATCAAGTATTCTGAATTAAGGTTGTTGATCACACTCATCTTGTTGAATTTCAAAAGATGAAAGGTGATGCTTTTCGTTTTCTTTGGATGTTTATTCAGTTCTTAAAATTATTCAGAGTTTTTGAAAACTTAGCATTATTAAACTCATTTTGTACATATTCAGATCCTAAATTCTTCCTCATGAAGATATGCATTGGTGCAAATTCCTATTTGTAGATGTCCATTCGTCATTTATTTTCTTCTATAAAACTCAACTATGTCTATGTAGAAGATTCAAAACAATAAGTTATCAAGTTGAACATTATTCACGGCGGTGATGATTTAGGGTGTTGTTCTTTTGTACAAATGAGACCTTATATTGTATTTGGAGCATCTGAACAACACTTGTTGCTATAATTGAGCCTCTTAGGTAGCAATGGATGATTAATTGATGATTGGAGTGAGTACATTAGTAGCACCATAGATCATGAAAGACATCTCCATGGTACAGAGTAACTTAGTTTGCAGTTCAAATCAATTTATCAAAGGGGATAATTTGTAAAAACAAAATATGAAAGGTTGTAAATAAATTGTGAACACATATCAATCAAGATACTATATTGTTTGTGAGCTTGGTTTAAGATTTATCAATTTAATCTACCCCATGGTACTGCCCATTTGATCGTGATATAATTCTATAGCAAAAAAGGTAGGATATGTTTCATTAAATCATGTCATACAATTAGCATAGTTAATGTTGAACTGCTAGAATATTTACGCCATGTTGAACGCACGGGCAATTCCCTAGTGTATACCAAAATTTAGTCACTAGTCCTTGTATTCACTCTCGTGATCCCCATTATATCCTCCTGGTCACTGACATTTCAAATGTCAATACAATTTAAAATAAGCACTCTTGTTAAATTCTTTGTGCCTGGGTTTTTCTTTTATTCGACCTAAATTTTGCATCACTTGGTCCATAATAGCAATGTTAAAAGCTACTATTTATTCTATGGATGTTATATGGGAAGTGAAGTGAAGATGTCCAAGATTCCTTTAAATGTTGATCAAATCAGTAACAACAACCCCTAAACAACATAAATTTGCTAAAACGCATGGACTGTTAGTACTAGCGCTTGTATATCTCTCTTCTTCCATCACATGTTCATGTCCTCCTCGCCAGCATTCGAAACAACCAACAATCGACAATAATGACAAATTAATAACAGCTAAACACACGACTAAGCAAAGGCCAATGCGCTCTAGGTGAGAGTAAGACGAGTTACACGGTGATAGTGCAATAAGAATAAATAAAGACATAAGTAAGCAAATGTTGGTTACGCACCGAGTAGGAGAAATTCTCTTCGCTAATGTTCAGTGTTGCCTAGTGTACAATGTTGTCTTGAGAGGCACCAAAGATATGGTGTAACACGTAGTGTTCATGTGATTTTATAATCAAAATACAATAATTATGTTTTAGTTAAAATACTATGACAGTATTTTAGCAATTATGCACTATATGTAAGATATATGGGTAAATATGTGTATGAATATGATGTGTATAGTATTGTACAATGTGCATAGGATTCATTTAATGTGGGATTTTTTGTAAGAGATGCATGTACATGTACATATTTGCACCAAGGTAGGAAGGTCAATGGATGCCTTGATTATTCTTCCTTCAGTAGGCTTCCATTCTGGTCGGAGAAATTGGGCTATTCTTATTGCCATTATCGCTCAGCTATAGTAGGCTTTTAATTCTTCAACTTATTCCTCCTTCGATTTGTCAACTTGAGTAGTTATTTGAATTTTTATAGACTTACTTTGGCTTTGATAATTTTCTCCTTTCATGATAGTTAAGGGCTGGGCGGGAGTCTCCAGGTGAATTTAGCCATTTTTCCAACACGAAGTATACCAACTTAGATCAACTCTAACCCATCCCAATAACTTAGTTCCCAAAAGCCATCCTGATAACTTAGTGTCCGTCCATTCTGAAACACCATATAAAAACTTTGTGCTCAAAAAGCTGTCTCAAAGCTTAAATCCAAAAAATCATGGGTATCGAGGTGGTCGATCCTAACACGTCCCCAAAATACATTCATTGTCGTCCCACCTGATGTATTAACAAGTTATAAAACCCTCCAAAGCGCAAGCTAAAAATCTCCTACCGATGTCGCCTCTGTCTTTGCAAACACGCTGCTTAGGGCTTAAGCGATGTTTGCATCCCTTATGTGTCTTATTGATGTCATTGAAGTCAGTATTGTAACCAAGTTGCGGGAGCCCAAAATCAAATTCCGGCAACTCGTTCGATTCCATTGAAGAATATTTTTGCCCATGATAAAAGATGAAGGTAACCTTGGACCATGGCTCACTAACGTCCAACCTCGTAGTCGAGAGTGACATGCAATCCCGGTGTCACTTGCACCGTCATCACCTCCAATGGCCTCTTTCTCCTCACCATCGCCATGGTCAGGTACGACGGTAGTGGGGCCACGTGTGTCAATTGGGGGCAGGGGTGGAGGGGAAGAAGGCACGGGTTTCAGGCAGGAGGCACAGAGTGACATCGGCTACCGAGGACGATGGTGGCGGCAACACGTGGCGATTGGAGGTGGGGAGGACATGCTAACACAACAAATACACTTCAATAGAAGGGACTTCACTAGCCCTATACATTTGTGGGAGTTTACTAGCCCTATACATTTGTGGCATTGCTAAGATAAGGCCAACTCCTGAAAAAAACTAACACCCTAAAGGAAGTCAACTAAAATATTATCATAGATTAATGAAATATTCATGTGTTGCCACGGAGTAATCAAAGTCACTATAGTTTCCAGTTGCAAGGTGATAAACATCGATGTTTTCATTGTGTTTCTTCATTCCGGGAACCACCACACAAATTTGTCTTTCTTTTGCTTCTCTATGTATAAACTGAATTTAGATTTGCAATTTCATGTGAACGTAAACATATATTTTGTCAACATACACAATTTACTTTATTTTTTAAGAAAACCTTTTGACATTCTACTGTGAGATTGCACCCGAAGTGTGCCATAACCAAACATGCGCTTTGCTATGCCGTTTGTGTCGTTAGGTTTTCATAACTTTTTACTCCCTCTATTTGAAAATATAAGGTGTGTTAGTGTTTTGAAAAGTAAAATATTTTTAAGTTTGATCAAATTTGTGGAGAAATATATCAATATAAGCGATATCAAATCGTTATCATTAGATTTCATCATGAAATACATTTTCATATTTTATTTATTTAGTATTGTGGATGTCAATATTTTCTGCTTTGAACTTGGCCAAACTTAAAGAAATTTGACTTAAATAACTAATACACATTATATTTAGAACTGAGTGAGTATTTGGTTTGGCGAGTGGGGATATGATGAAATGTGTTTGCAATTTCTATAATGTGGTATTTTGGTGGGCCTTCCGCGGTGTGATTATGTGGTACTCCTTCCGTAAAGAAATATAAGAGCATTTAGATCATTAAAGTATTGATCTTAACACTCTTATATTTGTTTACAGAGGGAGAAATTCATACTTATGTATGAAACTTTTTACGTCGGGTGACCACATGTACTATATCGGTGCTATGATATTACATGTTGGCGCTTCTTTTTTATGTGGTAGAGTGTGCGCAGAATTGATATGTTTTATAGCCTGGTTGCTACTGATTAATCCCGGTTAAAATCACGAACCAAATTGAAAATTCAATACCTCAATCCAATGGGAGCACACTGAATTAAAATCACTGAATAAGAAAGCTCTTTTTAAAAAAATTGACCTGATCAAAATTGAGTGAGGCAATTTAAATTGGAAACCCTAATTAAGTGTAAGACTTTATAACAAGAGTCACATACCAAAGACCAGCGCGGGCCGCAGCCACGAGCCACACAACTGACGCGACCAAACGGTTTGTTGTATAATCACGTAGCCAGGGGTTTTTCACACAAAAGCTTTGACAAAGGATCTGGTGCCCGCTCTAACGTTCTGACCAAAAATTCACCACGACAAAGACATTTGGCTGCTTCTCCTGGAAAAAATCAGCAGGTGGTTGTCCTGCATTTTTTTAATTAAGAACTCTTGCAGGTGACCCGCAAAAAAGAACTCTTGCAGGTGAGCATGTTTTTTTGAAGCGCATGCAGGTGAGCATGCCATGGTTTAGTGAGGTCATTCTGAGGAGCATAGCTTCGTGTCAGATTTGGCCTGAAGTAAATACCTGGCATGGTGTCACAGTACTATTATTATTACAAAAATCCTAAAGATCGAACGTCATATTTTTAGACATAGCAATCAAACGCTTTTATGACAATTTATATTAACGTGGTGAAAATTTTGTTTGTAAACACCGTAATTTAAAAAAAACTAAGACCAATTTTTTTTTTCAATTTTGTGGGGAGTCATATATGATACTCCTCACTATGAGTAGCCTTAGGGCTTGTTCTGAATCTCTCCAGCTTCTCAAAAACTTCGCAGATTCAGCTTCTCAACTAGCTTCTTGCTTCACTTGGTGCTGCAGAAACCGTTCGACAGTAGAGGAGCTTCTCGTAGCGTTGCATTTTCGCTCCAGTACACTTGCAGCCCAGCGGTGGGACTGTAGGCCTGCTCGTCTCAGCTTGGGCCGGCTAGAAGCAGCCCATTGCGGGGGCAAAGTGTAGACGGCAGTACAGGCGGCGGTGAGGACGGGATCTGGCGGGAACTCGCCCTGGGTGGGGGGCGTGGGGGTGACCTCCTCCTTCCCATGGTGGCGCCGGTCCTCGCTGACGGTAGTACGGGCGGCGGTGAGGACGAGATCTGGCGGGGAATTCGTCGGGAAGGCCGGATCTGTACGCCTTCGAGAGGAATCGGCCGGCGACGGGGTGAGCCAGACGTGGTTGTAGGGCGGCGGCGCTGGGGGTTTGGAGAGGGAGAACACGGGAGGAGGGGAGATACGTCTGAGAGGAGTCAGCCTGTGCGTGTATCTGTCGAGCAAGGAGACGTGGGATCGAACCATTTTTCTTAGCGATGGCAATCTGCACGTAAATAATAGGAACTCCAGATTCTTAAAAACATGGAGCTAGGTAACGCTTGCTTCACAAATTTGCACTACCGGCCCAGTTTAGCTTCGTGAATCTGACTTCTAGAAGTTAAAGCGTTCGGGCTGGCTTCTCTGTGATAATTTATGAAGTTAGGAGATGGAGAGATTCAGAACAGGCTGTTAGGGCATGTACACTGCATAGCCTCAGGGTGATGCCTCGCATGGCATGTAGGATCGGATATGACGTAAAATAGGTTCGGATAGGGAAGCGGGAACCTCTTCAGGAGGCGGGTGCTTGGAGAGAAAAAGTGTGGTCTGGGGTCAAAAGCTGAAAAGGTTAAAATGAAAAGTAGAGATGCATGTGTACTAAAGTCTTTATTTTCTATTTCTTAATAAGACCTACTAGTGGTAGCTTGCATTGAAGAGAAAAAGTAAATGTAAATGTCTCAAACTACTTTTTATTATAAGATATCTGTATCCATATGTCATTATTGTACATGCCCTTAGTAAGCTCATTTTGAGAGGCGTAGCTTCATGTCAGATTTGGCCTGAAGTAAATACCTGACATGGTGATGGTTACGTCTCGTAGCCCTGGTCCCAGGAAGCTATTTCCACAGTACTATTATTATTACGAAAATCCTAAAAATCGGACATCATATTTTTAGACATAGCAATCAAACACTTTTATGACAAGTGATGAAAATTTTGTTTGCAAACACCGTAATTTTTTAAAAAAAAAAGATAAACTAAGATGAAAATTCCATGTTTGTAATCTAAACTTATTATCCTCGACGAATACAAATTGTCATGAAATACCTTTTTTTGCAGAGAGTCATAAAAAAATTTCAATTTGCCATGTCTAGAAATCTCACGTCCGCTCGCTGGATATTCAGATCCTGTTATTATGCACCAAAGGTTGCCCCGACGCTAATTCACCGTAGCGTGCAAACGAGAGCGCGCGCGGCGTGTCATACTCGCCGTCGATGTACGTCGGCGTCCGGGCGTACGTCCGGGGTAGTTCTGCTCCACACGCTCTTGCCTAGCTACAAGCAACACGGCAAGACGCTCCCGAAACATGAACGGCACCTACAGAGAATTATTATAGCGTGTACAACGACGTGACGTGAGGTGCCCAGCCCTAGCTTTTCCAATTTACATTATCGTGTTTCATACAATGCTCATCCACCAGATACATAGACAAGATGTATACAGTATACGTGAGGTATGTATAGCGTGTGATGCTTCAGTCTTGGCCCTCGTATGAAGACCTCTCTGACGATTGTCCGTGCATTTGTTATCGTGAAATGGGGAGCCGCGCCAAAGATCAGACGCCGAGTCCGTCCAACAGCACTAGATATGTCTCAACTGAAAGAAAAAAAAACACTGAATATGGCTCGTGAGCCTCTCTTTTTTTTTCCTTTTTTTTTTTGAGGGAACCTCAATGGTTTTCTCTTGCGTACGTAAGAGCTGGAACCGAAAGGAACGGGGCGCTGCCGCTCCTCACACGTCATTTTCTCATCAGCCAACACGCTGCGCAACCAATCATCCTAATCGATCAGATCACACGCATACGAATAGCTTTGAATATAGATCCCTGAATGAACTCAGTCCGATGGTCGAGAGGTGGCGAATCCAATGGTTGTTTGAGTTCAATCTCCTCATTAAATCAGATCTACCATGTGACCATCTAGAAGTTTCAGTGATTATTATATTGAGCACGCCCCTTCTACTAGAGAATGTTTTTTTATCATACTATCTTCACAATGTTCTCTACTATACTAGACTATTCCATACATATTCTTGCTTCAAATGCTTTCTCTTTTGAAGTATGTTTTTGTCATTTATGATTGCTTTGTGGTTTTCTTGTTCAAGGTGAACGTTTTATGATCAACCACTATCAAAGCCTATATATTTCTACCCGCAAAAGAAGTCCATATATTTCTGCAGATAATTTCCCCCTCTCACACAATTCATGTGCAAAGCACATGCAACTTACTAGTATCTTACAACTCTCCAAGCTTTCTCCTGAGTCGGGAGTGTGGGGGCATGTCTATTATTTGGCCGTTGTTGCCCCTTCGAGATGGCCCACCCGCGTGCAAGGCAATGCATGTTTTGTTCTACCGACTTCGACCGCATGTGTCCTTCTGGTTGTGGTAGGGAGTGGTGAAGGGGATTTGGTGGGTGAGTTCACATATGACATTGTGCTGTGTGGCGATAGTTTATAGAGAGTTTCCTTCTGGAATTTGATTGCTGGTGCTCCACGTTGTTTTGATCTTCTTCGCTGCTCCACGTTGGCTTCCTCGACCGCGGCGTCTGTTCATGTGGTTGCTCAGGGTAGTAAGATCTGTGGGCTACTATGTGCCTGGGCAGGGGAAACATTTTGGATTTGCATGGGCGGATATTTTATAGGCTTCTTGATATTGTAGTTTGGAATTATTGGTCAGTGTTGCGTTCTGCTTATTCAAAGTACAAATAAATGCATGTTATATATCTGGTCTGCCTCCCTAATGAGAGGGAGGATCAAGAGTTCTAAATTTGGCACCTCATAATAAATGTCTCCAAATGTGGCATTTCCACAAATTCTTCAATAATGAAAATCTTCCCTGGGTCAAACTCATTTGGAATACATACTATGTGGGTAGGATTTAACAGACAGACCAGTAGGATCCTTCTGGTGACAAAATATTGTCAAATTAATTCCTGAGTATAAGAAGATGGCCAAAGCAACCATAGAGAGAGGAGATACTATTTTGTTGTGGGAGCATAATTGGGGTTCTAGTTCTATTAGATATATGTATCTTGAGTTGTATTCTTTCACTCTTGATAAGCACATCTTTATTAGAAACTAGAGATATACCCGCGTGTTGCAGCGGGAATTGCATGCAGTGATTTCTGTGAGATTTGATTGTACGAAACTTTAGTATTATGATTAGTAATATGAGAATTGAAACTCAAGCATATATGATTTAATGTATATTATTCTTTTATAGTTGTAAAAATATATTTAATATAAGTAACATGCATGATGAATTTTAAGGTGGGTCTTTTCCCATGCGTAGTGATGTAGTGGGTTGGCATACTTGCATGTCGAGAGAATTAAATTTAGTGGAGCATGCATGCTGACATGATGAGTTGACATAATTGCATGTCAAGATAATTGAGTTAGTGGGGATCAACTATTTTGGTATATATATAGAATTTCGTCGCTTCCCAGGACCCTTCTGCCCACTTTCACACTCCTTTGTTTGCCCAAGCCTTTGAGCAATTTTAGGCCCTTCAGAACTCTATGCAAGATATTCAACTATATGAAGCTCGTGATAAATGGAAATATACATGGAATAGCCCCTCTTTCTCATCTATAAAGATGTATAATTGCTACTCAAAAGGAGAGGTTCTTGCACCAAATTCCATAATGAGTTGGAAGAATGCCTCTATGCTCATATGCAAGATTTTTTTCTGGTTGCTTTTGCATGACAGAGTAAACACTAGAAATTTGCTCCACGGATTTTTTTCTTTCCGCCTTCCTATAATTGTGAACTATGTAACACTTGTTCTAAGGAAACTGCTCTCCACCTATTTTGGAAATGTTCTTTTGCTAGGGAGTGCTCGGATAGTGTCATTATCAAAAGAGATAGAGGCATTTCTTCATGGATGAGATTTTACTGCTGCTGCAAAAGCTGCCCCCCCCCCCCAAATTGCGTTGGGAATCACCATCATGGGATGCTGAAACATATGGATGCAAATAAATTCTAAGATCTTCAAGGCCATGGAACTTTATATCCTCTCTTTGAAAAGGCATCTTCGTGCTAACCTCTCACTTCTCAAGCACAGAATTAAAAGAAAGTATGAAGATACTCTTCTTACTTGGATTGATCAGCGTCTATCCTAAGCAGTTATGAACATGCTGAATTTCCCAAGAGTTGGTGTGGGTTAGACTGTGAGTTTGAATGGAGTCTGGCTGCTCTTTTGGAAATATTTGTTTCTTTTTTAATTATATATATAAATACCGTAGAACGATTGTTCTATGGTTTCTGATTCAGAAAAAAAAGTATTATGTGATTTTTAGAAGTATAATATGTTCTTAGATTATCAACTCCACGAATGCGTAATGATAGATAAATTATCAAGGAACATCCTCAGTAACGGTTGTTACGAGATTTCAAGCTCTGGTTTTTTTCATAGTATGATCCAACCATCCTGATGTTGAAACTGGAGATTATATTTGGACAAAACCTTTTTTCCGCACATCAAAGAAAAAATGCATGCACGAGAATCATTTACATGTGACCTTACGTGGAACTTCTAGTCCTGCTCTTCACTTGTATGAATTACTTACTAGAAAAAGGGAGTCAGTTGTAGAATTATTGTCACACCCTAGCTAGTCATGCATTAGAGTGTTGCATCATGTTTACTCTTTCATCAGAAACTTGAAATGGGGATGACAGAACCCCCAGTCCCCTCTGAAACCAACTAGGGTTTACTAAAATAATTTTCAATGAACCTGAAATGCCCTTCTAAAATGCCCATCATTTTTGTCTTGGTTCAGAACCTCTGCCAAAAGTGGTGCACATTTTCCTAGGCCATCTTAGGGTTTTTGAATTAATTCATAAATATTTGAATTTGGGCATTTAAAATTATATAAAATATTTAAATGCTCAAATACCTCCAAACTAAAATGTTTCATGTTGGAAATAATCCAACTATGGACCAGGAGTGATTTGGTGATTTTTGAAGTTGCCTAGGTATTTTATTAAATTCAACAAAGTTGCAGATATATTAAATAAAAACAGAAACAGAAAAAAAGGGGAAAGCTTACCTGGCGCCTGCCCCCGGCCCACCTGCCGGCCCAGCCCAGCACCGCTCCAGCGAGCTGCTTGCCGGCCAGGCAGGCAGGCAGGTGCCCGACGGCGACCGTGGCGTGCGCCACGCACCTGCTCGCCGCCTCGCCGTTCCCCTCGCCAGGTGACGTCGTGGATCGGTCTCTCTCTCTCCCCCGAACCCCCCAGACACCCCCTCTCCTCTCCAGCTCCTCCTCCTCGCACGCCCCAGCCATGGCCGACGCCATCGCCGCCACCCCCTCGCCGTAGCCACGCCCTCCGACCACCCCACGCCGTCTCACCGTGTCCAGGAGCTCCGCCGCTGTCCACTTCATCGAGCAGCCGAGCCCCGAGCGCTCGCAACGCCCGAGACCACCGCACCGACCTCGCCCGAGCTCACCGTCGCCGGAGATCCCCTTCAACGCCGTCGTCGCTCCGGTCCATCTCCGGCCGCACCAAGGACTCCGTCGCACTCACTGTGAGCTTAGCCATCTTCCCCTCCCTTCCGTTCTTGCTCCCGAGCCGTGTAGCAACCTCCCGGAGCTCAACCGCACCCACCGCCGTGGAGCTCGTCGCCGACGTGTTTCCGGTCATCCTCCGGCCACAAGATGGTGTCCATCTTACTCACCAAGTCCCGCAGCACCTAGCTAGCTACTCCACGAGCCTCACCGAACCCTCTAGCGTCAAGTTCGTCTTCGGCCGAACCCCGGTGGCCGCCAAGGTCGTCGCCGGCGCCAACTCCGGCCACCCCGACCCCAACGGACTCCGCCAAGAGCTGCGGTTTGTCCTCAGCTCCACTCCGGTGATCTTCGCGGCCCATTCGGTGGCCGGAATAGCCAAAACCACTCCCGCCGCCGCGTCGGGCTCGCCGGCGGCTAAACGTCGGTGCAGCCGACCCGGGTTTGACCACGGGTGGGCCCTGGTTGACTCCCCTGAGTCAATGACAGGTGGGGCCCAGCCCTGTTAATTAAACAGGATTAGTTTTAATTAAATTTTAATTAAAATAATCACCCTGACATGCGGGACCCACTGTCAGGTTTGACCTGGACCAGTTCCGTTGACCTGCTGACGTCACACTGACGTCAGGCTGACGCAGTAATTGATTTTCTGGATTTAATTTAAATCAGGAAATTCCAGAATATTATTTAAACTTCAAAAATTCATAACTTTTATTCTGTAACTCCAAATTGGACAAATTATATATGAAAAATGATCAGAAAAATCCAATCTATCCATCTGTACTATTTTCATGCATGATCAAACAAGTTAAATTGATGTTTTAAGCAGAACAAGGAAAGGCACTTTAAAAGGCCATATTTGAATTTGAAATTTGAATCCTTGATTCAAATTTGTTCAAACCCTTCTGGTTTTAGTTGCATTAGCCCAATACACTCATTTTGCCATGTCTCATGCATGCATCATATTGTTGCATACTGTTTGGTAATGTTTGTGAATCGGTGCTCTCTGCGGCAGGTTCTGTCCCCGAAGAGTACCGTGATTACCCTAACGAAGAACCGTATCAGTGCATCGAACCATCAGGCAAGCAACCAACCATTTGATCATGTCGATAAAATCCCATGTTCTCGCTCCTGCTCTCTTTTACTGCATTAAGACAACGCGTTTCAAACTGCTGTGTGCTACGGTAGTTGAACCCATTTCCTCTGCATGACCTGTCATTGCCACAGTAACTAGATGAAACCCACTAGCATGTGTAGGAGTTGTTTGAGCCATATGTATGTGTTGTTCCTACCTTGCTATGCCTGCTATGCTTAGAGTCGTGTCAGGTCTGGTTCATCTGGGTGATGGGCTAGAGTGAAATGTTTATGTCGGTAATGAGAGTGGTGTGGTGAACACGATTTGGTAAAGGTATCGATGAGAGGCCATGTAGGAGTACATGGTGGGTTGTTTCATTGAAGCCGACCTTAAGCACTGAGATCTGTATGTGTGATTTAAGAATCAGCTACTACCATGCACTGGGCCCGAAACCAATGGACCCTCTCGGCTTCTTATTCACCCTAGTTCTCCGTCCAGGAGTTGCAAGTAGTTTCTGGTGTTTGTAGCCTACTGGAGGCCGTGGACAGCGCTGACCGTAGGGGTGGGCTGTGATGCGGTAGGTACGTGGCCGGGTGTACCGAATACCCGTTAGGTATCTCGGGAACCCTGTTCACATCGTTCGGGGCCGTATGGGAAACCTCGGCCGGACTCCCTGCGGATGGAACCCGAATAGGCGATAAACCTGGACTGGAAGCTTAGGTGATTAGGTAGGTCGTGGCCGACACCCACGTTGGGCTTCCGCTTGAAGGTTGCCGAGTACATGTCGTGTAAACGACGATAAGTGGTGAGAGCGTGTATGAAGAAGTACACCCCTGCAGGGTTAACATGATCTATTCGAATAGCCGCGTCCGCGGTAAAGGACTACTTGGTTGCCTATACAGTTCATAGACAAGTAAATGGAAACTATTAAAAGCCTCAAGATAAGTGTGAGTGCCGAGGATGGCTCTTCCGTAGGAAGACGGAGGTGGATCCTCGGTAGCGTATTGAAGTGGTGAATAGTGGACTCATGTGCGCAAAACTATTTCAAATGGAGTAATCGTAGGATAGTCTAGCCAAGAGTCAAAGCTGGCTTGCTGCAATAACTCCACCAACCCTTCTTGATACTATTCATGTACGTAGGATCTGATGTATGTCTTGCTGAGTACCTTTGTACTCATGTTGCTATAATCTACATTTTTACAGAAGACGCTGCAACCCCTTCTGATGGGTTCTATGTAGACGTTGACATCAACGAGTAGGCTAAAGACCCAGGTGGTGACCCTGAGCTTGTGGAGGACCACATAGTATAGCCAGGCTTTCCAAGCCTCTTTTATTTTACTAGTTGTCTGTACTTAGACAAGTTACTTCCGCTGTTGGCTTGTATGATTGTATAACTTGTATGTTGGGTCGTGAGACCCGTAACTTTGTGTGTATAATATGTATGGCTCCCTGAGCCTTAAATAAA
Organism: Triticum dicoccoides; assembly: GCF_002162155.2. Lineage (NCBI taxonomy): Eukaryota > Viridiplantae > Streptophyta > Magnoliopsida > Poales > Poaceae > Triticum > Triticum dicoccoides. The sequence continues at coordinate 189,654,428 of NC_041382.1, forward strand.
GTACTTGTGTCGTAGAGTCATGTTGTGATGCTTCGTTGTATTTGCACATATCGAGCATAATGTGTGTATGATTGAAATGCTTGGTATGTGTGGGATCTGACTATCTAGTTGTTTATCTTTAGTAGCCTCTCTTACCGGGAAATGTCTCCTAGTGTTACCGCTGAGCCATGGTAGCTTGCTACTGCTCTGGAACACTTAGGCTGGCCGGCATGTGTCCTTCTTCGTTCCTGTGTCTGTCCCTTCGGGGAAATGTCACGCTTTGAGTACCGGAGTCCTGTTAGCCCGCTACAGCCCGGTTTACCGGAGTCCTGCTAGCCCAGTGCTACAGCCCGGACCCACTTGCTGATGACCGACACGTTCGAAGCTGGGTCATGGATGCCTGTCCCTGTAAGTCTGTGCCACTTTGGGTTTATGACTAGTCATGTCAGCCCGGGCTCTTTATCATATGGATGCTAGCGACACTATCATATACGTGAGCCAAAAGGCGCAAACGGTCCCGGGCAAAGGTAAGGCGACACCCGTGGGGATACCGTGCGTGAGGCCGCAAAGTGATATGAGGTGTTACCGGCTAGATCGATGTGACATCGAGTCGGGGTCCTGACAGCGTTGGCATCAGAGTCGGACTGCCTGTAGGTTCTCCAAGCCAAACTGGTCGATGTTGAGTCTAGAAATTCTTTAGTTATATGTAGGGGAATTGTTTGTGGGTTGGAACGTAAGGCTCTTTTTACTCCTTTATCTTATGACATTCTGATCTGAGTCAGTCCATTCTTCCACCGGGGGTTAAGGAATTAGGACCTATTCTCTCTATCAGGATCACGTGTTACTAATCAGTAGTACCTTATAAGTTTGATGGATACAAGCCTAGTTCAGTTCTACTACCACATTATGTTGTTAGAATGGATTCAGAACCTTGTTATGATGATGATGAGTGTGTGTGTAATCCTTTGTCAAATGTCTCAAAATCCTTCTTGAGCATTTACAGCTGTTATGCTGCCGAAATTTTGCTAGAAATTCTAATGCCTTTGCATTATGATTATGCTTTCAGATGGCCACTCGCGACCTCAATCAAGTGGTTCGCCTGACTCGATGCCTAGATGTACCCGGCCATACTGCCAAGTTGGTCAGGGTAATGACTGAGGCTGGATACCGCTGGTATCCTGAGTACACGGTCGAAGAGCAATTCCGAGACTTTAATCAAAGCCAATATCTCTGCACTGTCAGGATATTTCCATCTTATCCTGGATCCACCGAGCCTCTTCACTGCTCTTATGGACTCGGGGTTACTATTGAGATGGCTGTGCAGGACGCCGCCTACTTTATGATGACCATTATGCGAGTCAGATCTGGTCTATTTCGGGACTCTGATTTCCGGTATATGCCAGGATCACTTCCGGGAGCACAAGGGTATCTCCAGGCTATCTATGCTGACCCCACTCAGGAGGATTCACGGACTCGCACCACTGCCGAGATGCTCGAGGATAAGGACCGTGAAAATCGGGCCTTGAGGTTAGAGCTCTTCAATACCCGTGCTGACCACTGGGCCACTTTGACTCGGTTCGCACCGGCGGTGCAAGCTGGATATTCAGATATGCGCGGTCTCTATCCTGTGAGATCTGCTCTGCCAGACGTGATGGTTTGGCGTGATGTAGGAGGCATCACCCCACCTCGCGGTCCCCGCAGGCCACCGTTTGTTGGTCCAAGGCCTCATCCTAGCCCCTATGGTCCACAGGCTCCGCGAGATCGTCTGTTTCCGGATGATCATGTTGAGCTCCCAGGCTATGGAGGTGACTTTTACGAGGACTACTACGGATCGGTCTGAGTTAGTGGTAGTATCACTAGTTCGCACTAGATGTGTCGCCTATCGTCCCGCGTGACTCGTGGGATATGACCTAGTTTGTACTCCTTCCGGAGGTGTAGGAAAATAATGTATAGGAGCTTGGAATGCCTCCGATGAGATGTAATCCTCTTTTCACCGTAATAGTACTTTGTTTGGTCTTGTACTAAACTCTGTATGGTGTGTATGACGATGGAATAAAAGAAGCAGTTCTGTTTTTACCATGTCATACGGATGATCATCTTGCATTTCGAGTTATTCCTTGCATTTTTATCCTATGTCGGAATTTTATCATCCTGACTAAATCATTGTCTTGTTTACCTAGGATGGTCAACACGCGCGCTAACCCTGCTTCTCAAGAGCAGGCCGAAGGCAGTGAAGCCAGGGATGTAAATCTGCCTCATCCTCCTTCACTAGCCGAGGTTATGATGGAAGCTGAGAGAAACAAGCGGGAGACCAACCGTTTGTTAGAGCGTATTGAACAGAACACGGCACACCATCACAGGACTAACGTGGTGTCACTCAGTGATTTTATCAAATTACATCCACCCACGTTCCACCACTCCGTCGAGCCTCTCGACGCTGATGACTGGCTTCGCAGTATCTCTCACAAACTGCGTTCCGCGCTGGTAGCGGAGGCTGACAAGGTCACCTTTGCTGCATATCATCTTGAAGGCCCCGCCAGTCTATGGTGGGAGAATTATGGAGCTATGCGCCCGGCGGGCCATGTCACTACTTGGGCTGAGTTCAGTGAGGCTTTCCGTGAACATCACATTCCGGAGGGTCTCATGGACCGTAAACGTGAAGAATTTTGCAGTTTCACCCAAGGCCGACTGTCTGTGGATGCTTACAGCAGGGAGTTTGGTAATCTCGCACGATATGCAACCGAGGAAGTTTCTACTGACGCCAAGAAGCAAGCAAGGTTCCGTAAGGGCCTTAGTCCTGAGCTTCGCCGCGACCTCCGTCTGCATGAGTGCACATCTTTTCAGAAACTTGTCAACAAAGCCATCAGTGCTGAAACTGGTCAGACTGACTATGACGCAACACGCAAGCATGGCCGTGATATGGGTTCCTCATCCGGTGCTGGTCCTCAGAAGCGCCGCGTGTGGGTACCCAACACCGCCCTGCCACCCAGGTTCACACCGAGGCCATCCTTTCAGGCGCCTCACCCCGTTCAACAGTCTGCTCCAGCCAAGCCCTATGGGGGTCCAACTAACAATGCTCCTCCACGTACCAGTTCCGTGACTTGTTTCAAGTGTGGGGAATCTGGCCACTATATGCGTGAGTGTCCCCAGACCAACCCCAATCAATCTGCTAAAGCTGTTGGCCGTGGCAAGCCGACAGGAAAAATATTCCACGCCAAGCCGGTCCCCGCTTCACGTGGCCATGTCAATTGTATTTCTGCCGAAGAAGCTCAAGAGGATCCCAACGTCGTTCTCGGTACGCTTCTTGTTAATTGCCACCCGACATCTGTTCTTTTCGATACAGGAGCCTCTCATTCTTTTATATCTGAAAATTATGCTCGTTTGCATAACGTCGCATTCGGTGATATGCCAACCTCCATGGCAATTCAAACTCCGGGATCCAAATGGCAAACTTCTCGAGTAAGCCATGGAAATGAAATCCAAGTCGACAGACTTGTTTTCCTCGCGTCTTTGATAGCCCTTAAATCTTCAGATATTAATATCATTTTGGGTATGGACTGGATGTCGGCTCATCATGCCCAAATTGATTGCTTCTCTAGGACTGTTCAACTCACCCATCCTTCGGGGAAGATAGTCAATGTCTTGACCCGAATAGCCAAGCGACAATTATATTCTCTTAACGCCAGCCCTTTGCCAGACCTTGAGGACGTTCCGGTAGTCCGTGACTTCCCGGATGTCTTCCCAGAAGAATTGCCAGGTGTTCCACCTGACAGGGATGTTGAGTTCGTAATAGACCTCATTCCAGGAACCGTTCCGATTGCTAGAAGACCTTATAAGATGGCACCCCTAGAACTAGCCGAGCTTAAGAAGCAACTCGATGAGTCCTTGAAAAAGGGTTTCATCCGACCTAGCTCATCTCCGTGGGCTTGCCCCGTCCTATTCGTCAAGAAGAAGGATGGTAGGACCGGATGGTTGTAGATTACCGACCTGTCAATTTGGTCACAATCAAGAACAAATATCCACTTCCCAGGATCAACGACCTGTATGATCAGCTCGCTGGATCCTCAGTCTTCTCCAAGATGGATTTGAGGTTGGGCTACCATCAAATCAAAATCAGAAACGGGGACATTCCTAAAACGGCCTTTGTTACTCGTTATGGCCAATACGAGTACACCGTCATGTCTTTCGGATTAACCAACGCTCCAGCCACCTTTTCTCGGTTAATGAACTCAATCTTCATGGAGTATTTGGATAAGTTCGTCGTGGTTTACCTCGATGATATACTCATCTACTCCAAGAACGAGGAAGAACATGCCGAACATCTAAGGCTAGTGTTGCAGAAACTTCGAGAGCATCGCCTTTATGCCAAATTTTCTAAATGTGAATTCTGGTTGTCAAAAGTGACCTATTTGGGTCATGTAATATCTGGTAAAGGTATTGCTGTTAACCCTGAGCGAGTTCAAGCCGTCCTTAATTGGACTCCACCTGAATCGGTCAAGCAAGTTCGGAGTTTTCTGGGCTTAGCGAGCTATTGTCGTCGCTTTGTCGAGAACTTCTCGAAAGTTGCCAAATCTCTAACCGAGCTCCTCAAGAAAGATAAGAAGTTTGAGTGGACTCCACAATGTGAGCACAGCTTTCAGGAACTGAAAAGACGCCTGACTTCTGCTCCCGTACTGGTACCGCCAGACTTCTCCAAGGACTTTGTTATCTACTGCGACGCCTCGCGACAAGGACTAGGTTGCATTCTCATGCAAGATCGACACGTAATTGCCTACGCTTCACGGCAACTGCACCCACATGAGGAGAATTATCCCACTCATGATCTAGAGCTTGCAGCCGTAGTCTATGCACTTAAGACCTGGCGACATTACCTCCTCGGTAATCGTTGCGAAATTTTCACTGATCACCAAAGTCTGAAGTACATTTTCACCCAACCGGATCTGAATCTCAGGCAAAGACGTTGGGTTGAATTGATCACAGACTTCGACTTAGGAATAACCTACACCCCAGGGAAAGCCAACGTCATGGCTGATGCGCTAAGTCGTAAATCTTATTGTAACAATCTGATGCTACAACAAAGTCAACCGTTTCTCCATGAGGAATTTCGGAAGCTTAACCTTCACATTGTACCTCAAGGTTTTCTTTCCACCTTGGTGGCAAAACCTACCCTTACGGATCAGATTATCCTAGCACAGAAGGTAGATCCGGGAATCTCCCGCATCAAGAGAAACATTCAGAAATGAATTGCGAATTGCTTCTCCATTAACGATCAAGGGGTCGTATACTTCGGAAATCGACTAGTGGTTCCCAAAGTGCGAAACCTGAGGCGATTGATCCTTAAGGAAGCTCATGAATCTCCTCTCACCATTCATCCCGGTAGCACTAAGATGTATCAGGACCTACGCCAGAGGTTCTGGTGGACTAGGATGAAGAGAGAAATTGCTCAGTATATTGCAAATTGCGACGTCTGTCGTCGTGTAAAAGCAGAGCATCAACGGCCTGCTGGCACCCTTCAACCCCTAGCTATTCCTGAATGGAAATGGGATAAAATTGGCATGGATTTCATTACCGGTTTTCCCAGGACCAAGAGAGGGAATAATGCTATTTTCGTCGTGGTCGATCGTCTTTCTAAAGTAGCCCATTTCCTACCTGTTCGTGAGAGTATAACCGCTAGTCAGCTGGCAGACTTATACATCTCCCGAATAGTGTCCCTCCATGGTGTTCCTTTGGAAATTAACTCGGATCGAGGAAGTCTTTTCACCTCTCGATTTTGGGAAAGTTTCCAAAATGCTATGGGAACCCGTATTTCCTTTAGTACCGCCTTCCACCCTCAGTCGAGCGGTCAAGTGGAACGCGTCAACCAGATTCTAGAAGACATGCTTCGAGCCTCTGTTATCTCATTCGGAATGGATTGGGAGAAGTGCCTTCCATTTGCCGAATTCGCTTATAACAACAGCTATCAATCTAGCTTGGGTAAAGCCCCTTTTGAAGTTCTCTATGGACGACGGTGTCGAACACCCCTTAACTGGTCAGAGACCGGGGAAAGACAATTCTTTGGCCCGGATATGATTCAGGAAGCAGAAGAACAAGTTCGCATCGTTCGTGAAAAGTTGAAAACAGCCCAGTCTCGTCAAAAGAGTCAATATGACCGAAAACATAAGGCTATGACTTTCAAGGTTGACGAGAAGGCTTATCTTCGGGTCACCCCTCTGAAGGGAACCCATCGTTTCGGTATCAAAGGCAAATTGGCTCCTCGTTACATTGGACCTTTTCGCATTCTCGCCAAACGAGGAGAAGTTGCCTACCAGTTGGAACTACCTCCGCACCTCTCCAGAGTTCACGATGTCTTCCACGTTTCTCAACTCAGGCGTTGCTTTTCGGATCCTATCCGTGGAGTGGACCACGAAACGCTTGATCTCCAAGATAACCTTACATATCGAGAGTACCCCATTCGTATCCTCGATCAAGCCGAACGTACCACGCGACGTCATAATATCAAGTTTCTCAAGGTTCAATGGTCGCACCATTCTGAGGATGAAGCAACTTGGGAAAGGGAGGATCGTCTTCGACTCGAGTATCCCGCCTTCCTCCCGGAGGAACCCAAATCTCGGGACGAGATTCTTTTGAGTGGGGGTGAGTTGTCACACCCTAGCTAGTCATGCATTAGAGTGTTGCATCATGTTTACTCTTTCATCAGAAACTTGAAATGGGGATGACAGAACCCCCAGTCCCCTCTGAAACCAACTAGGGTTTACTAAAATAATTTTCAATGAACCTGAAATGCCCTTCTAAAATGCCCATCATTTTTGTCTTGGTTCAGAACCTCTGCCAAAAGTGGTGCACATTTTCCTAGGCCATCTTAGGGTTTTTGAATTAATTCATAAATATTTGAATTTGGGCATTTAAAATTATATAAAATATTTAAATGCTCAAATACCTCCAAACTAAAATGTTTCATGTTGGAAATAATCCAACTATGGACCAGGAGTGATTTGGTGATTTTTGAAGTTGCCTAGGTATTTTATTAAATTCAACAAAGTTGCAGATATATTAAATAAAAACAAAAACAGAAAAAAAGGGGGAAAGCTTACCTGGCGCCTGCCCCCGGCCCACCTGCCGGCCCAGCCCAGCACCGCTCCAGCGAGCTGCTTGCCGGCCAGGCAGGCAGGCAGGTGCCCGACGGCGACCGCGGCGTGCGCCACGCACCTGCTCGCCGCCTCGCCGCTCCCCTCGCCAGGTGACGTCGTGGATCGGCCTCTCTCTCTCCCCCCTCGCTGTAGCCACGCCCTCCGACCACCCCACGCCGTCTCACCGTGTCCAGGAGCTCCGCCGCTGTCCACTTCATCGAGCAGCCGAGCCCCGAGCGCTCGCAACGCCCGAGTCCACCGCACCGACCTCGCCCGAGCTCACCGTCGCCGGAGATCCCCTTCAACGCCATCGTCGCTCCGGTCCATCTCCGGCCGCACCAAGGACTCCGTCGCACTCACTGTGAGCTTAGCCATCTTCCCCTCCCTTCCGTTCTTGCTCCCGAGCCGTGTAGCAACCTCCCGGAGCTCAACCGCACCCACCGCCGTGGAGCTCGTCGCCGACGTGCTCCCGGTCATCCTCCGGCCACAAACTGGTGTCCATCATGCTCACCGTGTCACTTAGCATCTAGCTAGCCACTCCCCGAGCCTCACCGACCCCTCTAGCGTCAAGTTCGTCTTCGGCCGAACCCCGGTGGCCGCCAAGGTCGTCGCCGGCGCCAACTCCGGCCACCCCGACCCCAACGGACTCCGCCAAGAGCTGCGGTTTGTCCTCAGCTCCACTCCGGTGGTCTCCGCGGCCCATTTGGTGGCCGGAATGGCCAAAACCACTCCCGCCGCCGCGTCGGGCTCGCCGGCGGCTAAACGCCGGTGCAGCCGACCCGGGTTTGACCACGGGTGGGCCCTGGTTGACTCCCCTGAGTCAATGACAGGTGGGGCCCAGCCCTGTTAATTAAACAGGATTAGTTTTAATTAAATTTTAATTAAAATAATCACCCTGACATGCGGGACCCACTGTCAGGTTTGACCCATACCTGTTCCGTTGACCTGCTGACGTCACACTGACGTCAGGCTGACGCAGTAATTGATTTTCTGGATTTAATTTAAATCAGGAAATTCCAGAATATTATTTAAACTTCAAAAATTCATAACTTTTATTCTGTAACTCCAAATTGGACAAATTATATATGAAAAATGATCAGAAAAATCCAATCTATCCATCTGTACTATTTTCATGCATGATCAAACAAGTTAAATTGATGTTTTAAGCAGAACAAGGAAAGGCACTTTAAAAGGCCATATTTGAATTTGAAATTTGAATCCTTGATTCAAATTTGTTCAAACCCTTCTGGTTTTAGTTGCATTAGCCCAATACACTCATTTTGCCATGTCTCATGCATGCATCATATTGTTGCATACTGTTTGGTAATGTTTGTGAATCGGTGCTCTCTGCGGCAGGTTCTGTCCCCGAAGAGTACCGTGATTACCCTAACGAAGAACCGTATCAGTGCATCGAACCATCAGGCAAGCAACCAACCATTTGATCATGTCGATAAAATCCCATGTTCTCGCTCCTGCTCTCTTTTACTGCATTAAGACAACGCGTTTCAAACTGCTGTGTGCTACGGTAGTTGAACCCATTTCCTCTGCATGACCTGTCATTGCCACAGTAACTAGATGAAACCCACTAGCATGTGTAGGAGTTGTTTGAGCCATATGTATGTGTTGTTCCTACCTTGCTATGCCTGCTATGCTTAGAGTCGTGTCAGGTCTGGTTCATCTGGGTGATGGGCTAGAGTGAAATGTTTATGTCGGTAATGAGAGTGGTGTGGTGAACACGATTTGGTAAAGGTATCGATGAGAGGCCATGTAGGAGTACATGGTGGGTTGTTTCATTGAAGCCGACCTTAAGCACTGAGATCTGTATGTGTGATTTAAGAATCAGCTACTACCATGCATTGGGCCCGAAACCATTGGACCCGCTCGGCTTCTTATTCACCCTAGTTCTCCGTCCAGGAGTTGCAAGTAGTTTCTGGTGTTTGTAGCCTACTGGAGGCCGTGGACAGCGCTGACCGTAGGGGTGGGCTGTGATGCGGTAGGTACGTGGCACGGTGTACCGAATACCCGTTAGGTATCTCGGGAACCCTGTTCACATCGTTCGGGGCCGTATGGGAAACCTCGGCCGGACTCCCTGCGGATGGAACCTGGATAGGCGATAAACCTGGACTGGAGGCTTAGGTGATTAGGTAGGTCGTGGCCGACACCCACGTTGGGCTTCCGCTTGAAGGTTGCCGAGTACATGTCGTGTAAACGACGGTAAGTGGTGAGAGCGTGTATGAAGAAGTACACCCCTGCAGGGTTAACATGATCTATTCGAATAGCCGCGTCCGCGGTAATGGACTACTTGGTTGCCTATACAGTTCATAGACAAGTAAATGGAAACTGTTAAAAGCCTCAAGATAAGTGTGAGTGCCGAGGATGGCTCTTCCGTAGGAAGACGGAGGTGGATCCTCGGTAGTGTATTGAAGTGGTGAGTAGTGGACTCGTGTGCGAAAAACCATTTCAAGTTGAAGTATCGTAGGATAGTCTAGCCAAGAGTCAAAGCTGGCTTGCTGCAATAACTCCACCAACCCTTCTTGATACTATGCATGTATGTAGGATCTGATGTAAGTCTTGCTGAGTACCTTTGTACTCATGTTGCTATAATCTACATTTTTACAGAAGACGCTGCAACCCCTTCTGATGGGTTCTATGTAGACGTTGACATCAACGAGTAGGCTAAAGACCCAGGTGGTGACCCTGAGCTTGTGAAGGACCACGTAGTATAGCTAGGCTTTCCAAGCCTCTTTTTTTACTAGTTGTCTGTACTCAGACAAGTTACTTCCGCTGCTGGTTTGTATGACTGTATGACTTGTATGTGGGGTCGTGAGACCCGTACCTTTGTGTATGTTATGTATGGCTCACTGAGCCTTAAATAAAGTACTTGTGTCATAGAGTCATGTTGTGATGCTTCGTTGTATTTGCACATATCGAGCATATTGTGTGTATGATTGAAATGCTTGGCATGTGTGGGATCTGACTATCTAGTTGTTTATCTTTAGTAGCCTCTCTTACCGGGAAATGTCTCCTAGTGTTACCGCTGAGCCATGGTAGCTTGCTACTGCTCTGGAACACTTAGGCTGGCCGGCATGTGTCCTTCTTCGTTCCTGTGTCTGTCCCTTCGGGGAAATGTCACGCTTTGAGTACCGGAGTCCTGTTAGCCCGCTACAGCCCGGTTTACCGGAGTCCTGCTAGCCCAGTGCTACAGCCCGGACCCACTTGCTGATGACCGACACGTTCGAAGCTGGGTCATGGATGCCTGTCCCTGTAAGTCTGTGCCACTTTGGGTTTACGACTAGTCATGTCAGCCCGGGCTCTTTATCATATGGATGCTAGCGACACTATCATATACGTGAGCCAAAATGTGCAAACGGTCCCGGGCAAAGGTAAGACGACACCCGTGGGGATACCGTGCGTGAGGCCGCAAGGTGATATGAGGTGTTACCGGCTAGATCGATGTGACATCGAGTCGGGGTCCTGACAATTATTGTGAACAATTGTAATCAAAGCACACTTCCCATTCCATCTTATTTATCACATATCCAGTCCATGTCAATTATCAAATACTTGCATATACATAATCGTTTTCATAAATCTCCTAAGTATGCATGCATGAGTTGGAACTAGAACATGTAATACATTCTTACTACCTCCTCCTAAGTTACCGCAATAGGCCTTAACATTGCCCTAAAGGATGGCTGGTTGCAATTAGGTTCATTTATCTTCTTTCTTTTGTTCTATTTTGTGTGCAATAGGTAAATTAAGTACATTTGTACCACAAAGATAATTGCATGTTAAGCACTAGAGAAATTACTTGGAAAGGGAAGCACTGATGATTATATAAAGGCAAGGAAGTGCTTGGTGCGTCAGCAAGAATGGCTTAACCAAGGATCATGTTTGTGTTGATTGAAGAAGATGGTTGTAATAAATCCATAGACTCCTGAAGAGAAGAAATTTTTACATAAATACACATTTGGTAAGGATTTGTCTAAATTTTCTAATTATCTTCAGCACAAGACAAAATACTATTGTGTTGAACTCTATTACAAAATATAAGTCAGACACTTCCCGAAGAAGTTAGGAACTTCTGGTCTTTGGCACTAATTTTAACCTACCAGCAACCACTTTGGGGAAAATCTAGAAAGAAATGTAATTCTGGGGGAAAGGATGTCACTCTTCATATGCTTCAAGTGGACTTCCAAACAATATGAAGAAAATTTATGCAATGTATATAATATGTACTTCTCATAGGTCTTATATGTTGACTTGCGGCCACAAGATCTATGGATAAGGATTGTGTTACTGTATCCTTAGCAAAGTTTATTTTAGCTAAGCTTGTAAGGGGTGGAATGCTAAATATGAGGCTGCTCAGAATAAAACTAAGCAAAGCCTGGTTGCTAAGTATGATATGCTAGGCATTGCCTCTGAGAGTGCTCCTCCCCCCTAACTCTAAAGCGCATATGGAAGATATAACAAATAAGTTGTTGAATATTTGGAGATCAAATCCAGGCAGAGATCTAGGGATAGATATATTTAGAGGGGGGATACTGCTTACTTCCATGCCTTGGCTAATCAGAGGAGAAGGAAGAAATAGACTCCCCTGCTCATTGGCCCTGATGGACACATGGAGGAAACCAAGGAAATCATTCATGTGGTTGTTGACTATTACAAAAAAACTATTTAGCAAGGAAGATACTTTGGATATCTTTCTGGATAATGGCTTTTGGGAGGAGCCTAAGAAAGTATCTCCTGGGCATGATCTCAAACTAGAAGTTGATATTAAAGAGGAAGATGTTAAAGTTGTTGTGTTTGGTTCTTATGCTGAGGGAGCACCAGGCCCTGATGGCTTCCCTTTCCTCTTCTACCAGCATTTTTCGCTCCTAGTTGAAGATGACCTCATGCTATTGGCTGATACTTGGAATAGCGATGATCTAAATCTTTTTAGATTAAACTTCTCTCTCCTAAATCTTACTCCTAAGGAGGTTGATGCTAATATCATCCAAAAGTTTAGGCCTATTGCTTTAAGTAATTGTGGTTTTTTTGCCAAGTGTCTTACTAACCAACTGGGGGAGGTTTGTAATGACCTTATATCTCAGAACCAGACTTCTTTCATCAAGGGGAGGTGTGTATTCACAGCACATGAGATTATTCATGATGTCGTGATCAACAAGAATGAGGGTTTTGTTTCTAAGCATGACTATGAGAAAGCGTATGATAGAGTCAGTAAAGAGTTCCTCCTCAAGATGATGTATCATAGAGGCTTTAACCCTAAGTGGATGAAGAAGGTTGAATCCTTTCTCCACAAAGGTTTTGTAGGGGTCAGAATTAATGATGTGAATAGCCATTTATTTGATACCTCCAAAGGCATGAGGCAAGGGGACCCTAGTTCTCCTTTGCTCTTTAACCTAGCTGCAGATGTTTTTTAGCAAGATGCTTAATAAAGCTGCTAAATTGGTTTAATTTCAGGTATGATGAAAGGTGTTTTCCCTTTTGGTGTGGTTAGTCTGCAATATGTAGATGATACCTTACTCTTCCTGTATAATAACCTAGATTCTGCCAAAAACTTAAAGTGGATCTTGTCCTGGTTTGAGCGGATGTTTGGTATGAGAATTAATTTTCATAAATGTGATTTGGTAGCTATAAATGTTGATGAGGAGAAATCCTACCATGTGGCACAGAGTTTATATTGCGGCATCAGATCTTTTCCTCTCAAATACTTAGGTTTCCCTCTTCATCACTCCAAGCTTAGAAAAGAGGATCTTCAACCTGTAGTGGACAAGATTCTCAAAAGAGCATCTGGGTGGAGGGGGAGGTTAGTTGGGTATGATAGTAAGTTGATCCTAGTTCGGTCTTGTTTAGCTAGAATCCCCTCTTACTTAATGGGTATTATCAAAGTCCCTAAGTGGACTGTCAAACTGATTAACTCTCAAATGGCTCGCTGCATTGGGATAACTATGAAGGGCATCACAAGTATCACCTTGCTCATTGGGATTTGGTCACCCAGAAAAAGGAGTTTGGCGGATTAGGCATCACTAATATTGCTGACATGAATCTCAACCTCCTAGCTTCTTGGATTAACAAGTACTAGATAGGGGATGGGAAGATTTGGAAGCAGATCATTAATGCCAAGTATAATACCAATAGACCTGATATCTTCTCCTGTCAGGATACCAACTCTTCTCCTTTATGGAAAGGAGTGATGTGCGCTTCTAAGGTTGGATTTCAGTGGATAGTTGAGAATGGGAGGAGAGTTAAATTACGAGAAGCTCATTGGTTTGGTAATTGTAGCTTAGCCTCCCAATTCTGGGATCTGTATATCATTGCTAATGAACATAATGTTACTATTGTTGAGGTTTGGGATGGTTGTAACCTGAAGATTACTTTCAGGAGATGTGTAGATAATAGGCTTGTGTTTCTTTGATTTGATCTAGTTAGTATTGCTCAATCCATTTCATTTGAGAATGAGGAATATGCAATTATCTGAAAGATGGAGTCTAATGGGTTGTATTCTGTCAAGTCTATGTATGCTTTTGTCAATTTCGAAGGTATCAAACCTATGCATGTACATGATATCTAGAAATTAAAGTTCCTCCTAAGATTCATATCTTCATGTGGTTGCTATCTCATAACAAATGTTAACTGGAGACAACCTGAGCAAAAGACAACATCTGGATGATGCTCCATGCTTATTTTGTAGTGAGTCTGAATCATGTCATCATTTATTCTTTGGCTGTGTGGTTGCTACTGAGGTTTGGCACGTGGTTAGCCTCCTCACAGGGTGTGATGCCTCGTGCCAACCTGGACAGTTTGGCTCGCTTGTGGGGTTGCAACAAACGGAACCAAGCCAGTAACTTGGTTAGCTCTGCTACCCTCTGGGCTATCTGGAGGAGCAGAAATGATATTTGCTTTAACAATGACTCCCGATGTGGGTTGTAGGTGGTGCTCAAGAAGGTGGCGGTGGCTTTTCTCCAGTAGAAGATCTTGTGCACGAACGACACAAGAGGGTGCGTGGAAGTGATCACTTCTCTTTGGGCTGCTGAAAGAAGGCTCGCCACGCTACTATGGCTAGAACCATGCTGAAGTAGCAGGAGACGCTACTGCAGTATGCATTGAAGATCATTTAGGGCTTAGGTGGAGCAGCGGATGGGCTAGGCACCCTGGGTGTTCATGTGCCTTGGTAGCTGCATATCTCCACAGTCCTCTTATTTTGAGGTAATATCAACGGTAATCATAGAACTTGCGCTCAATGTTCAGTTTGGTGCTAGAACTTTGAAAATGCGGAGTTGCAATCACTTAACTTGACTCTAGCGTGCACATACGATCACAAAATACATTTTAGACGTATCCATACATATGGGCCCACCTGTCGGGGGCTGATGGCGCTAGTCGACATATCTTTGCACAAAACACCCTTATATATTTTTATTCTCAGAAAGAAGAGACCACCACGACGCTTTTTTTCACTAAACACACTCGCATTTTTTATGTGCAACGCCTAAAAAATGGGACGCCAAGTATCGAACACACGACCTGCAAAAATTAACGCCTAAAAACGAGACGACAAATATCAAACACACGAGCCAGCCAAGCCAATCCACCCATCAAGTTATCTTGTATAAGCCCCTCCCCGCTTCGCGCCGCTAGCCACTCCGGCCGCGGCGCCCACATCTCCGCCCTAGCGCCTAGGGGCATGGGCACCCCGCGCTCCCGCACTCTGGATCCAGCTGTGGGTCGATCGACGGAGGGGGGGAACGGCCTCCTTCCCCTGGTCCGTCCGCTGCACCACCGCCCCCCCCCCGCCCCAGATCCGCCTTTCCCGTCGCGGCTGCTACTCCATGGTGAGTGCTCAAGGGATGGGGAAGCGGTTAGTGCGACGGATCTGATGGCGCAACCATCCCATCGGCTTCAATCCATCACCGTAGGCCCTGCGTCTGGCACAACGGTCTATCCCACGCCCCCACCCCGTCGCCTGCAGTCCATCATCGTCGCCCCGCCCCACGCGGACACTCTTTCCTCTTCGGGAATGGACGGTGGATGGACGAACGTCTCCTCCAAGAAGAACCGCGGGCGCTGCTTCGATCCGCCAGTCCGTATCGGGCTCCCTCCGCCTCCTCGCCGGGATCGCCGACCTGCGTTCAATGCGGCAAATGGCCGGGAGGCCTTTTTAAGCCGCTTTAGAGGCCGCTGCTTCAGATGCCTCAGCAAATTCCACCGCCGGAAAGATTGTCGCGACCCACTCAACTGCATAATCTGTGAGCGCCCTGGCCACTTCGGCCGCGAGTGCCCTCAAAATCCAAGAAATGGCCCGGGCGGCCCTGCTGCAGCTAGGCTAGGTCCGCTCACCCCGCGCACCCCCATTGCCACACGCCTGTTGTTCCCGCCCCTGCCGCCACCCGTGTCACGCCCTCGATGCGGCTATATCTCCCACATGTCGAAGCACGACTTAGAGGCATAACCGCATTGAAAGCAATGTCGCAAGTGAGGTAATCTTCACACAACCCATGTAATACATAAGGGAAAGAGATACATAGCTGGCTTACACTCGCCACTTCACACAATACATGAATAAAGCATTACATTCATCCAAATACACTCAAGGTCTGACTACGGAACCCAAAATACAAGAAGACTACCCCAAAAGCTACACAGATCCCCGATCGTCCCGACTGGGCTCCACTACTGATCAACTAGAACGAAACAACATAAATGACAAGATCTTCATAGAGCTCCTCCTGGAGCTTGGTTGCGTCATCTGCACGGTTCAACGGCACCTGCAAACTGGTTTTGGAAGTAACTGTGAGTCACGGGGACTCAACAATCTCACACCCTCGCGATCAAGACTATTTAAGCTTATGGGTAAGGTAAAAGTATGAGGTGGAGCTGCAGCAAGCGACTAGCATATATGGTGGCTAAACATACGCAAATGAGAGCGAGAAGAGAAGGCAAAGCGCGGTCAAGAAACTATGATCAAGAAGTGATCCTAGAACAACCTACGTCAAGCATAACTCCAACACCATGTTCACTTCCCGGACTCCGCCGGAAAGAGACCATCACGGTAACACACGCGGTTGGTGCATTTTAATTAAGGTCAACTTCAGGTTTTCTACAACCGGACGTTAACAAATTCTCATCTGCCCATAACCGCGGGCACGACTTCCGAAAGTTCAAATCCCTATAGGGGTGTCCCAACTTAGCCCATCATAAGCTCTCACGGTCAGCGAAGGATATTCCTTCTCCCAAGACAATCCGATCAGGCTCGGCATCCAGGTTACAAGACATCCTCGACAATGGTAAAACAAGTCCAGCAAAGCCGCCCGATGCGCCGACATCCTAAAAGGGGCCGCACATATCTCGTTCTCAGGGCAACACCGGATGAGACATCCTACGAGTAAAACCAGCCCTCAAGTTTCCCCGAGGTGGCCCCGCAGTCTACTCAGTTCGGACCAACACTTCGACAAGCACTGGCCCGGGGGGTTAAAATAAAGATGACCCTTGGGCTGGCCTACCCCAAGGGGAAAAGAGGCTAGGTGGAGAATGGTAAAACCAAGGTTGGGCCTTGCTGGAGGAGTTTTATTCAAAGCGAACTGTCAAGGGGTTCCCATTATAACCCAACCGCGTAAGGAACGCAAAATCCGGGAACATAACACCGATATGACGGAAACTAGGGCGGCAAGAGTGGAACAAAACACCAGGCATAAGGCCGAGCCTTCCACCCTTTACCAAGTATATAGATGCATTAATTAAATAAGAGATATTGTGATATCCCAATAAAATATCCATGTTCCAAACATGGAACAAGCTCCAATCTTCACCTGCAACTAACAACGCTATAAGAGGGGCTGAGCAAAGCGGTAACATAGCCAAACAACGGTTTGCTAGGACAAGATGGGTTAGAGGCTTGGCTTAACAATATGGGAGGCATGATAAGCAAGTGGTAGGTATCGCAACATAGGCATAGCAAAAGAGCGAGCAACTAGCAAGCAAAGATAGAAGTGATTTCGAGGGTATGATCATCTTGTCTGAAATCCCGCAAGGAAGAAGAACGAATCCATGAAGAAGATAAGCGGACATAGTCAAAAGGGTCCTCACAATCACGACGTTACCGGAACCAACCCGAAGAGGCAACACCGGAAAGAAGCACACAACATAGTAAACAACCAACACATGAACATGATATGATATGCGGGATGCGGTATGTGATGCATATGCATGATTTAGAAAGGAATGATTGAACCTGGCCTCAAATTGGAAATCCAAGAGTGCCACTAGAAAGGTGAGGTGATTTCGGTTGAAATTGATATAAAGATCACCGGAATCGGATGCACGGTTTGGAAATGGCAAGCAAAACAAATATGGCACCGGTCTGCGATAATCAGCAAGTAACCATCTAAATGCAACAAGATAAATATGCTACAGCACTCAAACATGACAACAAAATACATGGAAGGGATCCACTGATGAAGCTTGACAAAAGATGAACACTGAGCTACGGCTAATTCATCCATTAACAGGCTCATACAAGCATGGCAAAAGAGCAAATGATAATAGGTTTCAGACTTTGTGAAATTAACACAAGTCTGGAATTTATCATCAGGTAGCAACATTTAGAGCATGAAAACTACATGCTACAGGAACATAACATGGCAAAGCAAGGCATGGAATGAAGCTACTCAAAGCACTTAACAAAAGTCCCTTAGTGACCTTGAGCCAAAAGGGATCAGAAAATACCATTGCAAGCATGTGAACATGGCAAAAACATAAACAGATTCAGACTTAGTGAAAAACTGGAGCATGCAAAACAGTTAACGAGTAGGTATGTTATGAGCTCGATGCACTCACTACATAGAATGGCATGACAAACTAAGCATACACCCATCAAGAAGACATGGCATAGAAGCTAGACATGGCAAGAACAACAACATAGCATGCACGGATCAATAGCAACATCCTCGGCAAAATCGCTAAACAAGTTAACAATCTGCCAGGAACACTTTATAGCAAAAGTAGAGCTCGATTGACTCAAGCTAGGGTGCTCCATAAATGCAAACAAAGACATGGATGGATAGAGCACCACAATGTTAACAAAACATCCTTACTGATCATCCTCAAAAGAGGCATGGATCACTAGGAAACAACATGAACATATGGCATAACAACAAAATCAGGACAAGGACTTAGTGAAATTCTAAGTCCCTGAAATCAGCATTACCGATTACGCTACTTTGCAAGCTTGTGCTAGACACCACAAATATCAAAAAAATACATGGCAAGCACCCCTGTAAAGATGACATGGCATATAACAAAACACATGTAGAGCTCAGGATCATAGCATGCACACATTAATCATGGCAAAAATGACAAAAAGCCATTTGCTGAAACAGATCTGACAAATTACTCACATAGCCCTCTTCCAACGACATTTAGGCATCAAGATGAGCTCAAATGAAAATTATGCAATGAGATGAAATGATGTACTCGTCGAGACGAACATTTTGATATGCTACACGCACGAATCGAAGCAACGGATTTAGAGTTATGATGCGTTGAATATGGGCATATGAATCTGGAAACTTCGGGGACTTAGTGGAATTTTACCTCCGCGAAAGTCAACGCAGGACGGAAAGAAGCGGGACGAAGAGATCCGGGACGGAGACGGTGTTTGGATGGCGGGATTGGTGGATCTTGTCCATCCTCAACAGATCCGGGTCAACTCCGACTCCGGTGAGCTTGGCGGCGGCCAGGAGCCGGAATGGGACGGCGGCGAGGCGAGCTCAAAGCGGCGGGGCGGCGGAGCCGCGCCGGCGGGAAGGGGCGGCGGAGCCGTGCCGGCGG
>NC_041382.1:189673841-189749435 GCF_002162155.2 Triticum dicoccoides
GCTTGGCGGCAGAGCTCAGCCGGCGATGATCGGGGGCAGCGGCGCGAGAGCGCAGGCTCCTGGAGCGAGGGGCGCGGGGCGCTCGGGGCCCGGTTCGGCCCATGGCGGGCCGGATCTGGGCCGGCGGGCCTCGGCGGTTGGCGCGGTGAAGTGGGGCGCGGCGAAGGCGACGTGGCGCGACGGGATTGGAGGAGGGAGTCGGCGGAGCTGATGTGTCGCCTCGCCACGTGGCGGTGGGGTGGACGCGTCCGCCTGCGAGACGGACATGTCCGACGGCGCTAAGGGAGGAGTTTTAGGGTTTCGGGGAAAAGATCCGAAAACGAAAATGAAGGGGTTCTATTTATAGAGGTAGAGGGAGCTAGGAAGCTCCAAATAAGGTACAGTTTTCGGCCACGCGATCGTGATCGAACGCTCTAGATGATGGAGGAGGTTAAAGTGGGTTTTGGGCCACTTTGGAGAGGTGTTGGGCTGCAACACACACGAGGCCTTTTCGGTCCCTCGGTTAACCGTTGGAGTATCAAACGAAGTCCAAATGGCACGAAACTTGATAGGCGGTCTACCGGTGGTCAACCAAGGCCACATGAAAAGTCTCAATCCAATCCGAAAACGTTTAACGCCCGCACACGAAAAGAGGTAGAAAGGGACACCGGATGACATAGGAGCGCCGGATTGCAAAACGGACAACGGAGAAAATGCTCGGATGCATGAGACGAACATGTATGCAAATGAAATGTGCATGATGACATGATGTGCAACGCATGACATGCAAGCAAAGACAAAGCAAACAACAACGAATAACTGGAGGACACCTGGCACATCGGTCTCGGGGCGTTACAACCCGCTTCTTCGCCACCAGCTCCAGCTGCCCCTCCCATGGCGGAGCTCAACCTTGCTGATCCTGCGCGCCACCCACGCATCAGCCACAAGGTCGGCGTCTCCATGCTGGAAGTGGAGCGGGCGGTCTTCTTGCTCACGCAGCACGCGGTCACATTGTGATCCTTCGAGGCAGTGGTGGCCACGTCGTCCATGGCTGTTGGGCGCGCCCTGGAGGCCCAGCTCTACGTCCCGCCCCACCAGATGCGGGTGACGACGCACTACCCCGAGGACTTCCTCGTCGTCTTCACCCAGCCGACTCACCACACCAACGCCGTGCACCGTGGTACGCTCCGCATCGACAACGCCAACTTCACCATCCCGCCGTGGCGCGAAGATGACCACGCCGGCTTCGCCACCTTCAACCTGCACGTTCGCTGTGTCATGGAGCATATGCCCATGAAGTACTTGTCCATCGAGGGGGCACAGGAGGTGCTTGGTGACAAGGTGTGCGTCGACCGCCTCGATAGCCGCACGCTGGAGCGCGGCCACACCAAGACCTCCACGTGCTGGTTCTGGGTGTGGGACATGGCGTTCATCCTGACCAGGCACACCTACTGGAAGCTGCCCCATGGCGCGGGACGCGTCAAGGAGATGGACGGCTTCTCGCCGCCGGATCGCCGGGTGGCTCCTCCTCCGGGCGCGACACGGTACGATCTTCTCATCCACGTCGACCACATTGAAGACTGGTTGCCAAGGTCGCCGCGCTCCTCACACTCGGACCTGGACCATGCACGTCGAGGATGGGTTGCACGAAGAGCATCACAAGTGGCAGGACCGTGCCCTGGTGGCGGACATGGGCTGCCATGGCATGCCCCTTGGCGGTCCTAGGCGCGACCACGATAACGAAGGAGCGGGTAGGAGAACCTGGAAGGACACTCTGCTGGGGCGCGAGCGCGGCCACCATGAACGTGGCGAGGTTTCATCCAAGGAACGCCTCAACCATAGCCGCTCCCCCCCCCCGGCGCACCATCGTTCAAGCAGCTCCAAGGGCAACAGGCGTCACGACGCGCGCCACGTATGAAAGAAGGGGGCGCCAAACAGCACGGCGCCGTCCCCCTGCACCTCTACCCGCTCTGCCCCCAACTGACGCGCGTGACGATGACATCAAGCAGTTCTTCTCCATGGGCCGGGGCATGGCCATCGACGCGGAGATAGAAGCCACGCTGGCTGCGCCCCTCGACTTATCCGACAAGGGGAAGGCAGCAGAGGGCGTCACCGAGGCGGCGGCTCCGGACATCTTCGGCCCCACCCTCGCTGGGCCGAACCCGGTGAACTTCAGTTGTCGCACACCCACCGCTTCGTCCACGGTGGTGCTGCAGCTGGGAGAAGTGACTGAGCAAGTCTGCCACCTGGAGTTAGAAGACCCCACCGCCGCACCCCATCGTCTCTTCGCCACCTCCCCCCGTCGGTGCTGCTGCCCTTGTCTCCTGCCAAACGGCACTATGCTCCGCCCAAGTCTCGCGCGACATCCGTGCCACCGCCTCACCAGAGCGCACGTCAGGCTGCATAGAACAACGCAACCCCGATGGCCGAATGCACCACACTGAGGTTGGTGAAGGGACTGGGGTTACTGGGGGCCAAGGAAAAGATGATGGCAAAAGCGGCGGAGGCCCTCATCCGCAGGTTCGATGAGCCCCTCATCGACAACGACATCAGCATCATCGCCAAGTTGACCAGGCTGAACAAGGATGCGCTCCGCGTTGCCGTGGGGATGGCGGGACTTGACGCTGCTGCCGAGGAGGCCGTCGTGTAGTCATGTTAGGTCGCCATTGTTATCCCTGTTTTGGTTGTAGTTTCCAACAACGGCCGCCATTAGGGTGGCTCGAGCTAGGTTTAGTTCTTCTCTGTATCAGTAGTGGTAGGAGGCATGGCTGGCGCCATCGAGAGTTGGGGCCTATGGGTGGTCGACAGCGCCCCCCGATGAGCTCAGATGTGTATCAGTTTGCTAATAGAAGTGTTAGCTGTCAGACCAGAAGTGTTTGCCGCTGGATTTTGTGTTGGCTTTCGATGGAGAAAACATGTGTGCCCAATGAATAGCACAACCCCTGCAATTTTGAGCTGGAATGTGCGAGGGCTGAACTCGCCGGCAAAGAGAACCGTTGTGCGCCAGCTTACTGAAGCGCAACATGTATCCATCCTCTGTCTTCGGGAAACTAAGCTGGAGGGCTGGCAACAATCCACCATCAGAGATATAGGAGGAAACACCTTAGAAGATTGTGTTGTTCTCCCACCTATGGGCACTAGAGGAGGGGCTGCAATTCTATGGAACAAGAGGACTGTCAGTTTTGCCTCTCAAGCAGTAGGATGTTTCTCGATCACAGGCAAAGTCTCGGTGCTGCACGATGGCTCATGGTTCTGGTTGACAACAGTATATGGCCCCGTGGATGACACGCGCAAAGACGCTTTCCTGGCTAAGCTTGCCCATGCAGCACCACCCCCCGGCGAGCCATGGTAGATCAATGGGGATTTCAACATCATTTATGAAGCTCGAGATAAAAACAACCTCAATTTGAACCGGAGCATTATGGGTATGTTCAGAACAGCCATTGACAGAGCACGCCTCAGAGAAATTAAGTGCAAAAATAGAAGATTTACCTGGACAAATGAGAGGGAAAACCCAACTATGGTCAGTATTGACAAAGTGTTTTGCAATCTGGAATGGGAGGCCCTCTTCCCCTCATACATACTGATGGCAGAATCAACAGCCTGCTCGGATCACTGTCCTCTCCTCTTGGCAAACATTGCTGCTCCGCGTAGAAAGCCAGTTTTCCGTTTTGAAAATTTCTGGCCAATTTTCCCACACTTCCAGGAGACTATTGCTTAGGCTTGGCAACGGCCGGTGAACCACAACTGCCTGTTTGTCTGGTTGGAGAAGAAGATGAAGAGGACGACAGTTGACCTGAAAATATGGGCAAAGGCACACTTCAGCGATGCAAAACTCCAGTTCCACCTAGCCTGCCAAGTTATTCTTCGGCTTGATATTGCACAAGAGAGCAGAAGATTGTCATAGAGTGAATTCCTCTTGAGAAAGAAACTCAAAATGAGGGCCCTCGACCTGGCTGCCGTGGAAAGAACAAGAAAAAGGCAGGCCTCTAGGATTTCTTGGCTCAAAACCGGAGATGCACGCACGGCTTTTTTTCCAAGCAAAGACCAATTCAAGGAGAAGGAAGAATTTCATTCACTCATTGCAAACTGACACAACCACTGCCACTGCTCATGAAGATAAAGCCTCGATCATCCACAACCATTTCATAAACCTGTTGGGCAAGAAGGAGAACAAAGGAAGAATCATCAATTGGGAAGAGCTCGACATGCCAACGCTGCAAAATGAAGGACTGGACAACCCGTTCTCTGCGCAGGAGGTTTGGGCTGCAATTCAGGCCTCCCCAGCAGAAAAAGCGCCAGGCCTGCTGGGCCACAATCAAAGATGATATCATGGCAGTCTTTGACAGTTTCTATAGGCTGGCTGATGGAAACTTTGCTGAGCTCAACACGGCCATGATCGTTCTTCTCCCGAAAAAAGATGGGGCAACAAGAATTACTGATTTTAGGCCCATCAGCCTCATCCATTCTGTAGCAAAATTGATCACCAAGGTTCTATCCATGAGCCTGGCTGTTGTCATCGCCTGGATCATCTCCCTTGCGCAAACTTCTTTTCAGAGGAAGAAATGTATACATGATAGCTACTTGTATGTTCAGAACACGATCCGGGCACTGCATAGAACTAGAACACCGGCCCTCCTCAAGCTAGACATTGCCAAGGCTTTCGATAGTGTATCTTGGGAGTACTTGATAGAACTTCTACAAAAGCTAGGTTTCTCACATTGATAGATAGAATGGGTAGCGCTCCTATTGTCAACTTCCTCCTGGGCCTGCCTGTTAAACGGCATCCCGGGCGACTGCTTCTTGCACCTGCGAGGCCTACGGCAGGGAGACCCACTTTCGCCGCTGCTCTTCATCCTCTGCATCGACTCCCTCCACCGGCTGCTAGAGGCTGCTACCAGGTTAGGCGCGCTGAGAATCATTCCATGCATGGCGGCGCGGATGCGCACAAGTTTGTACGCCGACGATGCCATTATTTTCATAAACCCCGCACAGGCAGAAATAGATAACCTGACATGGCTGCGTGTTAATCTATCAAAATCTTCGGTGATCCGCATTAGATGCAACGACATAGACATTCAGGATGTTCTGCAAAACTTCGATGGTGCTACAGCGGCGTTCCCGTTTAGATACCTAGGGTTTCCAGTAACGATAGGGCACATCAAGTTAGTTCACCTTCAGTCATCCTGGATAGAATTAGAGCGAGGCTCGCGGGCTGGAAAGGCAAGCTCTTGCCGCTGGTAGGCCGCCGTGTACTTGTACGCTGCGTGCTCTCAGCCATGCCGACCTTCGCGCTCATGGTGCTGCGAATACCAAAGAAATTCATTAAGGAGATAGACAAGTCGAGACGGCGCTTCCTCTGGGTGGGATACGAAGAAATCACGGGCGGCAAATGCAAGGTTGGCTGGGCGTCGGTGATCATGCCAGAGCACCAGGGCGGGCTGGGTATTCCGGACCTCAGTCGTTTTGCCCGGGCTCTACGGCTGCGCTGGCTCTGGCTCTCCTGGAGGCAGCCAACCAGACCCTGGGTTGGAACCGGGACACCGCGCGACGCCGCTGACCGGGCTCTGTTCGTGGCCTCCACGACGGTGACCATTGGGAACGGGACTACTGCATCTTTCTGGTCGTGCTCTTGGCTTGGAGGGTGGTAGCTCTGCTTGGCATACCCCACCTTGTTCACCCGATCCATCCGCAAGAACACAAACGTAAAGGAAGCCTTGACTGCTGGTCGGTGGATCCTCGACCTCCGCAACGGTGACTACAACAGCATTGTACATCAAGTGGTGCAGCTGGCAAGAGAGATCAGGCAATCTCAAATCAATCCGGAGCCTGAGGCCTGATAACCCACAAGTATAGGGGATCGCAAAAGTTTTCAAGGGTAGAGTATTCAACCCAAATTTATTGATTCGACACAAGGGGAGCCAAAGAATATTCTCAAGTATTAGCAGCTGAGTTGTCAATTCAACCACACCTGGAAACTTAATATCTGCAGCAAAGTGTTTAGTAGAAAAGTAATATGATAGTGGTGATAACGGTAGCAAAAGGTAACAGTAGTAAAAGCAATGTTTTTGGTATTTTGTAGTGATGATAGCAATAAAAACGGAAAAGTAAATAAGCGAAGCACAATATATGGAAAGCTCGTAGGCAATGCATCGGTGATGGAGAATTATGCCGGATGTGGTTCATCATGTAACAGACATAACCTAGGGTGACACAGAACTAGCTCCAGTTCATTGATATAATGTAGGCATGTATTCCGAACATAGTCATACGTGCTTATGGAAAAGAACTTGCATGACATCTTTTGTCCTCCCCTCCCGTGGCAGCGGGGTCCTTACGGAAACTAAGGGATATTAAGGCCTCCTTTTAATAGAGAACCAGAACAAAGCATTAACACATAGTGAATACATGAACTCCTCAAACTACGGTCATCACCGGTAAGTATCCCGATTATTGTCACTTCGGGGTTAACGGATCATAACACATAATAGGTGACTATAGACTTGCAAGATAGGATCAAGAACACTAATATATTGATGAAAACATAATAGGTTCGGATCTGAAATCATGGCACTCGGTCCCTAGTGACAAGCATTAAGCATAGCAAAGTCATAGCAACATCAATCTCAGAACATAGTGGACACTAGGGATCAAACCCTAACAAAACTAACTCGATTACATGATAGATCCCATCCAACCCATCACCGTCCAGCAAGCCTACGATGGAATTACTCACGCACGGCGGTGAGCATCATGAAATTGGTGATGGAGGATGGTTGATGATGACGATGGCGACAGATTCCCCTCTCCGGAGCCCCGAACGGACTCCAGATCAGCCCTCCCGAGAGGTTTTAGGGCTTGGCGGCGGCTCCGTATCGTAAAACGCGATGATTTCTTCTCTCTGATTTTTTTTCTCATCGAAACTCAATATATGGAGGTGGAGGTGGAGTCGGAGAGGCAACAGGGGGCCCACGAGGTAGGGGGGCGCGCCCTAGGGGGGCAGGCGCGCCCCCCACCCTTGTGGCAAGGTGGTGGGCCCCCTGGCCTTCATCTTTGGCAGGTATTTTTCTTATTTTCTGAAAAGTGTCTCCATGAAGTTTCAGGTCATTCCGAGAATGTTTGCTCCTACACATAAATAACACCATGGTAGTTCTGCTGAAAACAGCATCAGTCCGGGTTAGTTCCATTCAAATCATGCAAGTTAGAGTCCAAAACAAGGGCAAAAGTGTTTGGAAAAGTAGATACGTTGGAGACGTATCAACTCCCCCAAGCTTAAACCTTTGCTTGTCCTCGAGCAATTCAGTTGACAAACTGAAAGTGATAAAGAAAAACTTTTACAAACTCTGTTTGCTCTTGTTGTTGTAAATATGTAAAGCCAACATTCAAGTTTTCAGCAAAGATTATAACTAACCACATTCGCAATAACGCATAGGACTCAAGTTTACTCATATCAATAGCATAATCAACTAGCGAGCTATAATAATAAAACTCGGATGACAACACTTTCTCAAAACAACCATAATATGATATAACAAGGTGGTCTCTCGCTAGCCCTTTCTGAGACCGCAAAACATAAATGCAGAACACCTTTAAAGACCAAGGACTGACTAGACATTGTAATTCATGGTAAAAGAGATCCAGTCAAGTCATACTCAATGTAAACTAACAGTAATGAATGCAAATGACAGCAGTGCTCTCCAACTGGTACTTTTTAATAAGAGGATGATGACTCGGCATAAAAGTAAATAGATAGGCCCTTCACAGAGGGAAGCATAGATTTGTAGAGGTGCCAGAGCTCGGTTTTGAAACAGAGGTGAATAATATTTTGAGCGGTATACTTTCATTGTCAACATAACAACCAAGAGATGGCGATATCTTCCATGCTACACACATTATAGGCGGTTCCCAAATAGAATGGTAAAGTTTATGCCCCCCTTCCACCACAAGCATCAATCCATGGCTTGCTCGAAACAACGAGTGCCTCGAACTAACAAGAGTCCCAGGGGGAGTTTTTTTGCAATTATTTTGATTTAGTTTGCATAAAGCATGGGACTGGGCATCCCGGTGACCAGCCATTTATCTCGTGAATGAGGAGCGGAGTCAACTCCTCTTGAGAATAACCCGCCTAACATGAAAGATACAGACAACCCTAGTTGATACATGAGCTATTCGAGCATACAAAACAGGATACTTATTTGAAGGTTTTAGAGTTTGGCACATACAAATTTACTTGGAACGGCAGGTAGATACCGTATATAGGTAGGTATAGTGGACTCATGTGGAATAACTTTGGGGTTTAAGGAGTTTGGATGCACAAGCAGTATTCCCGCTTAGTACAGGTGAAGGCTAGCAAAAGACTGGGAAGCGACCAGCTAGAGAGTGACAACAGTCATGAACATGCATTAAAATTAATCAACACCGAATGCAAGCATGAGTAGGATATAATCCACCATGAACATAAATATCGTGAAGGCTATGTTGACTTTGTTTCAACTACATGCGTAAACATGCGCCAAGTCAAGTCACTTAAATCATTCAGAGGAGGATACCACCCTATCATACCACATCATAACTATTTTAATAGCACGTTGGCATGCAAGGTAAACCATTATAACTCATAGCTAATCAAGCATGGCACAAGAAACTATGATCTCTAGTTGTCATTGCAAACATGTTTATTCATAATAGGCTGAATCGGGAACGATGAATAATCATATTTATAAAAACAAAAGAGGTCGAGTTCATACCAGCTTTCCTCATCTCAGTCAGTTCATCATATATCATCATAATTGCCCTTCACTTGCACGACCGAACGATGTGAATAATAATAATAGTGCACGTGCATTGGACTAAGCTGGAATCTGCAAGCATTCAATAAACAGGAGAAGACAAGGCAATATGGGCTCTTTTGTCAGATCAACAATAATGCATATAAGAGCCACCTCAACAATTTAATTATGGTCTTCTCCTATCGACCCCCAAAGAAAAGAAAAGAAATAAAACTATTTAGACGGAAAAGCTCCCAACAAGCAAAAGAAGAACAAGAAATATTTTTGGGTTTTCTTTTTAATTACTACTACAAGCATGGAAAGTAAACTAATTAAAAGCTAGAACTAATTTTTTTGGTTTTTCTTAAGGTTTATTAAACACACAAGAAGAAAGCATAAAAAAGGAAAATTAAACTAGCATGGATGATACAATGAAAAAGTATGAGCACCGACATCTAGCAATGAGTGTGTGAGCATAAATGTAATGTCGGTGGGAAATACATACTCCCCAAAGCTTAGGCTTTTGGCCTAAGTTGGTCTATGGCCACGGCTGGCCTGGCCGATATCCATAATAATAGTTGTTGGGGTCGTACTGTGATGCAGCAGGTATCGCCTGCTGAGCTGCAGCGTGGCAACGAGCGGCCTCCTCTCTCCTCTCGTACTCATCTGCCTCCTCTCTGGTAATAGTATATCCTCCTCTTGCCTGATAATCAAAGAAAGTAGGAGCAGGGAGAGTAATACGGACAGCACGGCGTCTGTCAAAGATTAGTCAATACTGGAGAGGTGATATGTTCCTCTCGACAAACTGATGGTGAACATAGCATTAAAATCTAGATAGGCAGGAGGTAATTCAATATCATCTTCGCGCACATCTATACCAAGAAAATTAGCTACGCGGGTTGCATAAATTCCACCAAAGAAATCTCTATTACGTCTACTAAGATGCAACCTACGTGCAACAATGGCTCCCAAATTATATGATTTGTCTCCTAACACAGCACTCCTAAGAATACTGAGGTCAGGGACACACACGTGACATGCTTCATCTTTACCATTTATGCATCTGCCTATGAAGAGAGAGAAATAATGTATGGCAGGAAAGTGAATGCTCCCTATGTTAGCTTGTGTGATATCTCTAGATTCCCCCACAGTTATATCAGTAAGAAAATCTCTAAATTCAGATTTGCGAGGATCCCTTATACTACCCCATTGTGGAAGTTTGCATGCATTGGTAAAATCCTCTAAGTCCATGGTATAAGATTTATCATAAAGATCAAATAGGACAGTTGGAGAATTACATGAAGTGGAAAATTCAAACCTCCTCACAAAGGAGCTAGTGAGTTCATGATACTGACTGCACTTCTCTTCCTCGAAGCTCACGAGATCAGCGTTACACAAATATGCGTTGAATTCTTCTTTTATTCCCGCTTGATCCATAAAAATTTTAGAAGGCCACTCACAAGGACGCACTGGAGCATCTCTTGGTGGCTCTTCGTCAGCATCACGCATTGCAAGCCTGGGTCCTTGCTTCTTTGAAGAACCACCTTGGAACATTTTCCTAAGCATTTTTCTTCCTCTGAAAAATTCTGAATTTTTTTGGTAACTTCAAAATAAAGGTAAACCAAACTCAATAATATTGATAGCAACTACTCCTACAAGTTCCTATGGCCTATATCATGCATCAAAACTACTTGGAACCATATAAATTTGACATGCAAGCTCAAGAACAGGGTCACCTAAGCAGCAAAAATTTGCAATGAATAAAGCACTAGAACAAAAACTAATTGGACCAATGGAGGAGTCACATACCAAGGAACAATCTCCCCAAGCAGTTTTGTGAGAGGTGCTTTGAGCAAGGAGATCGAAAATGGCAGCAAGATGAGCTAGAACTCGTGCTTGAGCTGGATATTCGTGTTTTGGGGAGGAAGATGAAGTGTGTGGGTGCAGGAATAAGTGGAGGAGGGCCACCGTGGGACCATGAGGCAGGGGGCGTGCCCTAGAGGGGTGGGCGTGCCCTCCACCCTCGTGGGCAGGTGGTTGGCCCCCCTGGTGTGTTCTCAGTTCCATAAATCCTCAAATATTCTAGAAAAAATCATATTTAATTTTCAGGGCATTTGGAGAATTTTTATTTTCGACGTATGTTTATATTGCACGGATAATCAGATAACAGACAGAAAAATAGTTATTTTATTTTATTTAATATAAATAACAGAAAGTAAAAGTGGGGTACAGAAGTTTGTGCCTTCTAGTTTCATCCATCTCATGGTCATCAAAAGGAATCCACTAACAAGGTTGATCAAGTCTTGTTAACGAACTCATTCCGAATAACATGGAACCGGAGAAATTTCGAATAACACTATGTTACCTCAACGGGGATATGCACATCCCCAATAATAAGAATATCATATTTATTCTTGACAGTAGGAAGGGGAAATTCAAAACCTCCAAATATAATTGATGGAATTTTTCCAATAGAGTTGATACTATGAACTTGAGGTTGTTTCCTCGGAAAGTGTACCGTATGTTCATTACCATTAACATGAAAAGTGGCATTGCCTTTAGTGCAATCAATAACAGCCCCTGTAGTATTCAAAAAGGGTCTTCCAAGAATAATAGACATACTATCTTCCTTGGGAATATCAAGGATAACAAAGTCCGTTAAAATAGTAACATTTGCAACTACAACAGGCACATCCTCACAAATACCGACAGGTATAGCAGTTGATTTATTAGCCATTTGCAAAGATATTTCAGTAGGTGTCAACTTATTCAAATCAAGTCTACGATATAAAGAGAGAGGCATAACACTAACACCGGCTCCAAGATCACATAAAGCGGTTTTAACATAGTTTCTTTTAATGGAGCATGGTATAGTGGGTACTCCTGGATCTCCAAGTTTCTTTGGTATTCCACCCTTAAAAGTATAATTAGCAAGCATGGTGGAAATTTTAGCTTCCGGTATCTTTCTTTTATTTGTAATAATATCTTTCATATACTTAGCATAAGGATTGATTTTGAGCATATCAGTTAATCGCATACGTAAAAAGATAGGTCTAATCATTTCAGCAAAGCACTCAAAATCCTCATCATCCTTTTTCTTGGATGGTTTAGGAGGAAAAGGCATGGGTTTCTGAACCCAAGGCTCTCTTTCTTTACCATGTTTCCTAGCAACAAAATCTTTCTTATCATAACATTGATTCTTTGATTGTGGGTTATCAAGATCAACAACAGGTTCAATTTCTACGTCATTATCATTACTAGGTTGAGCATCATCATGAACATTATCATTAGTTTCAGGTTCATTACCAGATTGTGTTTCAGCATCAGAAATAGAAATATCATTTGGATTCTCAGGTGTTTCAACAATAGGATCACTAGAAGCATGCAAAGTCCTATCATTTTTCTTTTTCTTCTTTTTAGAAGAACTAGGTGCATCTAAATTATTTCTCTGAGAATCTTGCTCAATTCTCTTAGGATGGCCTTCAGGATACAAAGGTTCCTGAGTCATTCTACCACCTCTAGTCATAACTCTAACAGCATTAGCATTATCTTTACTATTCAATTCATTGAGCAAATCATTTTGAGCTTTAAGTACTTGTTCTACTTGAGTGGTAACCATAGAGGCATATTTACTAATAAGTTTAAGTTCACTTTTAACATTAGCCATATAATCACCCAAGTGTCCAAGCATATTTGAATTGTATTTTAATTGTCTACCAAAATAAGCATTAAAATCTTCTTGCTTAGCCATAAATTTATAAAACTCATCTAAGCATGGGCTAGCAAATTTAGTAAATGGGATTACAGCTTTATCATATCTATAGAGAGAATTTACCTTTACTACCTGTGTCTGGTTATCAAGACCATGAGTTTCTTCGATAGGTAAAGGATTTGGATTATATGTTTCTTCAATAGGCGGTAAATTAAGACCATGTATTTCTTCAATAGGAGGTAAATTCTTAACATCTTCAGCTTTAATACATTTTTCTTTCATAGATTTCTTTGCCTCTTGCATATCTTCAGGACTGAGAAATAGAATACCCCTCTTCTTCGGAGTTGGTTTAGGAATAGGTTCAGGAATTGGCTCCGGAGGTATCCAATTATTTTCATTTGTCAACATATTATTCAATAGAATTTCAGCTTCATCCGGTGTTCTTTCCCTGAAAACAGAACCAGCACAACTATCCAGGTAATCTCTGGAGGCATCGGTTAGTCCATTATAAAAGATATCAAGTATTTCATTTTTCTTAAAAGGATGATCAGGCAATGCATTAAGTAATTGGAGAAGCCTCCCCTAAGCTTGTGGGAGACTCTCTTCTTAAATTTGCACAAAATTATATATATCCCTTAAAGCAGCTTATTTCTTATGAGCAGGGAAATATTTAGCAGAGAAGTAATAAATCATATCCTGGGGACTACGCACACAACCCAGACCAAGAGAATTAAACCATATCTTAGCATCACCCTTTAATGAGAACGGAAATATTTTAAGGATATAAAAGTAGCGAGTTCTCTCATCTTTAGTAAATAGGGTAGCTATATCATTTAATTTAGTAAGATGTGCCACAACAGTTTCAGATTCATAACCATGAAAAGGATCAGATTCAACCAAAGTAATATCAGGATCAACAGAGAATTCATAATCCTTATCAGTAACAAAGATAGGTGAAGTATCCAAAGCAGGGTCAGGTTTCATTCTATCATTTAGGGATTGCTTACTCCATTTAGCTAATAATCTTTTAAGTTCAGTTCTATTTTTGCAAGCTAGAATGGCTAAAGAAGCATCTTGATCAAATACATAACCCTTAGGAATAGCAAGTGGTTCTTCATCATCACTTTCATCAGTATCATCAGATTCAATATTTTCAATTTCTCTAGCCCTAGCAAGTTGTTCATCAAGAAAATCACTAAGTGCCACAGTAGTATCAGGCATAGAGGTAGTTTCATCATAAGTATCATGCATAGCAGAAGTGGCATCATCAATAACATGCGACATATCAGAACAAATAGCAGAAGCAGGTGTAGGTGTCGCAAACTTACTCATAACAGAAGGTGAATCAAGTGCAGAGCTAGAAGGCAGTTCCTTACCTCCCCTCGTAGTTGAGGGATAGATCTTGGTTTTTGGATCTCTCAAATTCTTCATAATGATAAGCAGATATATATCCCAAGTGACTCAAAGAATAGAGCTATGCTCCCCGGCAACGGCGCCAGAAAATAGTCTTGATAACCCACAAGTATAGGGGATCGCAACAGTTTTTGAGGATAGAGTATTCAACCCAAATTTATTGATTCGACACAAGGGGAGCCAAAGAATATTCTCAAGTATTAGCAGATGAGTTGTCAATTCAACCACACCTAGAAACTTAATATCTGCTGCAAAGTGTTTAGTAGTAAAGTAATATGATAGTGGTGATAACAGTAGCAAAAGGTAACAGTAGTAAAAGCAATGTTTTTGGTATTTTGTAGTGATGATAGCAATAGCAACGGAAAAGTAAATAAGCGAAGCACAATATATGGAAAGCTCGTACGCAATGGATCGGTGATGGAGAATTATGTCGGATGCGGTTCATCATGTAACAGTCATAACCTAGGGTGACACGGAACTAGCTCCAGTTCATTGATATAATGTAGGCATGTGTTCTGAACATAGTCATACGTGCTTATGGAAAAGAACTTGCATGACATCTTTTGTCCTACCCTCCCATGGAAGTGGGGTCCTTACGAAAACTAAGGGATATTAAGGCCTCCTTTTAATAGAGAACCGGAACAAAGCATTAACACATAGTGAATACATGAACTCTTCAAACTACGGTCATCACCGGTAAGTATCCCGATTATTGTCACTTCGGGGTTAACGGATCATAACACATAATAGGTGATTATAGACTTGCAAGATAGGATCAAGAACACTCATATATTGATGAAAACATAATAGGTTCAGATCTGAAATCATGCCACTCGGGCCCTAGTGACAAGCATTAAGCATAGAAAAGTCATAGCAACATCAATCTCAGAACATAGTGGACACTAGGGATCAAACCCTAATAAAACTAACTCGATTACATGATAGATCCCATCCAACCCATCACCGTCCAGCAAGCCTACGATGGAATTACTCACGCACGGCGGTGAGCATCATGAAATTGGTGATGGAGGATGGTTGATGATGACGATGGTGACGGATTCCCCTCTCCAGAGCCCCGAACGGACTCCAGATTAGCCCTCCCGAGAGGTTTTAGGGCTTGGCGGCGGCTCTGTATCGTAAAACGCGATGATTTCTTCTTTCTGGTTTTTTTCTCATCGAAACTCAATATATGGAGGTGGAGTTGGAGTCGGAGAGGCAACAGGGGGCCCACGAGGTAGGGGGCGCGCCCCCCACCCTCGTGGCAAGGTGGTGGGCCCCCTGGCCTTCATCTTTGGCAAGTATTTTTCTTATTTTCTGAAAAGTGTCTCCGGGAAGTTTCAGGTCATTCTGAGAACGTTTGCTCGTGCACATAAATAACACCATGGTAGTTCTACTGAAAACAGCGTCAGTCCGTGTTAGTTCCATTCAATTCATGCAAGTTAGAGTCCAAAACAAGGGCAAAAGTATTTGGAAAAGTAGATACGTTGGAGACGTATCAAGGCTCCAGACATGTTCAAATGGAAGCTTTGCAGCTCGAGCAATTACTCGGCAAGTTCGGTGTACAACTCATAGTTCGATGGAAACCAGTCATGCAGTTTCAAAGCTATCATCTGGAAGATTTGGGCTCCAGGAAAAGTGAAAATGTTCCTTTGGTTTTTGCACCTAGACAGACTCTGGTGCAACGACCATCTTCAGAGGAGAGGATGGCCAAACGGCTTTTTTGCCCCATGTGCATGCGCAACCTGGAGACCTCGCTACATTTGATCTGGGAATGCCCAGTGGCGATGCAGGCCTAGAACACCGCGGGCCTCTTGGACGGGGTGCAACTCATTGAACCAGCAGGTGTGGAGCAGGGCTACAACGACGACGGACAAGGTTCAGAAGATAGTGGCTGTCGTAGCCCCAGAACACAGGAAGGGCACGAAGACTATGATCGCCCTCATCTCCTGGCACATCTGGCTGGAAAGAAATGCCTGCGTTTTCAGGAAGAAATAGGCAGACGCTAGGCACATCATTAAAGCATGCAAGAGTGACATGAAGCAGTGGCGACTCGCCGGCGCAAGATGCATCCAGCAGCCCTTTGGGGACATGACATGAGATATCTCCCTGTGCGTTTTTATCTTAGTTTTCCAGATGGTCGGATCTTTGGGGGCCTGAAGAAAGATGTATTGTCTCTCCATTCCATGATCGCTTGATCAACTTTTTGTAACTTCTCTCCCTGCTAAATGAAATGAAAACAGCTATGCTGGGCACTTCAAAAAACAAGTATAAATGTACTGAGGCCGTCAGGTCTCCAAACCAATACAACACACGAGTACAGACCTACCCACTACCACATCCACCTGTATACAACTTTAAAAGGGATAAATTTTTTTAGATTCCAAAAAGGAATAACTAGTCTTAATCTCATGTGGAGTTGAAAGCCCATTTTGCATCTATTTCTTTTGTAGAAATTACGTAAAGATAACCTTTAAATATTCATGCTATAAATATTTACATGCAAACGAAATAACCTACTTTAAAAATTGTTCATGTATTATTTTAAAATACTCATATATTTAAAATAATATTTATAAATTATTAAAATGTTTTTATAACTAAAAATATTCAAAACTAAAAATTTAAAATGTTTCTATGAATACTCAATCGTTTCTAAGATATAAATTATATAATTTCTTCAATACAAGCCATGAGTAAAAATAATGCAGACATTAATATTCATAAAAATTTAGTAAATGTTTGTATTCATCATTTTTTATAATTTAAATATAAACCATGAGTGTATAATTTTGTGTAGATTTATTAATTAATTAGGTTTATATTTATATGTTTTTATTTACTAATGATCTTTGTATGTACACTATTTTTTAACACACAAGTATGTGAACACAATTTTATTACTTACGTTTCAGAAATATCTTTAAAAAGTTTACTTACGTTTTACTTATTATTTTTTATATAATACAAAAGTTTAAATTTACTAATCATCGTCAGTATTTATATTATTTATAACACACAATTTGGACATAACTATTTTACTTGCATTTGCAAATATTTTTTAAAAAACTGGCGTGTGCAAACTGGGCCGCAGTATCTGCAGCCCATTTAAACTTGACATGCATTACTGTTCATACATCTAAATTTGTTATACGTGGCTCTCCCCTCTCGTTAGGGTTTCTCTCCCCTCGGCGGCGATTGGATCGCCCGGTAGGGTTCCGGCTACCCTCCCCCCGTCTCCGCCGTAAGGCTGTGCTCGGACTGAACACGGCGCACTCCTGCAGTGCGGCCCAGTCTTGGTACACGCTCCTGCGGCCTAGGGGCAGGCTAGGGTTTTGGCGACAACACCCGATCAAAGTTTCTCGGGTTAGGGCAACCATGGCGGAATCGGCTGCGAGTTCAAAGGCGAAGGACCTGGAGGCGCTCATGCGCGAGCTTGGACTCCATGAGGAGGACATGGACGATGTGGTAGTGGATCAGGAGGATCCGCTGCCGCCAGAGACGACTAGATGGATGGCCATAGTGCGCGTCCATACGGAGAAGAAGTACACCCAGTATGGCTTCTACAAGACGATGAGAGCCGCTTGGGACCTCGCGCAGCAAGTTCAGATTCGGCCCTTGGAGGAAAATTTGTATACAATGCAATTTGCATGCCTTGGTGATTGGGAGAGGGCGATGCTAGAGGGGCCTTGGAACTACAAGGGCAACGCGGTGATTATGGCTGAATACGATGGTTTCACAAAACCCTCGCTGGTGAAGTTGGATATGTTGGAGCTATGGATGCAGGTGCACAACTTACCTGATGGTTTTTATCCCCTCATAAAAGCTCTAGCCAAGAAGGTAGGAGAGTTTGTCTATGCGGAGCCAAAGTCGCGGGATTTTGAAAGAAATTTCTACTGGGTCAGAATTAAGATTAATGTGTTCAAACCTTTGAAGAATGCGGTGAGCCTGGTTCATAAGGAAGAGAGGCAAATTTTCAAGGTCAAGTATGAGAGACTACCTGATTGGTGCACCGTGTGCGGCCACCTGGAGCATCAGTTCAAGGAACATGGGGACAACATACATCCAAAGCCGGCCCTAGTTTTCAAGGAGCTTAGAGCAGATTGGTTCCGGGGTGCTGGCCCAGGCCTAGGACAGAACCGATCAGCAGGAAGAGGTGGACGCGAGGGACGTGGCCGAGGTGTTGGGCGAACTAGCCAGTCAGGGGGACGGAGTACGGTACCGGAGGATTACACGGAGGCGGCCACACAGCGTGATACTGCGATCGTAGAACCGGAAGACAACCGCAAACGCACCAAGGGCGACATGGGGGAGAAACATCAATCATCAAACCCTCAGGCGCAGGTGGTGCCTGCAGCCCCTGTGGAGACGGGAAAAACAACACTCATGCTCTTAGCACCACCTGTGGATGTCAGCCCAAACTCAAAACAGGAACCCAAGCGGGCCAAGTTAGATGCAGCCTCCATGAACGCTCCAAAAGTCTCGCTTGCGGGCAAGTTTCAAGAAAATACATCGGCGTCCTCCGAGCTGGAGGGTCGCCGGGTGCAATGAATACCCTATGTTGGAACTATCGCGTTGTGGGCAACGCCGCGACAGTCAATGAGCTTCGCGAGCTAGCGAAGAAATTTTCCCTCCCTATTCTCTGTATCGTAGAAACTCAGATTGAAAGAGGTAGGGTAGAAGCACTTGCTGGTACTTTGGGACATGATAATAGTTTTGCTATAGATAGTCAAGGGAGGAGTGGAGGCATTGGTATTTTCTGGAACAATCCAATAAAACTTGAGATTCTTGGTTACTCTGTGTATCATATTGATTGCTCAATTCTCGACCCGGGGAGAGATCCATGGCGTCTCACATGTGTGTATGGTGAAGCACAGACCCCGTCGAGACATCAAACCTGGACAGTGTTAAAAAACATAAGCGGTCAAAGTGCATTGCCATGGCTATGTATTGGAGATTTCAACGAAGTTCTTCGTCCGGATGAGCACGAGGGGGTGGGGCAGCGGAGTAATGCCCAGATCTAGGGTTTTCGAGACGCCATTGACGTGTGCATGTTGATGGACTTGGGGTACAAGGGCCGTTTTTGGACTTTTGAGAAGAAGGTTGTGGGGGGCACCTTCACACGTGTCAGACTTGATAGGGCGCTTGGATCGGCAGAATGGAGCGCTCAGTTTCCCCTCGCTATCTTGTCTCACTTGACAGCGGCCACTTCGGACCACTGTCCAATTTTCCTGGAAATAAATGAGCCCGGCGCGCCAACTGAACAAAAGGGTTTCTGGTACGAGACCATGTGGGAGACTCATGAACAATGGCAGGAGACAATTGCAGAGAAGTGGAGCTCGAAGCACTCGGGCCACACTATGGAGGAGCTTCGGCGCAAGTTAGCTGCACTAGCTACTGATCTATCCAGGTGGAACAGAGACACATTTGACAGCGTCCGAAAAGAGATACAAGCCTTAAAACTAGAACTGGAACGCCTCAGGGGTGAACCTGCGAGATCGGGACCTTCACATGTTGAGATAAAAATCAATAACAAACTAGTTGAGTTGTACCACAGGGAGGAATTGATGTGGCGTCAGAGATCGAGGATCGAGTGGCTAGCCTCCGGGGACAAGAACACACGTTTTTTTCACCTCAGAGCAAGCATCAGGCGCAAGAAGAATATGGTGAAAGCCCTGGCTAACTCGCTGGGTGTGCTTATTGACGACCCTGGAGACCTTAGAGAGATGGTCAATGATTTCTATCAAACATTATACACATCCGAAGGTGTGACAGGGCTCGACAAGGTCATGTCTCATGTTCCGGCTAAGGTCACGGCAGGCATGAATGATATCTTATGTGCCCCTTACACAAGTGACGAGGTGAAAGTGGCCCTCTTCCAAATGTTCCCAATGAAGGCACCGGGTCCAGATGGTTTTCCAGCTCATTTTTATCAGAGACATTGGTCTTTGTGTGGTGAGGAGATTACGAGGGTGGTTCTCAGAATCGTCCGAGGAGAGGAGAGTGCGGAGAGTATAAGTGATACAGTATTGGTACTAATATCAAAGGTAACAAACCCAACTCTCCTATCTCAATTCAGACCTATAAGCTTATGCAACATCTTTTATAAGATAGCTTCAAAGGTTGTGGCAAATAGACTCAAACAAATACTGCCTGACATTATCTCTGAGGAGCAGTCAGCCTTTGTCCCAGGCAGGCTAATTACTGACAACATCATATGTGCCTACGAGTGCCTACATTTCATGAAGAGGTCTAGGGCAAAGAGTAATAGCACATGCGCTCTAAAGCTTGATATGATGAAAGCATATGATCGTTTGGAGTGGCAGTATTTGAGGGCGATAACGGCCAGGGATTTGCACAGACATGGATTGATATAGTAATGAACATGGTATCGTCAATTTCTTTCTCAGTTTTTTTAATGGAGAGAAACTAGACCAGTTCAAGCCTTCGAGAGGTATTCGACAGGGAGACCCCATCTACCCTTACTTGTTTTTGATTGCAGCGGAGGGCCTTTCGTGCCTTTTAAAATCCAGTTCTCAGTCATCAGTTCTAGGAGGAATCAAGGTGGCCCCAACAGCCCCGGCTGTAAACCACCTTTTGTTTGCAGATGACAGCCTGTTGTTTTTCAAAGCCAATGTTGAGGAAGCGGAAGCGGTGTCAAACCTATTGGATGCTTATTGTCGTGCTTCGGGCCAAAGAGTGAACAATGATAATGTTGGGTAACGTAGTAATTTCAAAATTTTCCTACGCACACGCAAGATCATGGTGATGCATAGCAACGAGAGGGGAGAGTGTGATCTACGTACCCTTGTAGACCGACAGCGGAAGCGTTAGCACAACGCGGTTGATGTAGTCGTACGTCTTCACGGCCCGACCGATCAAGCACCGAAACTACGGCACCTCCGAGTTCTAGCACACGTTCAGCTCGATGACGATCCCCGAACTCCGATCCAGCAAAGTGTCGGGGAAGAGTTCCGTCAGCACGACGGCGTGGTGACGATCTTGATGTACTACCGTCGCAGGGCTTCTCCTAAGCACCGCTACAATATTATCGAGGACTATGGTGGAAGGGGGCATGGCACACGGCTAAGAATATGATCACGTGGATCAACTTCTGTGTCTATGGGGTGCCCCCTGCCCCCGTATATAAAGGAGTGGAGGAGGGGAGGGCCGGCCCTCTCTATGGCGCGCCCTAGGGGAGTCCTACTCCCACCGGGAGTAGGATTCCCCCTTTCCTAGTCCAACTAGGAGTCCTTCCATGTAGTAGGATTAGGAGACAAGGAAGGGGAAGAGGGAAGAGAAGGAAGGAGGGGGCGCAGCCCCTTCCCCTAGTCCAATTCGGACTAGGCCTTGGGGGGCGCGCGCGGCCTGCCTCTCCCTCTCCTCTAAAGCCCAATAAGGCCCATATACTTCTTCTCCCATATTCCCGTAACTCCCCGGTACTCCGAAAAATACCCGAACCACTCGGAACCTTTCCGATGTCCGAATATAGTCGTCCAATATATCGATCTTTACGTCTCGACTATTTCAAGACTCCTCGTCATGTCCCCGATCTCACCCGGGACTCCGAACTCCCTCGGTACATCAAAGCTCATAAACTCATAATATAACTGTCATCGAAACCTTAAGCGTACGGACCCTACGGGTTCGAGAACAATGTAGACATGACCGAGACACGTCTCCGGTCAATAACCAATAGCGAAACCTGAATGCTCATATTGGCTCCTACATATTCTACGAAGATCTTTATCGGTCAGACCGCATAACAACATACGTTGGTCCCTTTGTCATCGGTATGTTACTTGCCCGAGATTCGATCGTCGGTATCTTAATACCTAGTTCAATCTCGTTACCGGCAAGTCTCTTTACTCGTTCCGTAATACATCATCTCACAACTAACTCATTAGTTGTAATGCTTGCAAGGCTTATGTGATGTGCATTACCGAGAGGGCCCAGAGATACCTCTCCGACAATCGGAGTGACAAATCCTAATCTCGAAATACGCCAACCCAACATGTACCTTTGGAGACACCTGCAGAGCTCCTTTATAATCACCCAGTTACGTTGTGACGTTTGGTAGCACACAAAGTGTTCCTCCGGTAAACGCGAGTTGCATAATCTCATAGTCATAGGAACATGTATAAGTCATGAAGAAAGCAATAGCAACATTCTAAACGATCGAGTGCTAAGCTAACGGAATGGGTCAAGTCAATCACATCATTCTCCTAATGATGTGATCTCATTAATCAAATAACAACTCTTTGTCTATGGTTAGGAAACATAACCATCTTTGATTAATGAGCTAGTCAAGTAGAGGCATACTAGTGACACTCTGTTTGTCTATGTATTCACACATGTATTATGTTTCCGGTTAATACAATTCTAGCATGAATAATAAACATTTATCATGAAATAAGGAAATAAATAATAACTTTATTATTGCCTCTAGGGCATATTTCCTTCAGATAAGTCTACTATTTTCTTCAGTAGGGGGTGTCCTCAGGCAACCCGAGATATTGTGAAGCTTGCTGTTCAAGTCCAAAAAGAATCATTGTGTGACAAATATTTGGGGATGCCAACAGATGTGGGGCACTCAAAGAATGGCACTTTTAAATACCTCCGTGATCATGTGTGGGAAAAGGTCAAGGGGTGGATGGAGAAGTTGTTATCCTCAGCAGGCAAGGAAGTTCTTATCAAATCTATTGCTCAGGCAATTCCAGTTTACTCCATGGCCTGTTTTCGCCTGCCGAGAGGCCTATGTGAAAACATCACATCCATCATACGGCAGTTCTGGTGGGGTAGCAAGCAAGGCAAACGGAAACCAGCATGGGTATCATGGGAGATCATGACGAGATCAAAATACATGGGAGGGCTAGGTTTCCGCGACCTAGA
Organism: Triticum dicoccoides; assembly: GCF_002162155.2. NCBI lineage: Eukaryota > Viridiplantae > Streptophyta > Magnoliopsida > Poales > Poaceae > Triticum > Triticum dicoccoides. The sequence goes on from NC_041382.1 coordinate 189,696,603, forward strand.
GATGTTTAACCTCGCATTATTAGCCAGACATGCATGGAGATTGCTTAATAATCCTAAAACTTTGAGCTCGTTGATTCTTAAGGCAGCATACTTCCCTGATATAGGAATTTTGGAGGCCGAGCTGGGTTCACACCCCTCGCAGATCTGGCGTGCAATAATTGACGGAAGGGACATAATGAAGCAAGGAGTCATTAGGAGAATCGGGACGGGAGAAGAAACGATGATTTGGGAACATAGCTGGATCCCGAGGGATGGCATCCCTAGGCCCATAGTTTCTCTCATCCAAGACCCACATACCCGCGTGCATGAGCTTATAGACCAAACGACAGCAACGTGGAATGAGGATGTGGTTCGTTCAGTATTCATACCTATTGATGTCGAGGCCATATTCAAGATCCCACTATGCACAAGGAGAGTTGATGATTTTTGGGCATGGAGTAGAGAGAAGAAAGGTATGTTCATCGTCTATTCGGCATATCGCATGATCCAAACCACCAAATTAAGCCGTGAAAATTGGCTATATGGTATCGAGGGGCTTTCTAGCTTTGAGGAGAGCAGCAACTGGTCGTCACTCTAGCACACTAAGGTTCCGAACAAAATCCGTGTGTTCCTGTGGAGGTTGGCAAGGGAGTCTATACCCACATATGATATTCTTCACCACCGCAACATGGCGACCTCACCAGCATGCCAGATATGTGGGGCGTTGGACTCTTGTAGACACGCCCTGCTTGACTGTGCCATGTCGACGAGCGTATGGGCCCTAGCACCGGAGAACTTGGTCGGCCAAATGACTAGCTGTGTCAACCCGAGTGCTGAATCCTGGCTATTCTCGATGAAGGACACGTTATCACATGACGAGTTCACCAGGCTTGGAGTAACCTTGTGGGCAATATGGAGCTCAAGGAGGAAATTGATTCACGAGGGGCTGCACCAAACGCCATATGCAACAAATGCTTTTGTGGTCTCTTTTCTCAATGATCTCCAGGTCCTAGCAAAGCCACAAGAGCAACAGAGGATGGCTCAACCCCGTCCGAGTCATTGGTTACCACCGCAAGAGGGGACATGCAAGATCAATGTTGATGCAGCGCTCATGAGAACTAGACCCGTGGGGGCGGTGGCAGCGGTTTGCAGGGATTAACAAGGTGCTTTCCTGGGCGCGTCCACGATTACCTTTCATGGCATTGATGATCCTACAACGCTTGAAGCCCTGGCTGTTCGGGAATCTTTAGCCCTGGCAGAGGATTTGTATCAAAACAGGATCTCAATTGCCTCGGACTGTAAGGTAGTCATCGATGATATTAGGCAGCCAAGTGCAGCGGTGTATGGAGCTATCATTAGGGAGATAGTAGATCATTCGAAAACTTTTGTCAATTGTTTTTTTAGCCATGAGTTTAGGAGATTGAATGTCGAGGCTCACAGCTTAGCGAAGCATGCTCTCTCACTTGGTGTTGGCCGCCGTGTGTGGCTGGGCAACCCAGATGATCTATCTTTCGTCCCTGTAAACATTGTGACGAGTTAAATAAAAAGCTTCGCGAGGTTGTCTTAAAAAAATTCTAAATTTGTTATCGAAGCTCTCAAAAAAGAAATCTAAATTTGTTATCCTTGGTAGACACGAGCTCAGCATGGGTGGAGTGGCTGTAATGGCTGAACGGCTGAACATGGCGTGTGTTCGAGACATGACGTCCTTTTTGGCGTTAATTTTCTCAGTGTATGGTGGTTACCTTTTCTACAAATAAATAATACGAGGAGGTTTAGTGAAAAAATGCATTATGGCAATCGGTCTTTTCTGCAAATACAAAAATACAAGCGTGCTTTGTGCAAATATGTGTTGGCTGAGCGCCATCAGCCATTGACAGGTGGGCCCATACGTATGGATACACCCGCAACATATTTTTGGACCGGATGTGCATGCTTGAGTCAAGTTAAATGACTGCAATTCTGTATTTTAAAAGTTCTAGCACCAAACTGAACATTGAACCCAAATTCTATGACTACCAGTGATATTACCTCTCTTATTTTTCGATCTTAGACCCTTTGGTCAGGTGGAGTGGTATGCTCATTTTTATCCTAACCAGTTCTTTCCCTCTTTGACGAGTAGCCTGTTGAAACTGTCTGAAGGTAATACTTCTGTCGCTTGTAATAAGTTACAAAACTCTGTATGATCTCGTTTTTATCAAAATGGAACCGGGACAGAAGCCTTTTTCTCTAAAAAAAGTTTATTTCAGCTTTAAATGTTGTAGGTAATTTGGGTTGTCCAGCGTGCCATGTAAAACAATCAATATTGTGGCAACAATTGTATAATCCTTCCCCTTGTACAACCCCATGCATGAACAATTCCATATCCATACTACTCTCATGTCTAGAATTATGAATTATGGACCCTTAAGCAGTGATATGTGTTCAAATTGCTTAATGGCTGCTTGTGAGTTTCTGTTTCCCCATTTTTGGACTTGTGAATTCAGCCAACATTACAATGCCTGATTAGCCCACATCAATGCCAAAAACTTAAATGGGTCGGCAAAGTGCGGGCGTATGCTTCTAGTGGCACACCAATAGTTGGGAAACACGACGATTGGCCGGAGCACTTGCTCCGAGAAAATTACACAATGATATTTTTCCATTCAAAAAGGGTAGGGTGAATGAATGGAAAACAAAAACAAAGCAAATGACATGATAATATTTTCCATTCAAAAACAGTAGGGTGAATGAATGGAAAACAAAAACAAACCGCTAGTACTAGTACCACCACTACTACTAATTCTTAGTGCCATAGTGAGCACATCCAGGAGTTCACTAGCCTCCTAAATATCAAATAACTATGGCACTTCTCACAGCTAAGTATGGTTATTAAGATAGGTGGATCGAGCATCAGACCTACAACTCCCCCGCTTCGCAATTGATCTATGGCTTCATGTTTCCTCTGTGTTGCTCAAGAGCAGGGTCGCCGATAACACACTTGTCCAGGTGCAGATCTCCATCATCCAGTGCATCAAAATCGAGTTCCCAGAATCTCTCAGGCTTGTCGGGAATCTCCATTAGATAGGGATCACTAACATAGGTTTGTTGACTGGTGCCGCTGCAAGAACTCTGAAAAAAAGTATTGGCGCCCCAAATTTGCTCACCATCCGCATCCATCAGTTTGCCCACGTTGCCCGGTAATGGCACGAGGCAGTCGGCTTGAGACGATGTGCCATCCGTTCCTCCTGGACACATGACATTCTTCCCCTTGGACCTGCCAAACGTGGGGTCTTGACAATGAGCAGCACCAGGAACTGGAGGAATTCCAAGCAGCTCGGCCCCGGTTCCGAGATCTTGCTGGTCAAATACCTGAACCAAAGCCCCGATGTCGTCTGATGCTTCGACTCCGTCCAGCCCAAAGTTACCCGGCAGCATGCCATCACTAAGGTCCGTGTCTTCCAGGAGAAAACTCTGTAGGTCTGCAATGGCGTCGTGCGCAACTGGATGTGCAGGGGAACATGTACTCTCTGCGGTGCGCGGCGAGTTGGAGTCGCCCGAGTTTCTGCTGCCATGCAGCACATGCTTCAGGAATTTCCTCTTCACTCTGGCGGAATCGATCCCGTCCCTTCTCTCCCTGTGCATCTTGAGCTGCCTCAGGAAATCCGGGTTCCGAAGGAGCTTGGCCAAGAAGGAGACCACCTGCTTCTGCCGGTCCTCCGCGGTCTCCAGCCTCTGGTTCAGTGCGTTCATATGCTCGATCGTCTGATTGTGCTCCTCCTTCAGCCTGGCCACCTCCTGTAGCAGCGCGTTTTTCTCTCTTCTCAGGGAGTGCAGTTCAGGGTCCAGAGTGGACTCACCAGAAGAGCTAGACTGTATCTTCCTGAAGATAGATGAACCAGGCTGAAGGCTGCTTTGTTGCGTCGGCGAGGACCGGCGCCTGACTATCGTCTTCAACAGATGTTTGCTGCCCCGCAGAAATCCCTCGTGAGCGAACTCCCATCTATCAGCATGAACCTTGCGAAAACCCTGATAAATATGAAAAAGATGTTACAAACTAACAATGACAAGGAGGAGAAGGTGAAACTGAACAAGCATCATAATTCTTCACAACAGTTCAGTCATAAACTCGGTCAAAATGCCAAGTTCAGGAACGTGGTGTTTCTGAGCCCGAGCTCAAATGAGCTCGGGTGAACATTTTTAGTGTCATTCAGACTAAAACCTATTAATACACTAGTAGTTGCCACCTATAACTGAACAAAGACTGAACCAAATTGCTCCATACTGACAACATCACCCCCCTTCCAATCCCACAGGAAGCAAGCTGAACAGTGTTACCCACCAAAAAATTTCTTCAGTAACCTTAGAAGAAATCTGCAGCAGATGCACTATGGTATTTATAGTGTCTAGGGCACATCTAGATGTGCCCTAGTTATTGCACATCTAAGTGGCTCAATCAAACTAGGAAGGAAAAAGAAAAAAGAGGAAAATGTTTGCACAAATCTCTGTGTAAAATCAAGGACATGGGACTTAGATGTGCAATACTTAGGGCACATCTAGATGTGTTTTAGCAAAACTGTATTTTGAAATACACGGTGCTAAAGTCTCAGAAATATGTCAATATGAAAAGATGATAAATTAGAAGGGGTAAAGCTGCACCAGACCAAACCTGCGAAGGAGGCAGGCTGAGGAGTTGAGAAGAATGCATGGCCACACAGAGCAGCAGAAAACCAACAAAATATGTTGCCGCGTTTATTTTTCTATTTGGAGAGAAGGAATTTGCAGTATGGGCAGATACAGATGCGTATACAAATTTGGATTGCGAAGCTTACCTTTGAGCGCGAGCAGCGTCGCATCCCAGCAAATGGTTAAGCTTGCCATCACAGGATCAACTCCTCAGGAATCAGGATTATTTCAATGATCAAGATAATCCAGTTCTTTCGGGAAAGGCCAAATTGGCGTTACAGACCACAATTCCGCTCACAAAAGAAACGCCAGGTTGGCATTACAGACCACAACTCCGCTCACTAAAATTATCAAGGGAAGTACAAAGAGTGTATATATACATAGCAGAGTTGGGCAGAGTACAACAGCAGAAACCAAGAGGAACAAAAAGAAAACAGAGCATCCGAAACAGACAGAGTGCCAGAAACCTAGCAGAAACAGAGTATCTCCCGAGCAGAGTACGGCCGCATGAATAGTCCAGTGATTGATTGCAAAAGAAAAAAACAGAGGATTGGGCAGTGATGCGATACGCACATAGGTGTTGAGCTGCCTGACGAAGCTGGAGAAGTTGTTGTGCTTGAAGTTGTGCGGGAGCACGTCACGGGCGAAGGTGGAAGGGTTCCACACGACGAAGCTGTTGCCGGCGGGGCCCCAGGAGATGACCCCGTCCAGCTGCGGCTCGCTGACGAGGTTGTACGTCTTGGACAGGAACGGCGGCAGCTGCGGCCCCTGCAGCAGCGCCTCGAGGGGCCGCGGCGGCTCGCAGGGCACCACCAGCGCGGGCGGCGGCGGGACCAGGTGATGGTCCAGCGCGGCGTAGTGGCCCGCAGGCGAGGGCTGCTGCTGCAGCATCATCTCGAGCTTGGGCTCGAGTAGCAGCGCGGCGTCCATGGAGGCGGAGGCGATTACTGCGGCGGGCGTGGTGTTGGTGCCGGTGTGCGTGTGGTCCATGCGCCGCGCGCTGGCGGATGGCCGGAATGGGCGGTGCGGGGCGAGGCGGGGCGGCGCGGCGCGGCGTTTATAGGCTTCGGTCCGGGTGAAACCGACATACTGTTGACGGCGACGGGCACGCCGCGTTGCAGCTGCAGTTGCAGAAGCGGATAGGGCGTGCCGTGCCCCTGCGTGACGTTTGACCGCCGCTCCGGGCCCCAGTCGGCAGGCGCGGGGACACTTGGCGGCGGGGCGGATCGCGGCGGCCCTGGCCCACGCAGGGCAAGGCGGTGCCGGAAATATCTGCGATTCTGGGGGTGGAAAGGAAAGTGCAGCCCAGCAGAGGCCAGGCGGGAGCTTTTTGCTTGGTGGCGAAGAAAGCAGCAGATATTTTACCTCTCTTCTCCCGTCACGTGGCGGAGGGGAGTGACGTGGTGGAGTGGGCGGGCGATGAGCTGGTGATGGCGCGAGAGCGGGCTGTGTGCGGATGCTCGGTCAATTCAGGTTGATGATATGGGGCGATTTGATAATTTGCCATTCCTTACTTTTTCCTTTCAACAGCTGCACTGGAGAAAGATGTTCGACCCGACAAAGCTTCTCGATCTCTTGTGTCTTTATAAGCAGACTAGTAAATATGCCCGTGCGTTGCTACGGGCATTGTCCGAACCATGAATCACATGCCCGTGTGTTGCAACACTTACAAAATAAATAAGAGTTCGTATTTGTTAGTTTATCTGTCGTTGTGCACTACTCAGTTATAGCTCGCAGTCCATCTGCTTGTCTCATCTTAGATTCTATTCGGTCTGAAATTATTGGCCAATGCTACTATCAACATGCAACGCTAATCTTTTTTAAGGAAAATGACACTATTTAAATATGTGTAACTGGCCTATAAAGTTTCACCAGATACAGACTACAAAATGAAAAATATAACTTATCAATCAAGCTGATTAATCCTGACAAATATATGCAACTTCCATAGACTATACAAGAATTGATCAAATTTTATTATTGAATTTGGATCAAAATAAACTACATTGGTTTCCCTAAAAGAAACAAACTTCCTTCAAAGTGCAGAATTACCATGAAAGATAAGATGTGATCATGCACTATGTGAGTCTTTGTCGTGAGTCATTAGAGTTGGCTACACTTGCACGATAAGAGCTAGAAAATACCATGAAATGGCAGCAGATAGTAGTATGACAAGCATGGCTCAGTTGGTTGTAGGTTGTTAAGCCAAAGTAATTTATTTTCTCCATAATTGTATCCATTATTTTTTGTCATCTTATCAACAAAAATTAAAGCAACTTTCCTGGTTCCAAGGTAACTCGTAATGAAGAATCGAGGAAGGTGCACAACCAATCTCTCCACTGCAGGCTCACGACCATGTATATTGAAAGCAAACATATGCCAGTACGCTTCGCAAGAAGAAAAATACATTAATAATTACATTACCAAAACTATTATATGAAAACTACCCATCGATTATCCAGCTTAACAGTACCCTTGTTCCTCACATAGTAACCCAAATCACGTCTATGATATATAGGAAAGCCTCTATCATCAACCGACGTCTGCTCATTAAAATCTTTGGGAAATCTTTTGGAACACAATCCATCTTTCATACATGCACACTTTACTTTGTAGTCTCCACATGGACCGTGAACCATAAATTAATCCATAAGAGCATAACCCAGGGCTCAACCAAACGATCAGGTATCTCAGCCGAAATCAAACCATCTATGAAGGAGGCCGAAGGCTCATGATTGTTCCATATAAGCCGAATTGAAGTATGAGTATGAGGCAAGCCTCTATTCTGGAACTCCATCATGTATAAACTTGGATAACCGCAAAATAGAGGAAGAGAAATAGATGGACAAAGTTAGATTATATAAATGAAAAGATTAAAACAAAGCAGGATAAAATCAGTATGTAAATAACTTACATGCTTGAATTGTACGAAACAAATGTCCACTTTTAACATCTTCTCAGAAATCATTAAACTTCATATTCAGGACACGTGTAACGGTATCCGGTCGATCATTGTAAACATGTCCAGCTTCATATGAAAGCACCTACATTCATGCTAAATATTCTTTTCCGACAATGACCATGTCGTATTTTGAGAAGAAAATTTTTAATTACATTGGGAAATAACAAAAACACTTACTTGAGTTAATTTGCTGGATTTTTGCCTTCTACAACTCTCAGTAGAACTGAATATTAGGGGGCAAATTTTTTTAATCGAAGATAAGATGAACATGTCATTAATTTAGGTGAGCTCTTTTCTATGCACAACTAATTGCTCCACAAAATATTATAAACCTTATATTAATCCATAAAAAATATTATAAGGTCTATAATGAAACTGAAATAACGTGATCAAAAACTGAATTTTGTAATTAAAATGCTAGTTCTGGCCTTCTGGGGCCTAGGGAACTCATCACAAAAATGAGCTTATTCTGTTTCACCCTTGTCTCACTCTGAATCAATAGATTGAATGGTTAATCTTCATTCTTGTACCATGTAGACATACAGGTTGAGCATCCATGATGTATTGAAAGACAGTGATGCTTTCTTCACCAAAGAAACCAATCACGGGTAGGAGAGAGAGGAAAAAACCTGTCACACAGTCTACTCCAGCACAATGGCTGCTCAGTCCTTCCTGTCAAGACCCTCTAGAAGGATTGATGAAGCGATCAAACTGTCAATAGAAAACAAAAACAATGGGTAGTTGTCTAGTACGTACCTGTAGAAGCCGCAAACGCCGAGGTGAGCAAGCGAACCCACGGAGAGAAGCACCAGGACCACGACGGGGTGTTATTTCCATTGCTCTCCTCCTCTGTCCATTAATAGAACATTGATAGAACGATTACAAAAATCTTCCTGCTATGGAGGTCAAGCTGGATACAAACTCCTTTTCTGTAGCTGGAGATGTTTTTTCTAACAAAGCAGAAAAGGGTAACCAAACTGTAATATCAAATGATTACTAAAACGAAAGCATGGCTACACACATACGCAATGAACTAATCTAGTTGACAGGTAATGTGCGAGCATGATTCTTAAGCTGAGACGGAGCGGATGATTGTGGAAGCTTTGCATCAGGGTGTCATCAACTTCGAGACCAGAGCAGGCAGAGGCTAGCGGGAGAGCAAGCGACATGTGGCTAGAGTAAGGAGCTGCAACACACCAGAGTAGGCAGAGGCGGCTTCAGTAGAGATGTCGCGAGCAGGGGCCGGCAGTCGTGAGAGACAATGGCTACATAATTCGCCGCCACCACAACTTCTTCCCCGTGGTGCAAAATTCATTCAATTCATGCTGCTCAGAATTCAGAAATTCATTCAATTCATGCACTCCAGAGGATGATCCATCAGTACATCGAATAAATCTACCCAAGAATTGGTTGTTCAGCCCAAATCTAAAAATCAAACACACCTCTATCGAATCTCAGGCTAGCGTACTCCTTAGCCTTGCCTAGCAAGCCCGTCGGCCAGTCACCGGAGCCGCCACCGCCGGCGACTTCCTCCCTCACCCTGCGTATGCCCCTTCTCCTTTCTTCATCTGTTTCCTCTCTCCCTCGGGCCCTTCTCTCTCCTTCTATGGATGAGCAGGATGTCGTTGGGACCGGAACAAGCCGCGCACCAGCCGCCAGATCGGTCAACGCCGTGCCCGGATCTGCCCATCTTCCTCGTGCCGCCACCGCGCCTCACATCGCCCGCCGTCCGCCTGCCCGTTCCCGCGGGTTAGGCATCCATATCGGGCTGGGGGAGGGTAGGGAGCAGCGAGGATGGTGGTGGTCGCCTCTGGTGCGAGTCAAGGTCGAGCGGCGGGGTGGCCTGCGCTGGTGCCAATTGAGGCGAAGCGGTGGGGGCGATGCAGCACCTATTCGGGACATTTTTTCTATCGTGAATCGTTAATTCACTTAGGGATTAGGGACGTGAGTGCGGGTTGAATACCTAAAACAATAGGGATTATTTTGCAAAAAGGACGCGACGGTGAACCCGGAGACCCAATCCGTGCTTTATTATTAGGGAGAGATTTCACAGAAAAAAATACTTTTTTGTCAAAATGCCAGGCCAGCAAGTCATCTGCGTGCTCATGGATGGGGATTTGCAATATTAAGTTTGCATCTTCACGTAGAAAGGTCTGTTGGGCAAGTTGTGTATCCCATGTATTGGTGCTGGGGTCAATTAACTCAGCCACTCTAGTTACCAGATTCCTTCCTTTTTGCGTCACAACTCTCCTTGTAATTCCTCTTGGGATCCAAGGGTCACTCCAAGTCTCAATACTTTCTCCATTACCTACCCTCCAGATAATACCCCTCTTTAGAAGCTGAATCCCCTTGAGTATACTCCTCCAAACATAAGAGATACCCTTGCTGGGGGTAGCTTCTAACATTGATTTTCCCGGATAGTATTTCGCAGTTAGGACTCTAGCGCACAAAGATGACGGATTTTGCAATATTCTCCAAACCTGACTAGCTAGCATAGCCAGATTAAAGGAGTATAAGTCCCTAAATCCCAGCCCGCCATCTTTTTTGGTTTAGTCATTTTCTCCCATGACACACAATGAATTTTGTTTTGCTTATCCATCTGGCTCCACCACTATCGCCCTATAATGGAACTCAGTTGCTCACACAAGGACTTTGTTATGTCACAACATGCCATTGTGTAAACCGGTATTGCCTGTGCCGTTGCCTTAATTAGTATCTCCTTTCCAGCTTTTGACAACATCTTCTCCTTCCAGCCTTGTGTTTTTTTCCACACTTTCTCCTTTGTATACTCAAAGGTCTTTTTCCTTGCTTTTCCAATGTAGGTTGGCAGTCCTAGATACTTAGATGATAGGCCCTAGTTCGGTTGATTTTACGACATGAAAAACGCTAGGGGAGCGAACCGTGCGTAACTCATCAAATGTTTAGGTTTTTTGGTGGAACAAGCGCATCAGGGTTTAAGTTTTGGACTTAACACTCATGCTTGTATTTTTTCTGCGATGTTCATCTAGTGGGAGCATATGTTTCTTTAACTATGAGATATTTATGATGACTTTATCAATTTCAAGATGTTATGTCGGTTCGGTATCGGGTATGTGTGTGTGCCTAAGAGTAAGTGTTCATGAATGCATGTAAGCATTTGTTAGTATACAGTCTCTAAAAAAGTTGGGGGAATATTTGGCACGAATGTAACTGGCAAGTGGTCAAATGTATCACTCCGTCTACAGCCATATATAGCTAATCCCGCCCCTCAAACGTCCACGGATGCGTCGGGCGCGTCCGCACACAATGACCGGTCACCTCTCAAATTTTCTGTTTCACAACCGGGTATCTCATTTAGCAAACCCTAAATCCATACAACCAAATGATAAACTAACTCTACAATCATCCACGACTGCTACATCAATACATGTCATCAAACAACCAAAAATTGGCATGTTCTACATACATAGTAAGATATGGATAAAGATCATCCACGGCTGACCCTGTCCTTGTCGGTGCCCTTGGCGTCGTTGACGCGAAAGTAGCCCTCAAACACGCAAAATGGATCAAGTCGGATCCGCTCATCGCTGAAGCTGTTCGGCCCATCATTGTCCTCCTTCTCCTCTTGGGGGGTGGGGGCAGTCTAGCCATGGCAATGGGCCGCTCAGCTTTGCGCTCGAGAGAGAGCGCTCTTGTTCCTCCTATGTCGCTTTTAGAGGATGCGGGCACGAGTGGCTTCCTCGTCCAAGGCAGCGCATGACGCCGCATTCGTCGCCTTTGCCTCCACCATGTCAGTAGTGAGACGGGCCTCGGCCTCCCGCATCATCTGCTTTGCACGGCGGGCACAATGATCTCTGTAACAATCATACTCTCCAGCACCTGGGAAGAGGCGGCAGATGGACCTAGAGCCTCCAGCTCTGACGGATCCAAGCGTCAGTTGCGCCGACACAATGGATTCCCGCTAGATAGAATCCGACCTCAGTCGGGGCGCACTTCTTAGGAGCGGTAGACGTCCATATCCTCCTCGTTCCCGCATGAGGTGATGCCTTAGTCCACGGATTGGGAGTGGTCGGAGTCGGGTCCGTTGTCCGCCATGCTGGAGAAGGCCGAAGGGGAGCTTACAATCGGAGTGGCGTGGCTAGGGTGTGGTCTAGGATGCGGATGGTGGCAAATATATGTGGGGTCGGGGTGGGCCAGTGTGGGCTGGATCCGACGTGGCTGACATGCCTGGGCGCGTCCGAACTTCCCCATATACGTCCCAAATTTGGGCTGGATATGAGGGGTTCCGGTCAACCCGGACATACGGGGCCGGTATGAGGAGCATGTTTGGGTCAGCTATTTTTGATCGGTCAGTGAACGGGCCGTCTGCCCGGACGTATATGGGAGGGGGTTGGGGAGCCCGGATGTAGCCTCTAGATGCTTTAAGCTTTTGTGTCTCCTTAATTTCTTTAATATCCTGGTTTTCCTAAATCTTAAAAACTGCATCCACACAAAACTCAACAAGAACTCGTGAGATAAGTTAGTATAAATCAATGCAAAAACCTTATTATTATCTACTATAGCAAATCACTAAAATTATTATTTAACATTGCATACTAAATGCCTCTGCATATTTAATAGTCATATCCTCAAATAGAATCATTACACAAGCAAACATATGCAAACAATGCCAACATAAAAACAATCTGTCAAAATAGTACAATCTGTAAAGAATGCAACAAGATTCATACTTCTATAACTCCAAAAATTCTGAAAAATTACCACACTGTAGACAATTTCTCATAGCTTATTGTATAAAAATTTCAAGATTTTATCACGTTCTGACTTTCCATAACAATTCAAAAAATGATAGAAAACCTTTTGTTTTCAAATAGCAACATGTAGACTTGCAAAATAAGCATGGTAAAGGCTATACTTGACATTTTTATTAAAATAAAAAATACAAAACATTGTTCTTAATATCATCAAGCAAATACGAATAAAAGAAAATGACGCTTCAAGCAAAACACATATCATGTGACGAATGAATATATAGCTTCAAGTGAGGTTACCGATAATGTTGGAGACGAAAAAGGGGATGCCCCGCCTTCCGGGGCAAGCTTGGATTTTCCTTGAATATTACCTTGGGTGTGCCTTGGGCATCCCCAAGCTTAGGGTCTTGCCACTCCTTATTCTCCTCATATCGATATCTCACCCAAAACTTGAAAACTTCAATCACATAAAACTTAACGAAACTTCGTGAGATAGGTTAGTATAATAAAGGAAAATCATTCACTTTGGTACTGTCAAAAACATGATTCATAATTTTTCTCACACAATACCTACTATACCTTAACATTTTCACAATTTATATTGAGCAATATAAGCCATAGAAACTAGGAAACAAGCAAACTATGCATTGAAAACAGAATATGTAAAAAACAGAACAATCTGTAATGATCTGGGCAACGACCATACTTATGCTACTCGAAAAATTCCGAAAAATTAGGACAACGTGGGAAATTTGTATATCAATCATCTGTAAAAAAATCAAGAATTTATCACGTTCCAGCGGAGCAGATCAATTCTGTTACTAGGTGCAAAAGTTTCTGTTTTTGCATAGAATCAAGTGAACTATCATCCACACTATCTCAAAGGCCTTACTTGGTACTTTATTAAAACAAAAGCTATAAAACATGATTACTAGAGTAGCCTAATCATGTGAAAACACAAAAATAGTAGGGGTAAATGTTGGGTTGTCTCCCAACAAGCACTTTTCTTTTATGCCTTTTAGCTAGGCATGATGATTTCAATGATGCTCACATAGAAGATAAGAATTGAAACATAACGGAAGCATCATGAAACACATGGCAAGCATATTTAAGCCTAACCTACTTCTTATCTGTAGGTATTTTGTGAGCAAGAATCAACTATCATAGGAAGGCAAAATAAGTGCAACTTCAAAACTTTCAACATTAAGAGAGGAAAGTTAATATTAGTGAGAAGCCTACAAGCAAATGTTCCTCTCTCATAATAATTTTTAGTAGCACTAAGGTAGAATACAAACTTTTCTCATGCGTAAGGTCTCGGATCTTCCATGGAAATACCTTGTTGGTGATGCCCTTTGAGGAGTACAGATCTTTGCGTGGAAAGTTGCTCAGAATGCACTCGCTAGTCGCTACACACAGTAGCATGAGAGCATGTACAATGGTGGCATATGGATACAGATGCCCCATAAGAAAAGTAGGTTGAAGCATCTACATTGATTTTTTTTCTCTTCAACGCAAGCTACCACTAGTGGGCCTCATTAAGCAAAAGAAAAATAGAGACTCAGGTACACATACATCTCTATTTTCCACTCCAACTTTTCAACTTTTTGCATTGGACCATAATTTTTCTTCCCAGACACCCGCCTCCTACTAAGGATCCCGCTACACCATTCGAACCTACATCCGATCCTACATGGCATGTGGAGAAACACCTTGGGGATATGCATTGGCCATGCCCTGAAGATCACTGTCGGTCTGCGTTGTTGAGGCGGAGAACACCTTTCCGGCTTTCCTTCATGCGTTGGCGAGGTGCACGTAAGCTGTGGCTTGTGGTCCACGATGCGACGAGTGTGGGACTTCTGATGAGAGTGTAATCATCAATAATGGTCCCAAGTCCCAACTGGCTCCTGTCGCTGCTAGCTGCTACTATACCTGGCAAAATTTTGTGTTTTGACCCTTTTCTGAAACTTAATTGAGATTTGACCCTAGTTTTAAAAAAATCGAGATCTGACCCTTTTGCTACCGCCAGGGTCCATGGCGGTAGGGTGTAACAGCCTACCGCTAGGGACCTTGACGGTAGGAAACATCCCTACTGCCAAACAGGCTGGCAGTAGCCTCTACTGTTGGGGAACGTAGTAATTTCAAAAAAATTCCTATGCACATGCAAGATCATGGTGATGCATAGCAACGAGAGGGGAGAGTGTTGTCCATGTACCCTCGTAGACCGAAAGCGGAAGCGTTAGCACAACGCGGTTGATGTAGTCATACGTCTTCACAATCCGACCGATCAAGCACCGAACGCACGGCACCTCCGAGTTCTGCACACGTTCAACTCGATGACGTCCCTCGAACTCCGATCCAGCCGAGCTTTGAGGGAGAGTTCCGTCAGCATGATGGCGTGGTGACGATGATGATGTTCTACCGACGCAGGGCTTCGCCTAAGCACCGCTATGATATGATCGAGGTGGATTCTGGTGGAAGGGGGCACCGCACACGGCTAAGAGATCCAAGGGATCAATTGTTGTCTCTCTAGGGGGTGCCTCCCTCCCCGTATATAAACGAGTAGAGGAGGGGGAGGGGGCCGACCACCCTTGGCGCGCCCCATGAGGAGTCCTACTCCCACCGGGAGTAGGACTCCCCCCTATCCATGTTGGAGTAGGAGAGGAGAGGGAAGGAGAAAGAGGGAGAAAGGAAAGGGGGGGGGGCGCCCCCTTCCTAGTCCAATTCGGACTTGGGAGGGGAGGAGCACGCGGCTGCCCCTTGGCCGCCTCTCCTCTTCCACCAATTGGGCACATGAGGCCAATAACCTCCGGGGGGTTCCGGTAACCCTCCGGTACTCCGGTATATATCCGATAACCCCCGGAACCATTCCGGTGTCCGAATATAGCCGTCCAATATATCAATCTTCATGTCTCGACCATTTCAAGACTCCTTGTCATGTCCGTGATCACATCCGGGACTCCGAACTTCCTTCGATACATCAAAACACATAAACTCATAATATAACCGTCATCGAACTTTAAGCGTGCGGACCCTACGGGTTCGAGAACTATGTAGACATGACCGAGATATGTCTCCGGTCAATAACCAATAGCGGAACCTGGATGCTCATATTGGCTTCTACATATTCTATGAAGATCTTTATGTTGGGAAACGTAATAATTTCAAAAAAATTCCTACGCACACGCAAGATCATGGTGATGCATAGCAACGAGAGGGGAGAGTGTTGTCTACGTACCCTCGTAGACCGAAGCGGAAGCGTTGACGCAACGTAGAGGAAGTAGTCGTACGTCTTCCCGGTTCAACCGATCCAAGCACCGTTACTCTGGCACCTCCGAGTTCTTGGCACACGTTCAGCTCGATGACGCTCCCCGGGCTTCGATCCAGCAAAGCTTCGGGGAAGAGTTCCGTCAGCACGACGGCGTGGTGACGATCTTGATGTTCAACCGTCGCAGGGCTTCGCCTAAGCACCGCTACAATATGACCGAGGTGTAATATCGTGGAGGGGGGCACCGCACACGGCTAAGGAACGATCACGAAGATCAACTTGTGTGTACTAGGGTGCCCCCCTGCCCCCATATATAAAGGAGCCAAGGGGAGGGGGCGGCCGGCCAAGGAGGGCGCGCTAAGGGGGAGTCCTACTCCCACCGGGAGTAGGACTCCCTTCTTTCCTAGTTGGAGAAGGAGAAGGGGAAAGAGGAGGAAGAGGGAAAGGAAAGGGGGGGGGGGGCGCCGCCCCCCTTCCCTTGTCCTATTCGGACTAGGAAGGGGAGGGGCGCGCGGCCACCTCTTGCCTCCTTTCCTCTTCTCCCTTAAGGCCCATGTAGGCCCAATAACCCCCCGGGGGGTTCCGGTAACCCCCCGGTACTCCATTAAAATCCCGATTTCACCCGGAACGATTTCGATATCCAAATATAGGCTTCCAATATATCGATCTTTATGTCTCGACCATTTCGAGACTCCTCGTCATGTCCATGATCACATCCGGGACTCCGAACAACCTTCGATACATCAAAATACATAAACTCATAATGAAACTGTCATCGTAACGTTAAGCGTGCGGACCCTACGGTTCGAGAACAATGTAGACATGACCGAGACACATCTTCGGTCAATAACCAATAGAGAAACCTGGATGCTCATATTGGTTCCTACATATTCTACGAAGATCTTTATCGGTCAGACCGCATAACAACAAACGTTGTTCCCTTTGTCATCGGTATGTTACTTGCCCGAGATTCGATCGTCGGTATCTCAATACCTAGTTCAATCTCGTTACCGGCAAGTCTCTTTACTCATTCCGTAATACATCATTTCGCAACTAACTCTTTAGTTGCAATGCTTGCAAGGCTTATGTGATGTGCATTACCGAGAGGGCCCAGAGATACCTCTTCGACAATCGGAGTGACAAATCCTAATCTCGAAATACGCCAACCCAACATGTACCTTTGGAGACACCTGTAGAGCACCTTTATAATCACCCATTTACGTTGTGACGTTTGGTAGCACACAAAGTGTTCCTCCGGCAAACGGGAGTTGCATAATCTCATAGTCATAGGAACATGTATAAGTCATGAAGAAAGCAATAGCAACATACTAAACGATCGGGTGCAAAGCTAATGGAATGGGTCATGTCAATCAGATCATTCACCTAATGATGTGATCCCGTTAATCAAATAACAACTCTTTGTTCATGCTTAGGAAACATAACCATCTTTGATTAACGAGCTAGTCAAGTAGAGGCATACTAGTGACACTCTGTTTGTCTATGTATTCACACATGTATTATGTTTCCGGTTAATACAATTCTAGCATGAATAATAAACATTTATCATGATATAAGGAAATAAATAATAACTTTATTATTGCCTCTAGGGCATATTTCCTTCAGTCTCCCACTTGCACTAGAGTCAATAATCTAGATTACACAACAATGATTCTAACACCTATGGAGCCTTGGTGCTGATCATGTTTTGCTCGTGGAAGAGGCTTAGTCAACGGGTCTGCAACATTCAGATCCGTATGTATCTTGCAAATCTCTATGTCTCCCACCTGGACTAGATCCCGGATGGAATTGAAGCGTCTCTTGATGTGCTTGGTTCTCTTATGAAATCTGGATTCCTTTGCCAAGGCAATTGCACCAGTATTGTCACAAAAGATTTTCATTGGACCCGATGCACTAGGTATGACACCTAGATCAGATATGAACTCCTTCATCCAGACTCCTTCATTTGCTGCTTCCGAAGCAGCTATGTACTCCGCTTCACATGTAGATCCCGCCACAACGCTTTGTTTAGAACTGCACCAACTGACAGCTCCATCGTTTAATGTAAACACGTATCCGGTTTGCGATTTAGAATCGTCTGGATCAGTGTCAAAGCTTGCATCAACGTATCCTTTTACGACGAGCTCTTTGTCACCTCCATATATGAGAAACATATCCTTAGTCCTTTTCAGGTATTTCAGGATGTTCTTAACCACTATCCAGTGATCCACTCCTGGATCACTTTGGTACCTCCCTGCTAGACTTATAGCAAGGCACACATTAGGTCTGGTACACAGCATTGCATACATGATAGAGCCTATGGCTGAAGCATAGGGAACATCTTTCATTTTCTCTCTATCTTCTGAAGTGGTCAGGCATTGAGTCTTACTCAACTTCACACCTTGTAACACAGGCAAGAACCCTTTCTTTGCTTGATCCATTTTGAACTTCTTCAAAACTTTGTCAAGGTATGTGCTTTGTGAAAGTCCAATTAAGCGTCTTGATCTATCTCTATAGATCTTAATGCCTAATATGTAAGCAGCTTCACCGAGGTCTTTCATTGAAAAACTCTTATTCAAGTATCCCTTTATGCTATCCAGAAATTCTATATCATTTCCAATTAGCAATATGTCATCCACATATAATATCAGAAATGCTACAGAGCTCCCCTCACTTTCTTGTAAATACAGGCTTCTCCAAAAGTCTATATAAAACCAAATGCTTTGATCACACTATCAAAGCGCTTATTCCAACTCCGAGAGGCTTGCACCAGTCCATAAATGGATCGCTGGAGCTTGCACACTTTGTTAGCTCCCTTTGGATCGACAAAACCTTCTGGTTGCATCATATACAACTCTTCTTCCAGAAATCCATTCAGGAATGCAGTTTTGACATCCATCTGCCAAATTTCGTAATCATAAAATGCGGCAATTGCTAACATGATTCGGACAGACTTAAGCATCGCTACGGGTGAGAAGGTCTCATCGTAGTCAATCCTTTGAACTTGCCGAAAACCTTTTGCAACAAGTCGAGCTTTGTAGACATTAATATTACCGTCAGCGTCAGTCTTCTTCTTGAAGATCCATTTATTCTCAATTGCTTGCCGATCATCAGGCAAGTCAACCAAAGTCCATACTTTGTTCTCATACATGGATCCCATCTCAGATTTCATGGCTTCAAGCCATTTTGTGGAATCTGGGCTCACCATCGCTTCTTCATAGTTCGTAGGTTCATCATGATCTAGTAGCATGACTTCCAGAACAGGATTACCGTACCACTCTGGCGTGGATCTCACTCTGGTTGATCTACGAGGTTCAGTAGTATCTTGTTCTGAAGTTTCATGATCATCATCATTAGCTTCCTCACTAGCTGGTGTAGGTGTCACAGAAACAATTTTCTGTGATGCACTACTTTCCAATAAGGGAGCAGGTACAGTTACCTCGTCAAGTTCTACTTTCCTCCCACTCACTTCTTTCGAGAGAAACTCCTTCTCCAGAAATTTTCCGAACTTAGCAACAAAAGTCTTGCCTTCGGATCTGTGATAGAAGGTGTATCCAATAGTCTCCTTTGGATATCCTATGAAGACACATTTCTCCGATTTGGGTTGGAGCTTATCAGGTTGAAGCTTTTTCACATAAGCATCACAGCCCCAAACTTTCAGAAACGACAACTTTGGTTTCTTGCCAAACCATAGTTCATAAGGCGTCGTCTCAACGGATTTTGATGGTGCCCTATTTAACGTGAATGCAGCCGTCTCCAAAGCATAACCCCAAAACGATAGCGGTAAATCAATAAGAGACATCATAGATCGCACCATATCTAGTAAAGTATGATTACGACGTTCGGACACACCATAACGCCGTGGTGTTCCGGGTGGCGTGAGTTGCGAAACTATTCCGCATTGTTTCAAATGTACACCAAACTCATAACTCAAATATTCTCCTCCACGATCAGATCGTAGAAACTTTATTTTATTGTTACGATGATTTTCAACTTCACTCTGAAATTCTTTGAACTTTTCAAACGTTTCAGACTTATGTTTTATTAAGTAGATATACCCATATCTGCTTAAGTCATCTGTGAAGGTGAGAAAATAACGATATCCGCCACGAGCCTCAATATTCATCGGACCACATACATCTGTATGTATGATTTCCAACAAATCTGTTACTCTCTCCATAGTACCGGAGAACGGTGTTTTAGTCATCTTGCCCATGAGGCACGGTTCGCAAGTACCAAGTGATTCATAATCAAGTGGTTCCAAAAGTCCATCAGTATGGAGTTTCTTCATGCGCTTTACACCGATATGACCTAAACGGCAGTGCCACAAATAAGTTGCAAATCATTATCAACTCTGCATCTTTTGGCTTCAACACTATGAATATGTGTGTCACTACTATCGAGATTCAATAAAAATAGACCACTCTTTAAGGGTGCATGACCATAAAAGATATTACTCATATAAATAGAACAACCATTATTCTCAGATTTAAATGAATAACCGTCTCGCATCAAACAAGATCCAGATATAATGTTCATGCTTAACGCTGGCACCAAATAACAATTATTTAGGTCTAATATTAATCCCGAAGGTAGATGTTGAGGTAGCGTGCCGACTGCGATCACATCGACTTTGGAACCGTTTCCCACGCGCATCATCACCTCGTCCTTAGCCAATCTTCGCTTAATCCGTAGTCCCTGTTTCGAGTTGCAAATATTAGCAAAAGAACCAGTATCAAATACCCAGGTGCTACTGCGAGCATTAGTAAGGTACACATCAATAACATGTATATCACATATACCTTTGTTCACCTTGCCATCCTTCTTATCCGCCAAATACTTGGGGAAGTTCCGCTTCCAGTGACCAGTCTGCTTGCAGTAGAAGCACTCAGTTTCAGGCTTAGGTCCAGGTTTGGGTTTCTTCTCTTGAGCAGCAACTTGCTTGCTGTTCTTTTTGAAGTTCCCCTTCTTCTTCCCTTTGCCCTTTTTCTTGATACTAGTGGTCTTGCTGACCATCAACACTTGATGCTCCTTCTTGATTTCTATCTCCGCAGATTTTAGCATTGCGAAGAGCTCGGGAATAGTCTTATTCATCCCTTGCATATTATAGTTCATCACGAAGCTCTTGTAGCTTAGTGGCAGTGATTGGAGAATTCTGTCAATGACGCAATCATCTGGAAGATTAACTCCCAATTGAATCAAGTGATTATTATACCCAGACATTTTGAGTATATGCTCACTGACAGAACTGTTCTCCTCCATCTTGCAGCTATAGAACTTATTGGAGACTTCATATCTCTCAATTCTGGCATTTGCTTGAAATATTAACTTCAACTCCTGGAACATCTCATATGCTCCATGACGTTCAAAACGTCGTTGAAGTCCCGATTCTAAGCCGTAAAGCATGGCACACTGAACTATTGAGTAGTCATCAGCTTTGCTCTGCCAGACGTTCATAACATCTGGTGTTGCTCCAGCAGCAGGCCTGGCACCCAGCAGTGCTTCCAGGACGTAATTTTTCTGTGCAGCAATGAGGATAATCCTCAAGTTATGGACCCAGTCTGTGTAATTGCTACCATCATCTTTCAACTTTGCTTTCTCAAGGAACGCATTAAAATTCAATGGAACAACAACACGAGCCATCTATCTACAATCAAGCATAAACAAGCAAGATACTATCAGGTACTAAGTTTCATGATAAATTTAGGTTCAATTAATTTACTTAAAGAACTCCCACTTAGATAGACATCCCTCTAATCCTCTAAGTGATTACGTGATCCAAATCAACTAAACCATGTCCGATCATCACGTGAGATGGAGTAGTTTCATTGGTGAACATCACTATGTTGATCATATCTACTATATGATTCACGCTCGACCTTTCGGTCTCCGTGTTCCGAGGCCATATCTGTATATGCTTGGCTCGTCAAGTATAACCTGAGTATTCCGCATGTGCAACTGTTTTGCACCCGTTGTATTTGAACGTAGAGCCTATCACACCCGATCATCACGTGGTGTCTCAGCACGAAGAACTTTCGCAACGGTGCATACTTAGGGAGAACACTTCTTGATAATTAGTGAGAGATCATCTTATAATGCTACCATCAATCAAAGCAAGATAAGATGCATAAAAGATAAACATCACATGCAATCAATATAAGTGATATGATATGGCCATCATCATCTTGTGCTTGTGATCTCCATCTTCGAAGCACCGTCATGATCACCATCGTCACCGGCGCGACACCTTGATCTCCATCGTAGCATCGTTGTCGTCTCGCCAATCTTATGCTTCCATGACTATCGCTACCGCTTAGTGATAAAGTAAAGCATTACAGCGTGATTGCATTGCATACAATAAAGCGACAACCATATGGCTCCTGCCAGTTGCCGATAACTCGGTTACAAAACATGATCATCTCATACAATAAAATTTAGCATCATGTCTTGACCATATCACATCACAACATGCCCTGCAAAAATAAGTTAGATGTCCTCTACTTTGTTGTTGCAAGTTTTACGTGGCTGCTACGGGCTTAAGTAAGAACCAATCTTACCTACACATCAAAAACCACAACGATAGTTTGTCAAGTTGGTGCTGTTTTAACCTTCGCAAGGACCGGGCGTAGCCACACTCAGTTCAACTAAAGTTGGAGAAACTGTCACCCGCTAGCCACCTTTGTGCAAAGCACGTCGGGAGAACCGGTCCGGGCCGCTTCGTCCAACAATACCGCCGAACCAAAGTATGACATGCTGGTAAGCAGTATGACTTATATCGCCCACAACTCACTTGTGTTCTACTCGTGCATATAACATCAACACATAAAACCTAGGCTCGGATGCCATTGTTGGGAAACGTAGTAATTTTGACAAATTTCCTACGCACACGCAAGATCATGGTGATGCATAGCAACGAGAGGGGAGAGTGTTGTCTACGTACCCTCGTAGACCGAAGCAGAAGCGTTGATGCAACGTAGAGGAAGTAGTCGTACGTCTTCCCGGTTCAACAGATCCAAGCACCGTTACTCCGGCACCTCCGAGTTCTTGGCACACGTTCAGCTCGATGACGCTCCCCGGGCTCCGATCCAGCAAAGCTTCGGGGAAGAGTTCCGTCAGCACGACGGCGTGGTGACGATCTTGATGTTCAACCGTCGCAGGGCTTCGCCTAAGCACCGCTACAATATGACCGAGGTGTAATATCGTGGAGGGGGGCACCGCACATGGCTAAGGAACGATCACGAAGATCAACTTGTGTGTACTAGGGTGCCCCCTGCCCCCATATATAAAGGAGCCAAGGGGAGGGGGCGGCCGGCCAAGGAGGGCACGCCAAGGGGGAGTCCTACTCCCACCGGGAGTAGGACTCCCTTCTTTCCTAGTTGGAGAAGGAGAAGGGGAAAGAGGAGGAAGAGGGAAAGGAAAGGGGGGGGGGCGCCGCCCCCCTTCCCTTGTCCTATTCGGACTAGGAAGGGGAGGGGCGCACGGCCACCTCTTGCCTCCTTTCCTCTTCTCCCTTAAGGCCCATGTAGGCCCAATAACCCCCCGGGGGGTTCCGGTAACCCCCCCGGTACTCCGGTAAAATCCCGATTTCACCCGGAACGATTCCGATATCCAAATATAGGCTTCCAATATATCGATCTTTATGTCTCGACCATTTCGAGACTCCTCGTCATGTCCATGATCACATCCGGGACTCCGAACAACCTTCGGTACATCAAAATACATAAACTCATAATGAAACTGTCATCGTAACGTTAAGCGTGCAAACCCTACGGTTCGAGAACAATGTAGACATGACCAAGACACGTCTCTGGTCAATAACCAATAGCGGAACCTGGATGCTCATATTGGTTCCTACATATTCTACGAAGATCTTTATCGGTCAGACCGCATAACAACATACGTTGTTCCCTTTGTCATCGGTATGTTACTTGCCCGAGATTCGATCGTCGGTATCTCAATACCTAGTTCAATCTCGTTACCGGCAAGTCTCTTTACTCGTTCCGTAATACATCATTTCGCAACTAACTCTTTAGTTGCAATGCTTGCAAGGCTTATGTGATGTGCATTACCGAGAGGGCCCAGAGATACCTCTCCGACAATCGGAGTGACAAATCCTAATCTCGAAATACGCCAACCCAACATGTACCTTTGGAGACACCTGTAGAGCACCTTTATAATCACCCATTTACGTTGTGACGTTTGGTAGCACACAAAGTGTTCCTCCGGCAAACGAGAGTTGCATAATCTCATAGTCATAGGAACATGTATAAGTCATGAAGAAAGCAATAGCAACATACTAAACGATCGGGTGCTAAGCTAATGGAATGGGTCATGTCAATCAGATCATTCACCTAATGATGTGATCCCGTTAATCAAATAACAACTCTTTGTTCATGGTTAGGAAACATAACCATCTTTGATTAACGAGCTAGTCAAGTAGAGGCATACTAGTGACACTCTGTTTGTCTATGTATTCACACATGTATTATGTTTCCGGTTAATACAATTCTAGCATGAATAATAAACATTTATCATGATATAAGGAAATAAATAATAACTTTATTATTGCCTCTAGGGCATATTTCCTTCACTTTATCGGTCAGACCGCATAACAACATATGTTGTTCCCTTTGTCATCGGTATGTTACTTGCCCGAGATTCGATCATTGGTATCTCAATACCTATTCAATCTCATTACCGGCAAGTCTCTTTACTCGTTCTATAATACATCATCCTACTACTAACTCATTAGTTGCAATGCTTGCAAGGCTCAAGTGATGTGTATTACCAAGTGGGCCCAGAGATACCTCTCTGACAATCGGAGTGACGAATCCTAGTCTCGAAATACGCCAACCCAACAAGTACCTTTGGAGACACCTGTAGAGCACCTTTATAATCACCCAGTTACGTTGTGATGTTTGGTAGCACACAAAGTGTTCCTTCGGTAAATGGGAGTTGCATACTCTCATAGTCACAGGAACATGCATAAGTCATGAAGAAAGCAATAGCAACAAACTAAACGATCAAGTGCTAAGCTAACGGAATGGGTCAAGTCAATCACACCATTCTCCTGATGATGTGATCCCGTTAATCAAATGAAAACTCATGTCTATGGCTAGGAAACATAACCATCTTTGATTAACGAGCTAGTCTAGTAGAGGCATACTAGTGACACTTTGTCTATGTATTCACACATGTATCATGTTTCCGGTTAATACAATTCTAGCATGAATAATAAACATTTATCATGATATAAGGAAATAAATAATAACTTTATTATTGCCTCTAAGGCATAATTCCTTCAATCTCCCACTTGCACTAGAGTCAATAATCTAGATTACACAGTAATGATTCTAACACCCATGGAGCCTTGGTGCTGATCATGTTTTGCTCGTGGAAGAGGCTTAGTCAACGGGTCTGGAACATTCAGATCCGTATGTATCCTCCAAATCACTATGTCTCCCACCTGGACTTGATCCCGGATGGAGTTGAAGCGTCTCTTGATGTGCTTGGTTCTCTTGTGAAATCTGGATTCCTTTGCCAAAGCAATTGCACCAGTATTGTCACAAAAGATTTTCATTGGACCCGATGCACTAGGTATGACACCTAGATCGGATATGAACTCCTTCATCCAGGCTCCTTCATTTGCTGCTTCTGAAGCAGCTATGTACTCCGCTTCACATATAGATACCGCTACAACGCTTTGTTTAGAACTGCACCAACTGACAGCTCCACCGTTTAATAAGAACACGTATCCGGTTTGCAATTTAGAATCGTCCGGATTGGTGTCAAAGCTTGCATCAACGTAACCATTTACGAAGAGCTCTTTGTCACCTCCATAAAAGAGAAACATATCCTTCGTCCTTTTCAGGTATTTCATGATGTTCTTGACCGCTATCCAGTGATCCACTCCTAGATTACTTTGGTACCTCCCTGCTAAACTAATAGCAAGGCACACATCAGGTCTGGTACACATCATTGCATACACGACAGAGCCTATGGCTGAAGCATAGGGAACATCTTTCATTTTCTCTCTATCTTCTGCGGTGGTCGGGCATTGAGTCTTACTCAACTTCACACCTTGTAATACAGGCAAGAACCCTTTCTTTGCTTGATCCATTTTGAACTTCTTCAAAATCTTGTCAAGGTATGTGCTTTGTGCAAGTCCAATTAAGCGTCTCGATCTATCTCTATAGATCTTGATTCCCAATATATAAGCAGCTTCACCGAGGTCTTTCATTGAAAAACTCTTATTCAAATATCCTTTTATGCTATCCAGAAATTCTATATCATTTCCAATCAACAATATGTCATCCACATATAATATCAGAAATGCTACAGAGCTCCCACTCACTTTCTGGTAAATACAGGTTTCCCCAAAAGTCTGTATAAAACCATATGCTTTGATCACACTATCAAAACGTTTATTCCAACTCCGAGAGGCTTGCACCAGTCCATAAATGGATCGCTGGAGCTTGCACTCTTTGTTAGCTCCCTTTGGATCGACAAAACCTTCCGGCTGCATCATATACAACTCTTCTTCCAGAAATCCATTCAGGAATGCAGTTTTGACATCCATTTGCCAAATTTCATAACCATAAAATGCGGCAATTGCTCACATGGTTAAGACAGACTTAAGCATCGCTGCAGGTGAGAAGGTCTCATCATAGTCAATCCCTTGAACTTGTCGAAAAGTAACAAGTCGAGCTTTATAGATAGTAACATTACCATTAGCGTCAGTCTTCTTCTTGAATATCAATTTATTCTCGATGGCTTGCCG
This sequence comes from Triticum dicoccoides, assembly GCF_002162155.2. Classification (NCBI taxonomy): domain Eukaryota; kingdom Viridiplantae; phylum Streptophyta; class Magnoliopsida; order Poales; family Poaceae; genus Triticum; species Triticum dicoccoides. Next base: position 189,722,978 of record NC_041382.1, read on the forward strand.
ATCATCAGGCAAGTCAACCAAAGTCCACATTTTGTTCTCATACATGGATCCCATCTCAAATTTCATGGCTTCAAGCCATTTTGCGGAATCTGGGCTCACCATCGCTTCTTCATAGTTCGTAGGTTCATCATGGTCTAGCAACATAACCTCCAGAACAGGATTACCGTACCACTCTGGTGCGGATCTTACTCTGGTTGATCTACGAGGTTTAGTAACAACTTGATCTGAAGTTTCATGATCATCATCATTAACTTCCTCACTAATTGGTGTAGTTGTCACAGGAACCGGGTTCTGTGATGAACTACTTTCCAATAAGGGAGCAGGTATAGTTACCTCATCAAGTTCTACTTTCCTCCCACTCACTTCTTTCGAGAGAAACTCCTTCTCTAGAAAGGATCCAAATTTGGCAACAAAAGTTTTGCCTTCAGATATGTGATAGAAGGTGTACCCAACAGTTTCCTTTGGGTATCTTATGAAGACACATTTCTCCGATTTGGGTTCGAGCTTATCAGGTTGAAGTTTTTTCACATAAGCATCGCAGCCCCAAACTTTAAGAAACGACAACTTAGGTATCTTGCCAAACCACAGTTCATAAGGCGTCGTCTCAACGTATTTTGATGGTGCCCTATTTAACGTGAATGCAGCCGTCTCTAAAGCATAACCCCAAAATGATAGCGGTAAATCAGTAAGAGACATCATAGATCGCACCATATCTAGTAAAGTATGATTACGACGTTCAGACACACCATTACGTTATGGTGTTCCGGGTGGCGTGAGTTGCGAAACTATTCCGCATTGTTTCAAATGAAGACCAAACTCGTAACTCAAATATTCTCCTCCGCGATCAGATCATAGAAACTTTATTTTCTTGCTATGATGATTTTCCACTTCACTCTGAAATTCTTTGAACTTTTAAAATTTCTCAGACTTATGTTTCATTAAGTAGATATACCCATATCTACTTACATCATCTGTGAAGGTGAGAAAATAACGATACCCGCCGCGAGCCTCAACATTCATCGGACCACATACATCTGTATGTATGATTTCCAACAAATCTGTTGCTCGCTCCATAGTTCCGGAGAACAGCATTTTAGTCATCTTGCCCATGAGGCACGGTTCACAAGTACCAAGTGATTCATAATCAAGTGGTTCCAAAAGTCCATCAGTATGGCGTTTCTTCATGCGCTTTACACCAATATGACCTAAAGGGCAGTGCCACAAATAAGTTGCACTATCATTATCAACTCTGCATCTTTTGGCTTCAATATTACGAATATGTGTATCACTACTATCGAGATTCAATAAGAATAGCCCATTCTTCAAGGGTGCATGACCATAAAAGATATTACTCATATAAATAGAACAACCATTATTCTATGATTTAAATGAATAACCATCTCGCATCAAACAAGATCAAGATATAATGTTTATGCTCAATGCTGGCACCAAATAACAATTGTTCAGGTCTAAAACTAATCCCGAAGGTAGATGTAGAGGTAGTGTGCCGACCGTGATCACATCGACTTTGGAACCATTTCCCACGTGCATCGTCACCTCGCCCTTAGCCAATCTTTGCTTAATCCGTAGTCCATGTTTCGAGTTGCAAATATTAGCAACTGAACCAGTATCAAATACCCAGGTGCTACTGCGAGCATTTGTAAGGTACACATCAATAACATGTATATCACATATACCTTTGTTCACCTTGCCATCCTTCTTATCCGCCAAATACTTGGGGCAGTTCCGCTTCCAGTGACCAGTCTGTTTGCAGTAGAAGCACTCAGTTTCAGGCTTAGGTCCAGACTTGGGTTTCTTCTCTTGAGCAGCAACTTGTTTGCCATTCTTCTTGAAGTTCCCCTTCTTCTCCCCTTTACCCTTTTTCTTGAAACTAGTGGTCTTGTTGACCATCAACACTTGATGCTCCTTTTTGATTTCTACCTCCGCAGCCTTTAGCATCGCGAAGAGCTCGGGAATTGTCTTATTCATCCCTTGCATATTATAGTTCATCACGAAGCTTTTGTAGCTTAGAGGCAGTGATTGAAGAACTCTGTCAATGGCACTATCAACAAGAAGATTAACTCCCAGTTGAGTCAAGTGATTATGATACCCAGACATTTTGAGTATATGTTCACTGACAGAACTATTCTCCTCCATCTTGCAGCTATAGAACTTATTGGAGACTTCATATCTCTCAATCTAGGCATTTGCTTGAAATATTAACTTCAACTCCTGGAACATCTCATATGCTCCATGACGTTCAAAACGTCGTTGAAGTCCCGGTTCTAAGCCGTAAAGCATGGCACACTGAACTATCGAGTAGTCATCAGCTTTACTCTACCAAACATTCTTAACGTTAGCAACAGCATCTGTAGCAGGCTTGGCACCTAGCGGTGCTTCCAGGACGTAATTCTTCTGTGCAGCAATGAGGATAATCCTCAAGTTACGGACACAGTCCGTGTAGTTGCTACCATCATCTTTCAACTTTGCTTTCTCAAGGAACGCATTAAAATTCAACGGAATAATAGCACGGTCCATCTATTTACAATCAACATAGACAAGCAAAATACTATCAGGTACTAAGTTCATGATAAATTTAAGTTCAATTAATCATATTACTTAAGAACTCCCACTTAGATAGACATCTCTATAATCCTCTAAGTGATCACGTGATCCAAATCAACCAAACCATGTCCGATCATCACGTGAGATGGAGTAGTTTCAATGGTGAACATCACTATGTTGATCATATCTAATATATGATTCATGCTCGACCTTTCGGTCTCAGTGTTCCGAGGCTATATCTGCATATGCTATGCTCGTCAAGTTTAACCTGAGTATTCCGCGTGTGCAACTGTTTTGCACCTGTTGTATTTGAACGTAGAGCCTATCACACCCGATCATCACGTGGTGTCTCAGCACGAAGAACTTTCGCAATGGTGCATACTTAGGGAGAACACTTATACCTTGATAATTTAGTGAGAGATCATCTTATAGTGCTGCCATCAATCAAAGCAAGATAAGATGAATAAAAGATAAACATCACATGCAATCAATATAAGTGATATGATATGGCCATCATCATCTTGTGCTTGTGATCTTCATCTCTGAAGCACCGTCATGATCACCATCATAACCGACGCGACACTTTGATCTCCATCGTAGCATCGTTGTCGTCTCGCCAACTTATGCTTCTACGACTATCGCTACCGCTTAGTGATAAAGTAAAGCATTACAGGGCGATTGCATTGCATACAATAAAGCGATAACCATATGGCTCCTGCCAGTTGCCGATAACTTGGTTACAAAACATGATCATCTCATACAATAAAATATAGCATCATGCCTTGACCATATCACATCACAACATGCCCTACAAAAACAAGTTAGACGTCCTCTACTTTGTTGTTGCAAGTTTTACATGGCTGCTGCGGGCTGAGCAAGAACCGTTCTTACCTATGCATCAAAACCACAATGATAGTTCATCAAGTTAGTGTTGTTTTAACCTTCTCAAGGACCGGGCGTAGCCACACTCGGTTCAACTAAAGTTGGAGAAACTGACACCCGCCAGCCACCTGTGTGCAAAGCACGTCGATAGAACTAGTCTCGTGTAAGCGTACGCGTAATGTCGGTCCGGGCCGCTTCATCCAACAATACCGCCGAACCAAAGTATGACATGCTGGTAAGCAGTATGACTTTTATTGCCCACAACCCACTTGTGTTCTACTCGTGCATATAACATCAATGCATAAAACTAGGCTCGGATGCCACTGTTGGGGAACGTAGTAATTTCAAAAAAAATCCTACGCACATGCAAGATCATGGTGATGCATAGCAACGAGAGGGGACAGTGTTGTCCACGTGCCCACGCGGTTGATGTAGTCGTACGATCCGACCGATCAAGCATCGAACGCACGACACCTCCGAGTTCTGCACATGTTCAACTCTATGACGTCCCTCGAACTCCGATCCAGCCGAGCTTTGAGGGAGAGTTCCGTCAGCACGACGGCGTGGTGACGATGATGATGTTCTACCAACGCAGGGCTTCGCCTAAGCACCGCTACGATATGACCGAGGTGGATTATGGTGGAAGGGGGCACCGCACACGGCTAAGAGATCCAAGGGATCAATTGTTGTCTCTCTAGGGGGTGCTTCCCTCCCTATATATAAAGGAGTAGAGGAGGGGGAGGGGGACAGCCACCCTTGGCGCGCCCCATGAGGAGTCCTACTGTAACACCCCGGATGTAACTTACCATATTTGTAACTCCGACTCTGCCATTTCCGGCTCTAAGTTATGAGGTTCCCTCGTGGTTGGGTTTTGTCTTTGTTTTGCATTTTTTTCATGTCATGCATTTCATATCATGTCATTATGTGCATCACATTTTGCATACGTGTTCGTCTTCATGCATCCGAGCATTTTCCCCGTTGTCCGTTTTGCAATCCGACACTCCTACGTCCTCCGGCGCCCCCTTTTGCCTCTTTTCATGAGCGGGTGTTAAACATTCTCAAAATGGACTGAGATTTGCCAAGCGGCCTTGGTACACCACCCGTAGACCGCGTGTCAAATTTTGTGCCATTTGGAGTCCATTTGATACTCCAACGGTTAACCGGGTAACCGTAAAGGCCTCGTGTGTGTTGCAGCCCAACACCCCTCCAAAACGGCCCAACAACCCTTCCAAACCTATCCCATGTCCTCCGCCGTCGGATCACGATCGCGTGGCCGAAAACCGCACTCCATTTGGACACTCCCACCTCCTTCTAGGTATAAATACGTGCAACCCTCTCCAAATCCCGCATGAAACCCTAGCTTTTTCCCCTCTCCGCCGCCGGACGAAATCCCCACCTGCCGGACGTGTCCGCCACCTCCACCACCGCCACGTGTCGCCCGCTGGTTCGTCGAGCCGCGCGCCCACATCGCCGCACCTGCCCGCGCGCCGGTCCACCGGGGCCCAGGCGGGGCCCTCCCGGCCCGTCTGTGCCGCCCAAGCCTCCCTGGCTCACGCGAGCTCCGCCGCCGCCCGCTCCCGCGACGACCGCCGTCTCCCGGAGCCTCCGTCGCTGTTCTTTGCTCCGGCAGCCGCCGCCCTTCCACAACTCACCGCCGCCGCCTCCGCCGCCTCCCGCGTCGCCGACCACCGCGCGGGAGCTGCGCCGCCCGGGTCCGGCCTCCCCGGCCCCCGATCTGCCGTCCTCTACTCCGGCCAACCATGGCCTCCAACTCCGGCCGTCTTCCGGTGATCCTTGTTTTCCATGCAAGACAAACCCTAGATCTGGAATTCTCAGGTTGACCCCCGAAATCTTCTAAGTCCTCAAAATATTGCATTTTGAAGCCTTGTTGAACATGCCATAACTCCTCATCCGTAGATCCGTTTTGCATGCATGATATATCAAAATGTTCATCATGATGTACTCTTAATTTTGTTCCATTGTGACATGCTTGTTTGAGTCCATCTTGATACCCAAATCGTTGATGCAAGAGTGCTATAAAATGTTAGGTGTTGATTCTTAGCAGAGTATGAGCATTTGTTATTTTTGCTACATTTGTTGTGTGCTGCATATGGGCATGAGCTCTACATGTGTTTTGGGCTATGCCATGCCATCTTTACAGGGGTATATGCCATATATTTTTGTGATCAATGTGGTGACTAGCACAAGCATGCAAAGTAGCTCTCGTGATATCGCTGATTTCAGGGACTTAGAATTTCACCAAGTCATTTCCCTGTTGTTATTTTTATGCCATGTATTCATGATGCTACAGAGTGATCCATGCTTGTTTTGAGTATCTTCAGTAAGGAGGATTTTGACATATGGTTATGCTCTATCCATCCATGCCCCTGTTTGCAATTATGGAGTGCCCTAGAATGACTTAATATTGCTCTACTTTTGCTATAAAATGTTCCTGGCAGATTGTTTACGTGCTAATCAATTTTGCCAAGGTTGTTGTAGTTGATCCAAGCATGCTATAAACTTTTTATTGCCTTGGTTAGCTTCTTGAACGTGCCATCTTGCTGATGCTATGCTTATATTGTCATGGAATGCCTTTTGTTCAGTGAATCAAGCTCGCTAAGATGCCTTCGTAATTCTGTTTTTGCCATGCTCAGTTTTCTGCCAAGTCTGAATCTGTTAACGAAACTTGCTATCTTTACATGGGTGCCATCATATTTTCTGTGCCCTTTTGACTCATGGTCAGTAAGGGACTTTTGTTCTATGCTTTGAGTAGATTCATTCCATGCCTTGTTTTGCTATGATATGTTCCTATAGCATGTTGTTAGCTTGCTCTAAACATGTCTTCCTGATGTTAATTCCTGACATGTTTTTTTCACTAAGTCTGTGATGCTGTTATCTTTTGCACTTTTGCCATGCTTGTTTGAACCTTCTCTTGTGTTCATCTTTTGTAAAGCATCTCGAGTAGATCACTGTCATGTGCTTTGTTTCTATGTTGGAGTGGAGTAGCTTAGTTTCTTGTTGCATTCTAGATGGCATCGTGCTGTTAATCGCAGAATTGTGCCATTCTTGTTTTGCTAGCCATTTGCAAACCGTGCTTCCGATTCCGGTGATCTTCATATCGATTTCGACCAAAATCAACTCATCTTTCCAGCGGCACACTTGGTTTGCCAAGTTGATGCCTTGTTTATCCTTTTCCTTCCGGAGCACGCATATGCATTGCATATCACATCCTGCATGTCATGCCATGTTTTGCATCATGTTGCTTGTGCATTGCACCGTGATTGATTGTTGGTCTTGCTTGTGTTCTTGCTTTGGGTAGAGCCGGGAGACGAATACGTGATCGAGGAACCCGTTGAGTACGCTTACGAGGATCAAGCTTTCGTCAACTCAGAGAACTTTGCAGGCAAGATGACCATACCCTCGAAATCACTTCTATCTTTGCTTGCTAGTTGCTCGCTCTTTTGCTATGCCGCGATACCTACCACTTGCTATAACATGACTCCCATATTGCCATGTCAAGCCTCTCACCCACCTTTCCTAGAAACCCGTTGTTTGGCTATGTTACCACTTTGCTCAGCCCCTCTTATAGCGTTGCTAGCTGCAGGTGAAGATGAAGTTTGTTCCGTGTTGGAACATGGATTTTGTTGGGATATTAGTATTATATCTTGTTTACTTTAATGCATCTATATACTTTGTAAAGGGTGGAAGGCTCGGCCTTATGTCTGGTGTTTTGTTCCACTCTTGCCGCCCTAGTTTCCGTCATACCGGTGTTATGTTCCTTGATTTTGTGTTCCTTACACGGTTGGGTGTTATGGGAACCCCTTCACAGTTCGCCTTGAATAAAACTCCTCCAGCAAGGCCCAACCTTGGTTTTACCATTTGCCACCTAAGCCTTTTTCCCTTGGGTTCCGCGGACTCAAGGGTCATCTTTATTTTAAACCCCCGGGCCAGTGCTCCTCTGAGTGTTGGTCCAACCTGTCAGCCGCCGGTGACCACCAGGGGCAACTCTGGGTTGGCCTACCGGAATCTTGGACAATCCGGTGTGCCCTGAGAACGAGATATGTGCAGCTCCTATCGGGATTTATCGGCACATTCGGGCGGCTTTGCTGGTCTTGTTTTACCATTGTCGAAATGTATTGTAACCGGGATTCCGAGTCTGATCGGGTCTTCCTAGGAGAAGGAATATCCTTCATTGACCATGAGAGCTTGTGATGGGCTAAGTTGGGACACCCCTGTAGGGTTTTGAACTTTCGAAAGCCGTGCCCGTGGTTATGGGCAGATTGGAATTTGTTAATGTCCGGTTGTAGAGAACTTGAAACTTAACTTAATTAAAATGAACCAACCGCGTGTGTAACCATGATGGTCTCTTTTCGGCGGAGTTCGGGAAGAGAACACAGTCCGTGTTATGCTTGAACGTAAGTAGTTTCAGGATCACTTCTTGATCTTTATAGCTTCTCGACCGTGCTTTGCTTCTCTTCTCGCTCTCATTTGCGTAAGTTAGCCACATATATGCTAGTGCTTGGTGGAGGTCCACCTCACTACCCCTTTCCTACCTTAAGCTTAAATAGTCTTGATCGCGAGGGTGTGAGATTGCTGAGTCCCCATGACTCATAGATTACCTCAAAACGGATGCAGGTGCCGATGATGCCAGTGCAGGGGACGCGACCGAACTCAAGTGGGAGTTCGACGAGGATTCGGGACGTTACTATGTGTCTTTTCCGGACGATCAGTAGAGGAGCCCAGTTGGGGCGATCGGGGATCTAGCATTTGGGGTTGTCTTTCTTTATTTTGGTGCCGTAGTCGGACCTTGATTGTATTCTGGATGATGTATGCTATATTTATGTATTGTGTGAAGTGGCGATTGTAAGCCAACTCTTTATCCCTTTCTTATTCAGTACATGGGATGTGTAAAGATTACCCCTCTTGTGACATGCCTACTATGCGGTTATGCCTCTAAGTCGTGCTCCGACACGTGGGAGATATAGCCGCATCGTGGGTGTTACAAGTTGGTAATCAGAGCCTTCCCCGACTTAGGAGCCCCCTTCTTGATCGAATCGCTGACATTGTTGAGTCTAGAAAAATGTTTTGAGTCTTATAGGATTATATATATCGAAGGGTACAATTATTTTTACCCCTCAGTCCCTTCGTCGCTTTGGTGAGGCCTCATGACGTAGAGTTTTGAATCTTCTCTCCTCAAATTTCACTAAAAAAATTAGGATCACGCGGGTATCTTGGAATCGTTCTGATGGTTTGTGACGAGAACATTGTTCTTGGTGCTTCCTGACATTTAGGGGTTGTGGCAGTGTCCCGGGGAGTTGAGCTCCGAGGTGTTGTCGTCACAATTTTATCGTTGCAGTTCTGGAATACCTGAGTTCGCCGACATCGAAAATCTCCTTTATGCAGTTGTTGGTGAGATAACCTCGACGCCACCCAGTACTGGGGCAGGAGTTCGGGAGTATTGCCATAACTCGTATAACGTATGCTTTTCGAAGGTTGAGGTAAATGATTTCCAAAGGTTTCTTGGTTATGTGTTGAAGGATGGATACAACTAGATGTAGGATTTGCTAGTTTTGGGTGAGATATTATGCTTCCTCTGTATCCCCAACACCTGATTGCATAACCGGAAAGTTTCAGCAGTTTTATAGGTGGGAATTTTTGTAGCTCTAGTATTTCTTCCCGCAGATAGTTGGTTTGTGATTGGGTAATCCTTACCAATTATTTGCTCATATCTGTATCTTGTTGATTTATTCATCTACCTTTATCTTTCAAGATGCTAATGGATGTCAACCTCTTCAGGATGGCTCCTCCAATGCGTCAGAATCCGGAACCTCCGCCACCACCTCCACCTCCGGAGGCATGGCAAGCTGTCATGGCCGCCACCAACGCCAACACTCAGATGCTTTTGCAACTCTTGCAAGAGCGCAACCAAGGAAATCAAGGCCAATGCAACAATCAAGCTCAGTTTGCTACCCTCAATCAGTTCCTCGCAAACCAGCCGAAGTCCTTCAGTAACTGTGTCGAGGCCACAGACGCCGATGACTGGCTCGTGGATATCTGCAAACATTTTGAGTGTAGCAATGTCAGGCCAGAGGACTTTGTGAAGTTTGCTTCGTTACAACTCAAAGACCAAGCTGCTGAGTGGTATCGACAATACAAAGATTCCAGAAGAGGTCATGTGATTACCTGGGATGATTTCCGCCGAGACTTCAAAGCTCACCACATTCCACAATGTGTTGCTGAGAGTAAGCGCGAGGAGTTCCGCAAGCAAGACAGCATGTATGTTTACCAGTACAACATCCTGTTTCAGAGGCTCGCTCGCTTTGCTAAATAAGACGCCCTGATGATAAGAGCATGATTTATCAATTTAGAGGTGGCCTCAGAGAAGATCTGCAACTAGCTCTCATGCTTTTTGAGCCGACCAAGTATGATGAATTCTACAACATGGCACTAAAGCAAGAAGCCGCTCAGCTCAAGTGCGATGCATCTAAGAAGAGAGTCAGGGATGCAACTCAATCGTCTTCTTCATCTCTAGTGGCAGCTAAGCAGCAAATGTTGGAAATATGCCCTAGAGGCAATAATAAATTAGTTATTATTATATATTTCCTTGTTCATGATAATCGTTTATTATCCATGCTAGAATTGTATTGATAGGAAACTCAGATACATGTGTGGATACATAGACAACACCATGTCCCTAGTAAGCCTCTAGTTGACTAGCTCGTTGATCAATAGATGGTTACAGTTTCCTGACCATGGACGTTGGATGTCGTTGATAACGGGATCACATCATTAGGAGAATGATGTGATGGACAAGACCCAATCCTAAGCCTAGCACAAAGATCGTGTAGTTCGTATGCTCAAGCTTTTCTAATGTCAAGTATCATTTCCTTAGACCATGAGATTGTGCAACTCCCGGATACCGTAGGAGTGCTTTGGGTGTGCCAAACGTCACAACGTAACTGGGTGGCTATAAAGGTTCACTACAGGTATCTCCGAAAGTGTCTGTTGGGTTGGCACGAATCGAGACTGGGATTTGTCACTCCGTGTAAACGGAGAGGTATCTCTGGGCCCACTTGGTAGGACATCATCATAATGTGCACAATGTGATCAAGGAGTTGATCACGGGATGATGTGTTACAGAACGATTAAAGAGACTTGCCGGTAACGAGATTGAACAAGGTATCGGGATACCGACGATCGAATCTCGGGCAAGTATCGTACCGCTAGACAAAGGGAATTGAATACGGGATTGATTGAATCCTTGACATTATGGTTCATCCGATGAGATCATCATGGAACATGTGGGAGCCAACATGGGTATCCATATCCCGCTCTTGGTTATTGGCCGGAGAGTTGTCTCGGTCATGTCTGCATGGTTCCCGAACCCGTTGGGTCAACACACTTAAGGTTCGATGACGCTAGGGTTATAGGGAATAGATATACGTGGTTACCGAATGTTGTTCGGAGTCCCGGATGAGATCCCGGACGTCACGAGGAGTTCCGGAGGTAAAGATTTATATATGGGAAGTCCCGATTTGGTCGCCGGAAAAGTTTCGGGTTTTATCGGTAATGTACCGGGACCACCGGGAGGGTCCCAGTGGTCCACCAAGTGGGGCCACCAGCCCCGGAGGGCTGCATGGGCCAAGTGTGGGAGGGGACCAGCCCCAGGTGGGCTGGTGCGCCCCCCCACAAGGGCCCAAGGCGCCTAGGGTTTGGGGAGGGGGCGCCTCCACCTAGCTTGGGGGGGGGCAAATTTCCCCTCTCCCCCCCTTGGCCGCCACCCTAGATGGGTTTGGGGCTGCCGCACCCCTTGGGGTGGAAACCCTAAAGGGGGCGCACCCCCTCCCTCTCCCCTATATATACTTGAGGACATTGGGGCTGCCAACACATGAGTTTTGACCTCTCCATGGCGCAGCCCTGCCTCTCTCCCTCCTCCTCTCCCGCGGTGCTTGGCGAAGCCCTGCAGGATTGCCGCGCTCCTCCACCACCACCACGCCGTCGTGCTGCTGCTGGATGGAGTCTTCCCCAACCTCTCCTTCTCCCCTTGCTGGATCAAGGCGTAGGAGACGTCACCGGGCTTGCACGTGTGTTGAACGTGGAGGCGCCGTCCGTTCGGCACTAGGATCTCCGGTGATTTGAATCACGACGAGTACGACTCCATCAACCCCGTTCACTTGAACGCTTCTGCTTAGCGATCTACAAGGGTATGTAGATGCACTCTCCTTCCCCTCATTGCTAGATTACTCCATAGATTGATCTTGGTAATGCGTAGAAAATTTTGAATTTCTGCTACGATCCCCAACAGTGGCATCATGAGCTAGGTCTATGAGTAGTTTCTATGCATGAGTAGAACTCAAAGCAGTTGTGGGCGTCGATATTGTCAATTTACTTGCCGTTACTAGTCTTATCTTGATTCGGCGGCATTGTGGGATGAAGCGGCCCGGACCGACCTTACACGTAATCTTACGTGAGACTGGTTCCACCGACTGACATGCACTAGTTGCATATGGTGGCTAGCGGGTGTCTGTCTCTCCCACTTTAGTCGGATCGGATCCGATGAAAAGGGTCCTTATGAAGGGTAAATAGAAATTGGCATATCACGTTGTGGTTTTCGCGTAGGTAAGAAATGTTCTTGCTAGAAACCTATAGCAGCCACGTAAAAACTTGCAACAACAATTAGAGGACGTCTAACTTGTTTTTGCAGCATATGCCTTGTGATGTGATATGGCCAAAAGGATGTGATGAATGATATATGTGATGTACGAGATTGATCATGTTCTTGTAATAGGAATCACGACTTGCATGTCGATGAGTATGACAACCGGCAGGAGCCATAGGAGTTGTCTTAATTTATTTATGACCTGCGTGTCAACATAAACGTCATGTAATTACTTTACTTTATTGCTAAAGCGTTAGCCATAGTAGTAGAAGTAATAGATGACGAGACAACTTCAAGAAGACACGATGATGGAGATCATGGTGTCATGCCGGTGACAACGATGATCATGGAGCCCCGAAGATGGAGATCAAAAGGAGCAAAATGATATTGGCCATATCATGCCACTATTTGATTGCATGTGATGTTTATGATGTTTTACATCTTATTTGCTTAGAACGACGGTAGCTTAAATAAGATGATCCCTCGTAATAATTTCAAGAAAGTGTTCCCCCTAACTGTGCACTGTTGCGAAGGTTTGTTGTTTTGAAGCACCACATGATGATCGGGTGTGATAGATTCTAACATTCGAATACAACGGGTGTAAGCCAGATTTACACACGCAATACACTTAGGTTGACTTGACGAGCCTAGCATGTACAGACATGGCCTCAGAACATGGAAGGCCGAAAGGTCGAGCATGAGTCGTATAGAAGATACGATCAACATGAAGATGTTCACCGATGTTGACTAGTCCGTCTCACGTGATGATCGGACACGTCCTAGTTGACTCGGATCATGTTTCACTTAGATGACTAGAGGGATGTCTATCTGAGTGGGAGTTCATTAAATAATTTGATTAGATGAACTTAATTATCATGAACATAGTCTAAATTGTCTTTGCAAATATGTTGTAGATAAATAGCTCACGTTGTAGCTCCCTGTTTCAATATGTTCCTAGAGAAAGACCAAGTTGAAAGATATTGTAAGCAATGATGCAGACTGGGTCCGTAGTCCGAGGAGTGTCCTCACTGCTACACAGAAGACTTACGTCTTTGATGCACCACTCGATGTGCAAACCCCTACAACGTCGTTTGTGGATGTTGTGAACACCTGACAGACACATCCTGATGACTACTTGATAGTTTAGTGCACCATACTTTACGGCTTAAAATCGGAATTCCAATGACGTTTTGGATGCCAAAGAACATATGAGATGTTCCAAGAGCTGAAATTGGGATTTCAGGCTCATGCCCCTGTTGAGAGGTGTGAGACCTCTGACAAGTTCTTTTGCCAACAAGATGGAGGAGAATAGCTCATCTAGTGAGCATGTGCTCAGAATGTCTAGGTGCTACAATCACTTAATTCAAGTGGGAGTTAAACTTCCAGATAAGATAGTGATTGATAGAAGTTCTCTAGCCACTATGACTAAGCTACTAGATCTTCGTGATGAACTATGACATGCAAGGGATGGAGTTGATCCCGGAGCTATTCGCGGTGCTTAAGACCGCAAAAGGTAGAAATCAAGAAGGAGCATCAAGTGTTGATGGTTTAACAAGACCAATGGTTTCAAGAAGGGCAAGGGCTAGAAGGGAAACTTCATGGATGGCAAACCAGTTGCCGCTCCAGTGAAGGAACCCAAGGTTGAACCCAAACCCGAGACTACGTGCTTCTATTGTAAGGGGAACGGTCACTGGTAGCGGAATTACCCCAAATGCATGGTAGATAAGAAGGCTGGCAACTTCAAAGTATATACGTGTTATTAATGTGTACCTCACTAGTACTCCTGGTAGAACCTGGGTATTGGATACCGGTTCAGTTGCTATTACTGGTGACTTGAAGCAAAAGCTACAGACTAAACGGAGACTGGCTAAGGGCGAGGTGACGATGTGTGTTGGAAGTGTTTCCAAAGTTGATGAGATCACCATCGCACGCTCCATCTGCCTTCGGGATTAGTATTGAACCTAGATAAATGTTATCAGGTGTCTGCATTGAGCATGAATATGATTAGATCATGTTCATTGCAATACAGTCATTCATTTAAGTTAGAGAATAATGGTTATTTTGTTTACATGAATGATACCTTTCATGGTCATGCACCCTATGTGAATGGTTCATTGAATCTCGGTCGTGGTAATACACGTGTTCACGCCAAAAGATGTAGAGTTAATAATGATAGTACCACTTTCTTGTGGCACTGCCGCTTAGGTCATATTGGCATAAGATGCATGAAGAAACTCCATGTCGATGGATGTTTGGAGTCACTTGATTTTGAATCGCTTGACACATGCGAGCCATGCCTCATGGGCAGGATGACTAAGACCCCGTTTTCAGGTACAATGAAACGGGCAAGTGACTTGTTGGAAATCATACATGCTGATGCATGTGATCCAATGAGGATTGAAGCGTGCGGTGGATATCGCTATTTTCTCATCTTCACTGATGATTTGAGTAGATATAGGTATATTTACTTAATGAAGCACAAGTCTGAAACGTTTGAAAAGTTCAAGCGATTTCAGAGTGAAGTTAAGAATCATCATAACGATAAGATCATGTTCCTACGATCCGAGAAAAAGGGGATTTTCTGAGTTATGAGTTTGGCAAATCACTTAAGACATTGTGGAATTGTTTCACAATTGAAGCCACCTGGAACACCGCAGTTGTAATGGTGTGTCCGGAAGTCGTAATCGAACCCTATGAGATATGGTGCGATCTATGATGTCTCTTACCAATCTACCATTTTCATTTTGAGGTTATGCATTAGAGACAGCTGCATTCACTTTAGATAGGACACCATCTAAGTCTGTTGAGACGGCGTCGTATGAACATTGGTTTGGTAAGAAACCAAAGTTGTCGTTTCTTAATGTTTGGGGCTGCGATGCTTAAGGCTTCAGCCGGAGAAGCTCGAACCCAAAGCAAACAAACACATCTTCATAGGATACCCAAAGGTGAAAGTAGGGTATACCTTCTATCTCAGATCCGAGGGCAAATTGTTTGTCGCTAAGAACGGGTCCTTTCTCGAGAAGGAGTTTCTCTCGAAAGAATTGAGTGGGAGGAAGATAGAACTTGATGAGGTTGTCGAACCTTTATTTCAACCAGAGAGTGATGCAACATAGAAAGATGTTTTTTGTGGAGCCTACGTCTATTGAATAGGAAGTTAATGATAGTGATCATGAAGCTTCAGATCAAGTTTCTATCGAACCTCGTAGGTCGACAAGGATATGTACTACTCCTAAGTGGTACAGTAATCCTGTCTTAGATATCATGTTGTTAGACAACAATGAACCTACGAGCTATGGAGAAGCGATGGTGGGCCCGTATTCCGACAAATGGTTAGAAGCCATGAAATCTGATATAGGATCCATGTATGGACTTTGGTGGACTTGCCCGTTGATCGGCAAGCCATCGAGATAAATGGATCTTTGAGAAGAAGACGGACGTGGGCGGTAATGCTCGACTTGTGGGAAAGAGTCTTTTCACAAGTTCAAGGAGTTGACTATGATGAGAATTTCTCACCCGTAGCAATGCTTAAGTCCGTCGGAATCATGTTAGCATTAGCTGCATTTTTCGATTATGAAATCTTACAGATGGATGTCAAAACAAGTTTTCTTACCAGTTTTCGTAAGAAAAAGTTGTATGTGATACAATAAAAGTTTTTGTCGATCCTAAGGATGCTAAAAGGTATGCTGGCTCCAGCGATCCTTCTATGGACTAGAGCAAGCATCTCGGAATCGGAATATATGCTTTGACGGAGTAATCAAAGCTTTTAGGTTTATATAATGTTTGTTAGAAACTTGTATTTACAAGAAAGTGAGTGGGAGCACTACAATATTTCTGATAAGTATACGTGGATGACATATTGTTGATCTGAAATAATGTAGAATTTCTGGAAAGCATAAACGGTTGTTTGAAGAGTGATTTTCAAAGGAAGACCTGGATAAAGCTGCTTACATATTGGGCATCAAGATCTATAGAAATAGATCAAGACGCCTGATGATACTTTCAAAGAACGCACACCTTGACATGTTTTTGAAAGAGTTCAAAATAGATCAGTCAAAGAAGGGGTTCTTACCTGAGTTGTAAGGTCTGAAGTTGAGTAAGAATCAAAGATTGACCACGGCAGAAGAAAGAGGAAGGACGAAGGTCATCCCCTATGCTCTTGTCATAGGCTCTATACGGTATGCCATGCTGAGTACCGCACCTGATGTGTGCCTTGCCACATGTCTGGCAAGAGGGTACAAAGGTGATCTAGGAGTAGATCACCAAATAGCGGTCAAAATTATCCATAGAGGAATAAGGAAATGTTTCTCGGTTATGGAGGTGATAAAGAGTTCGACGTAAAGAGTTATGTCGATGCAAGCTTAACACCTATCCGGATAGCTCTGAGTAGAGATACCGGATACGTATAATGGAGCAACAATTTGGAATAGCTCCAAGTGGAACGTGGTAGCAGCATCTACGATATGACATAAAGTTTTGTGAAGTACATAGGGATCTGAATATGGCAAGACCCGTTGACTACAACCTCTCTCACAAGCATAACATGATCAAACCCAAAACTCATTGAGTATTAATCACATAGTGATGTGAACTAGATTAGTGACTCTAGTAAACTCTTTGGATGTTGGTCACATGGCGATGTGACCTGTGAGTGTTAATCACATGGTGATGTGAACTAGATTATTGACTCTAGTGCAAGTGGGAGACTGTTGGAAATATGCCCTAGAGGCAATAACAAATTAGTTATTATTATATATTTCATTGTTCATGATAATCGTTTATTATCCATGCTAGAATTGTATTGATAGTAAACTCAGATACATGTGTGGATACATAGACAACACCATGTCCCTAGTAAGCCTCTAGTTGACTAGCTCGTTGATCAATAGATGGTTATGGTTTCCTGACCATGGACGTTGGATGTCATTGATAACGGGATCACATCATTAGGAGAATGATGTGATGGACAAGACCCAATCCTAAGCCTAGCACAAAGATCGTGTAGTTCGTATGCTAAAGCTTTTCTAATGTCAAGTATCATTTCCTTAGACCATGAGATTGTGCAACTCCCGGATACCGTAGGAGTGCTTTGGGTGTGCCAAACGTCACAACGTAACTGGGTGGCTATAAAGGTTCACTATAGGTATCTCCGAAAGTGTCTGTTGGGTTGGCACGAATCGAGACTGGGATTTGTCACTCCGTGTAAACGGAGAGGTATCTCTGGGCCCACTCGGTAGGACATCATCATAATGTGCACAATGTGATGAAGGAGTTGATCACGGGATGATGTGTTACGGAACAAGTAAAGAGACTTGCCGGTAACGAGATTGAACAAGGTATTGGGATACCGACGATCGAATCTCGGGCAAGTATCGTACCGCTAGACAAAGGGAATTGAATACGGGATTGATTGAATCCTTGACATCATGGTTCATCCGATGAGATCATCGTGGAACATGTGGGAGCCAACATGGGTATCCAGATCCCGTTGTTGGTTATTGGCTGGAGAGTTGTCTCGGTCATGTCTGCATGGTTCCCGAACCCGTAGGGTCTACACACTTAAGGTTCGATGATGCTAGGGTTATAGGGAATAGATATACGTGGTTACCGAATGTTGTTTGGAGTCCCGGATGAGATCCCGGACGTCATGAGGAGTTCCGGAATGGTCCGGAGGTAAAGATTTATATATGGGAAGTCCCGTTTTGGTCGCCGGAAAAGTTTTGGGTTTTATCGGTAATGTACCGGGACCACCGGGAGGGTCCCGGTGGTCCACCAAGTGGGGCCACCAGCCTTGGAGGGCTGCATGGGCCAAGTGTGGGAGGGGACCAGCCCCAGGTGGGCTGGTGCGCCCCCCCACAAGGGGCCAAGGCGCCTAGGGTTTGGGGAGGGGGCGCCTCCACCTAGCTTGGGGGGGGGGCAAGTTTCCCCTCTCCCCCCCTTGGCCGCCACCCTAGATGGGTTTGGGGATGCCGCACCCCTTGGGGTGGAAACCCTAAAGGGGGCGCACCCCTCTCTCTCCCCTATATATACTTGAGGACATTGGGGCTGCCAACACATGAGTTTTGACCTCTCCATGGAGCAGCCCTGCCTCTCTCCCTCCTCCTCTCCCGCGGTGCTTGGCGAAGCCCTGCAGGATTGCCGCGCTCCTCCACCACCACCACGCCGTCGTGCTGCTGCTGGATGGAGTCTTCCCCAACCTCTCCTTCTCCCCTTGCTGGATCAAGGCGTAGGATACGTCACCGGGCTGCACGTGTGTTGAACGCGGAGGTGCCGTCCGTTCGGCACTAGGATCTCCGGTGATTTGAATCACGATGAGTACGACTCCATCAACCCCATTCACTTGAACGATTCCGCTTAGCGATCTACAAGGGTATGTAGATGCACTCTCCTTCCCCTCGTTGCTAGATTACTCCATAGATTGATCTTGGTGATGCGTAGATAATTTTGAATTTCTGCTACGATCCCCAACAGCAAAAGTTCTGGTTTCCTCTCCCTCCTCCATTCCGTCAGCCTTATCAGCAGAAGAGTAAAGGTGGCAATGGATCTTCCCACCCACCCAACCCAGGCTATCAGAACAAATCTCCGTCTCATGCTCCAAGGTCAAGTGATCCTTATCACCGGCCGCTCTCAGAGGTTACGTGCAACAAGTGTCAACAGAAAGGGCATTATGCAAACAAATGCTTCAACCAAAGGCGCCTTCCGCCTCCTCCTCCTGTGAGATCTGCCAGCAATGCAGTGGTCAAGCATAATCCCAAGTTTGCAAAGGTCAACATGATGAACGCAGCTCAGACAGAGGACTCCTCAGAAGTGATCATGGGTAATCTTCCTGTTAATTATATTCCTGCAAAAGTTCTTTTTGACACTGGTGCATCACTCAGTTTCATATCAAGACCATTTGCATCAAAGCATGAGTTGGCTTTCCAAGTTTTGCCTAGTCCGTTAGCAGTTGTCTCACCGGGTAAACACATGAACGCTAACTCCATGGTTCCGAATGTGTCTATCAAGATGGGCGACTATAAGTTTCTGTCTTCTCCTATTGTTCTTGGTGACTCACACTACAAAAAAATACACTTCCGTGATGATACGTGTTTGTCATAGTAGGTCACGTTTTCTGCCATGCATGTACATCCATGACAAATTTATGACAGAATCAAGATAATCATACCTGTGTTGTCGTAGAAGTGTTCCATTACATTACCAAAATTATCATCACGGAAGTGTCCACTTCCATGATGACAAATCACGCGTCACAGAAGTGCTTTCATCAAGGGTGACCGACACGTGGCATCCACCGTAACGGAACGCCGTTAAGCTATCGGGTCGGGTTTTGGATCCGATAACCCATTAACAGCCCCGACCAATGGGGATTTTCCACATGTAAAATCATCATTGGCTGGAGGAAACACGTGTCGGCTCATCGTTGGGACAGATGTCAACCACTCATTGGACGGAAGGCGCCTATGATACGTCGACACATGGCACGGCCCAACAGAGGCCCATTCCTGTGAAAAGGCCGGCCCGTTTGACTTGGTCAAAAGCTGGTGGGCCGACCCATGGAAAGTCTGTTAACGGCCTGTTCGAATATAGCCCATTTACAGCCCGCCAACCCAAGGCCCGTTACGCCCTATCCGAATTAGGCCAAGTAGCGTCATCTAGGCCATCCAATATGATTCCAGCCTGTTTTCACTTCTGGCCCATGACGTCTTTCGGCCCATATGAGGCCCTATGTAACTCTTGGCCTACTAACGGCCCGTGGTGAAACTGGCCCATATTGAACAGTGTATCACTTTACACCCATTAATGGCCCGTGGTGAAACTGGCCGTAATGAACAGTGTATCACTTTATGCCCATAACGACCCCTTATTCCGTTGGGCTGTTTCCAGCCCATGTTATCTTTCGGCCTTCTCAGAGCCCATTTATTCTTGGGCTCATTTCCAGCATTCGTTTACTTACGGCCCATTACTGTCATTTTCTGCTTGTGGGCCAAATCCATCCCGTGGTAACAGTCGGCCCATTTGTGGTCCATTAATACGTTGGGCCGATTTCATAGCGTCATCAATTACGGCCTATTAATGATGGCCCGTTATGGTCGGCCCATGAACGGACGATTCCAACTCTAGCCCGTTTACGGCCATAATGCGGTCTGTTTGGCCCATGTTTGGCCAATCGATTATACGGCCCGTATAAGGCCCATTGATAATACGACCCGCAGAAGGCCCATTGTTTCTATGGCCCGTAGAAGGCCCATTGTTTCTACGGCCCGTAGAAGGCCCACTGTTTCTATGGCCAGTAGGAGGCCCAGTGTCACTACAGTAAATATTAGCCCATGGTTATTGTGGCCTAGTTTTAAAAAATAGGATATTGCAGCCACTAGCTAACCGCAGAAAAAGAACTGCAATGACTACAAGCAAACAAATAAACACGACAACAAGGAAATAAATAAGCAAGCAACTAACGCTAGGCTATCACGGCTATTACTCATATTACATCCAGTGGGCATCAAAGTTCG
This sequence comes from Triticum dicoccoides, assembly GCF_002162155.2. Lineage (NCBI taxonomy): Eukaryota > Viridiplantae > Streptophyta > Magnoliopsida > Poales > Poaceae > Triticum > Triticum dicoccoides. The sequence continues at coordinate 189,743,591 of NC_041382.1, forward strand.
CTACCAGTGCAAATATAGGGAACAAAGCAGCATATCATATACACTGGTTGTCAAAGTTGGCGACCAGCGCAAATAAACACCGCAGCAAAGCAAATCCAGAACTGAAACCACTTTAGAAGATCTCAAGAAACAATATCCTGGGTACCCATAATGCTGGCAAGATTCTTAGCAAGCTTGTTAACTTTCTCTCGTTTGGGGCTTAAATACTCCAGTGCTTGCTGTTGCACCAGAAAATATGCATCTGAATTCTGCAGGGACTTCCTCAGTCCTTCAGCTTCCTGTCGCAGCACATCTGATCGATGTCTTTCAACTTGAAGTTGAGACTCCAGAAGACGAACTGATTCAGGTAGCGAGTTCGAAGAGCTTGTGCCAGCAGTAGTGGCCAGTAACTTGAACACTACATCAAGACAGGACTTTTGGGTTCCCTCACTGTCGTCAAGATAGTTTTTATCAGCTTTCTTGGAGACCAACATGGATGTCTCACTATCTTGAACCATATCTGCATTACTTCCTTTACCATTGGATAACGTGGTATTGTTCTCCAATATTTTGTCCGCATTCTAAAAGAGAAACAAGCAGACACATCACATGTTTACCATGTTGTATATGAAACTCATTTTGGTAAATGAGTTCAGTAGTAAAGTGGACATGATAACAGCATGAAACAAACATATATCTATGTACCATGGTCACTTTATGGTCTATATCATTCTAGTTTTTGTTGCCAAATCAAGATAGAGACACAGTTCAAATAATATTTGTTCAAGACAAAGCAGAATAGACGGAATATAAGTGTGGGTAACTATAGAGCAATAACAACACTTGTAATGTGCATGACATGAGAACATAATTGTTTATTCAATTGAAACTGAAATCAACATAGAGCAGGTTACAACAGCAAACCAGTTAAAGAAACACAATTTCACATTATGATGGCTAACTAAAAAAGATGGAAAGACATAGTTCAAAATATGAGACTATGTAAACAGGATGACATGACATAACTATATAATGTGTTTATTAAATAGGTTGGCATGCCATAATTCACATACATTCATGGATAGAATGCCATAATTCAAAATATGATGACTGTAAACACTAAATAGGATGAGATGATATAACTATATGATGTCTTTATTAAATGGGTTGCCATGCCATAATTCAGATAGATGATGTGTATGTACTTTGTAAACATGATGGCATGATATAATTCAAATATATGATTTATATAGTAAGCAAGTAAGCAGATGGCAATCCATATATGATGTAAAAACTAAGCAATGCAAGACAACATGCATGACATGGGTAATATAACCCTGCCAAGTCTGAGCATAGACCTCAGGGGGAAAATAGGACTGGTCATCAGTCTCTGAATCCTCCTCTGAGGAGCTCTCTGTAACCAGCAAGATGTCTGCTTCGGTAGGTAGCATTGTCTGCTCTGAATACCTTGTTTTCATTCCAGATACTTCCATCACCACTTCAAATGGCTGATGCACAAGAAGAGTAGTTTAATATACAAACGTTGTCGACAAATGGAACACATAATACAAAATAATGATAGCATGATATAATTCACATACATGATGATTGGCTAAACAGCATGTCATTGCATAATTCACATATATAATGCCTTTGCAACAAGATAGCATTGTATAATTCATATATATAATGTCTTGCAACAAGATGGCAATGCATAATTCACATATATGGTAATTAGACACTGAATAGGTGGCATTGACACAAAGCATGTCTAAACTAATCAAATGACATAGCAATGCGAGACACCATACGCATGATATGAGCAACATAACTCTGCCAAATTAGAGCATACACCTCGAGGGGGGGGATACACTACAAAAAAATACACTTCCGTGATGATACGTGTTTGTCACAGTAGGTCACTTTTTTTTGTCATGCATGTACATCCATGACAAATTTATGACAGAATCAAGATAGTCATACCTGTGCTGTCGTAGAAGTGTTCCATGACATTACCAAAATTATCATCACGGAAGTGTCCACTTCCATGACGATAAATCACGCCTCACAGAAGTGCTTTCGTCAAGGGTGACCGACACGTGGCATCCACCGTAACGGAACGCCGCTAAGCTATCGGGTCGGGTTTTGGATCCGATAACCCGTTAATGGCCCCGACCAATGGGGATTTTCCACGTGTAAAATCATCATTGGCTGGAGGAAACACGTGTCGGCTCATTGTTGGGATAGATGTCAACCACTCATTGGACGGAAGGCGCCTATGATACGTCGAGGCGTGGCACGGCCCAACAGAGGCCCATTCCTGTGAAAAGGCCGGCCCGTTTGACTTGGTCAAAAGCTGGCGGGCCGGCCCATGGAAAGCCTGTTAATGACTTGTTCGAATATAGCCCATTTACAGCCCGCTGACCCAATGCCCGTTACACCCTATCCGAATTAGGCCCAGTAGCGTCATCTGGGCCATCCAATATGATTCCAGCCCGTTTTCACTTCTGGCCCATGTATGGCCCATGACGTCTTTCGTCCCATATGAGGCCCTATGTAACTCTTGGCCTACTAACGACCTGTGGTGAAACTGGGCCGTAATGAACAGTGTATCACTTTACACCCATTAACGCCCCGTGGTGAAACTGGCCCATAATGAACAATGTATCACTTTATACCCATTAACGGCCCGTTATTCCGTTGGCCCGTTTCTAGCCCATGTTATCTTTCGGCCTTCTCAGAGCCCATTTATTCTTGGGCTCATTTCCAGCATTCGTTTACTTACGGCCCGTTACTGTCATTTTCTGCTTGTGGGCCAAATTCAGCCCGTGGTTACAGTCGGCTCGTTTGTGGTCCATTAATACATTGGGCCGATTTCATAGCATCATAAAATACGGCATATTAATGATGGCCTATTATGGTCGGCCCATGAACGGACGATTCCAACTCTAGCCCGTTTACGGCCATAATGCGGTCAGTTTGGCCCATGTTTGGCCAATCGATTATACGGCCCGTATAAGGCCCATTGATAATACAGCCCGCAGAAGGCCCATTGTTTCTACGGCCCGTAGAAGGCCCATTGTTTCAATGGCCCGTAGAAGGCCCATTGTTTCTACGGCCCGTAGAAGGCCCACTGTTTCTACGGCCACTAGGAGGCCCAGTGTCACTACAGTAAATATTAGCCCATGGTTATTGTGGCCTAGTTTAAAAAAATAGGATATTGCAGCCACTAGCTAACCGCGGAAAAAGAACTGCAATGACTACAAGCAAACAAATAAGCAAGACAACAAGGAAATAAATAAGCAAGCAACTAACGCTAGGCTATCACGGCTATTACTCATATTACATCCACTGGGCATCAAAGTTCGCCACCAGTGCAAATATAGGGAACAAAGCAGCATATCATATACACTGGTTGTCAAAGTTGGCGACCAGCGCAAATAAACGCCATAGCAAAGCAAATCCAGAACTAAAACCACTTCAGAAGATCTCAAGAAACAATATCCTGGGTACCCATAATGCTGGCAAGATGCTTAGCAAGCTTGTTAACTTTCTCTTGTTTGGGGTTTAAATCCTCCAACGCTTGTTGTTGCACCAGAAAATATGCATCTGAATTCTGCAGGGACATCCTCAGTCCCTCAGCTTCCTGTCGCAGCACATCTGATCGATGTCTTTCAACTTGAAGTTGAGACTCAAGAAGACGAACTAATTCAGGCAGCGAGTTCGAAGAGCTTGTGCCAGCAGTAGTGGCCAGTAACTCGAACACTACATCAAGACAGGACTTTTATGTTCCCTCACTGTCGTCAAGATAGTTTTTATCAGCTTTCTTGGAGACCAACAGGGATGTCTCACTATCTTGAACCTTATCTGCATTACTTCCTTTACCATTGGATAACGCGGTACTGTTCTCCAATATTTTGTCCTCATTCTAAAAGAGAAACAAGCAGACACATCACATGTTTACCATGTTGTATATGAAACTCATTTTGGAAAATGAGTTCAGTAGTAAAGTGGATAGGATAACAGCATGAAACAAACGTATATCTATGTACCATGGTCACTTTATGGTCTATACCATTCAAGTTTTTGTTGCCAAATCAAGATAGAGACACAATTCAAAAAAAAATTGTTCAAGACAAAGCAGAATAGACAGAATATAAGTGTGGGTAACTATAGAGCAATAACAACACTTGTAATGTGCATGACATGAGAACATAACTATTTATTCAATTGAAACTGAAATCAACATAGAGCAGGTTACAACAGCAAACCGGTTAAAGAAACAGGTTTAAAACATACCTGTTGTGCCATTGGAGTTTCAATTCCATCCTTCAAATTTGAAAATAGTTGGTATGAGTAAATACAGTCATGCAAGAGCAAAGGAGTATGAACCATAGCTACAGAACCTGACCTGAGAACAAATCTTCTTCTCCTTTAAGCGTTGAGTTGGGATTCGGAGTGGTGGTCCTCGTGCTTTGGGCACTGCAGTTCCCTTACTAACTGCTCGTGTTTGGGTGCTCTGTGGTGGAGACGGTGCTGTGTCAACTGGAACTAGGTTACTATCTACCGGGGTTGGGGTTAGAAGGGGTGTAGCTAGTTCTCTGTCCAACTGGGTAGGGGTACAATCTGCGAGAGTCTGGGTTATGTGTGGTGGATCTGGTCCTTGGGCAAGTACAACCGTGGTTCTATCTGCATCAACTGGTAGCACTATCTTTTCTGAAGACCGTATTGTTACTCCCTTAGATACTGCCATCACGCTCTCCAATTCAAATGGCTGATAAACAAGAAAAGTAACTGAAAGTATAGACATTGTATGATAGACAGGTGCAATGGATAGTGGGGAATAAAAGAGGGCATGAAATAATTCATATTTATGTTGTCTAACCAAACAGGATAGCATGACACAATTTCACATATATGATGGCTAACTAAACAGGATAGCATGACACAATTTCACATTATGATGGCTAACTAAAAAAGATGGAAAGACATAGTTCAAAATATGAGACTATGTAAACAGGATGACATGACATAACTATATAATTTGTTTATTAAATAGGTTGGCATGCCATAATTCACATACATTCACGGATAGAATGCCATAATTCAAAATATGATGACTGTAAACACTAAATAGGATGAGATGATATAACTATATGATGTCTTTATTAAATGGGTTGCCATGCCATAATTCAGATAGATGATGTGTATGTACTATGTAAACATGATGGCATGATATAATTCAAATATATGATTTATGTAGTAAGCAAGTAAGCAGATGGCAATCCATATATGATGTAAAAACTAAGAAATGCAATACAACATGCATGACATGGGTAATATAACCCTGCCAAGTTTGAGCATAGACCTCAGGGGGAAAATAGGACTGGTCATCAGTCTCTGAATCCTCCTCTGAGGAGCTCTCTGTAACCAGCAAGATGTCTGCTTCAGTAGGTAGCATTGTCTGCTCTGAATACCTTGTTTTCATTCCAGATACTTCCATCACCGCTTCAAATGGCTGATGCACAAGAAGAGTAGTTGAATATACAAACGTTGTCGACAAATGGAAAACGTAATACAAAAAAATGATAGCATGATATAATTCACATACATGATGATTGCCTAAACAGCATGGCATTGCATAATTCACATATATAGTGCCTTTGCAACAAGATAGCATTGTATAATTCACATATATAATGTCTTGCAACAAGATGGCAATGCATAATTCACATATATGGCAATTAGACACTGAATAGGTGGCATTCACACAAAGCATGTCTAAACTAATCAAATGACATTGCAATGTGAGACACCATACACACGATATGAGCAACATAACTCTGCCAAGTTAGAGCATACACCT
>NC_041382.1:189749761-189762926 GCF_002162155.2 Triticum dicoccoides
GAATACACTACAAAAAAATACACTTCCGTGATGATACGTTTTTGTCATAGTAGGTCGCTTTTTTTTGCATGCATGTACATCCATGACAAATTTATGACAGAATCAAGATAGTCATACCTGTGCTGTCGTAGAAGTGTTCCATGACATTACCAAAATTATCATCACGGAAGTGTCCACTTCCCTGACGATAAATCGCGCGTCACAGAAGTGCTTTCGTCAAGGGTGACCGACACATGGCATCCACCGTAACGGAACGCCGCTAAGCTATCGGGTCGGGTTTTGGATCCGATAACCCGTTAACAGCCCCGACCAATGGGGATTTTCCACGTGTAAAATCATCATTGGCTGGAGGAAACACGTGTCGGCTCATCGTTGGGACAGATGTCAACCACTCATTGGACGGAAGGTGCCTATGATACGTCGACACATGGCACGGCCTAACAGAGGCCCATTCCTGTGAAAAGGCCGGCCCGTTTGACTTGGTCAAAAGCTGGCAGGCCGGCCCATGGAAATCCTATTAACGGCCTGTTCGAATATAGCCCATTTACAGCCCGCTAACCCAATGCCCCTCACACCCTATCCGAATTAGGCCCAGTAGCGTCATCTGGGCCATCCAATATGATTCCAGCCCATTTTCACTTCTGGCCCATGTATGGCCCATGACGTCTTTCGTCCCATATGAGGCCCTATGTAACTCTTGACCTACTAACGACCCGTGGTGAAACTGGGCCGTAATGAACAATGTATCACTTTATACCCATTAACGGCCCGTGGTGAAACTGGCCCATAATGAACAGTGTATCACTTTATACCCATTAACAGCCTGTTATTCCGTTGGGCCGTTTCCAGCCCATGTTATCTTTCAGCCTTCTCAGAGCCCATTTATTCTTGGGCTCATTTCCAGCATTCGTTTACTTACGGCCCGTTACTGTCATTTTCTGCTTGTGGGCCAAATTCTGCCCGTGGTTACAGTCGGCCCGTTTGTGGTCCGTTAATACGTTGGGCCGATTTCATAGCGTCATCAAATACGGCCTATTAACGATGGCCCGTTATGGTCGGCCCATGAACGGACGATTCCAACTCTAGCCCGTTTACGGCCATAATGCGGTCTGTTTGGCCCATGTTTGGCCAATCGATTATACGGCCCGTATAAGGCCCATTGATAATATGGCCTGCAGAAGGCCCATTGTTTCTACGGCCCGTAGAAGGCCCATTGTTTCAACGGCCCGTAGAAGGCCCATTGTTTCTACGGCCCGTAGAAGTCCCACTGTTTCTACGGCCAGTAGGAGACCCAGTGTCACTATAGTAAATATTAGCCCATGGTTATTGTGGTCTAGTTTTAAAAAATAGGATATTGCAGCCACTAGCTAACCGCGGAAAAAGAACTGCAATGACTACAAGCAAACAAATAAACAAGACAACAAGGAAATAAATAAGCAAGCAACTAACGCTAGGCTATCACGGCTATTACACATATTACATCCACTGGGCATCGAAGTTCGCCACCAGTGCAAATATAGGGAACAAAGCATCATATCATATACACTGGTTGTCAAAGTTGGCGACCAGCGCAAATAAACGCCGCAGCAAAATAAATCCAGAACTGAAACCACTTCAGAAGATCTCAAGAAACAATATCCTGGGTACCCATAATGCTGGCAAGATGCTTAGCAAGCTTATTAACTTTCTCTTGTTTGGCGCTTAAATCCTCCAGCGCTTGCTGTTGCACCAGAAAATATGCATCTGAATTCTGCAGTGACTTCCTCAGTCCTTCAGCTTCCTGTCACAGCACATCTGCTCGATGTCTTTCAACTTGAAGTTGATACTCAAGAAGGTGAACTGATTCAGGCAGCGAGTTCGAAGATCTTGTGCCAGCAGTAGTGGCCAGTAACTCGAACACTACATCAAGACAGGACTTTTAGGTTCCCTCACTGTCGCCAAGATAGTTTTTATCAGCTTTCTTGGAGACCAACAAGGATGTCTCACTATCTTGAACCTTATCTGCATTACTTCCTTTACCATTGGATAACGCGGTACTGTTCTCCAATATTTTGTCCGCATTCTAAAAGAGAAACAAGCAGACACATCACATGTTTACCATGTTGTATATGAAACTCATTTTGGTAAATGAGTTCAGTAGTAAAGTGGACAGGATAACAACATGAAATAAACATATATCTATGTACCATGGTCACTTTATGGTCTATACATTCTAGTTTTTGTTGCCAAATCAAGATAGAGACACAATTCAAATAAAATTTGTTCAAGACAAAGCAGAATAGACAGAATATAAGTGTGGGTAACTATAGAGCAATAACAACACTTGTAATGTGCATGACATGAGAACATAACTATTTATTCAATTGAAACTGAAATCAACATAGAGCAGGTTACAACAGCAACCAGTTAAAGAAACAGGTTTAAAACATACCTGTTGCGCCATTGGAGTTTCAATTCCATCCTTCAAATTTGAAAATAGTTGGTATGAGTAAATACAGTCATGCAAGAGCAAAGGAGTATGAACCATAGCTACAGAACCTGACCTGAGAACAAATCTTCTTCTCCTTTAAGCGTTGAGTTGGGATTCGGAGTGGTGGTCCTCGTGCTTTGGGCACTGCAGTTCCCTTACTAACTGCTCGTGTTTGGGTGCTCTGTGATGGAGACGGTGCTGTGTCAACTGGAACTGGGTTACTATCTGCCGGGGTTGGGGTTAGAAGGGGTGTAGCTGGTTCTCTGTCCAACTGGGTAGGGGTACAATCTGCGAGAGTCTGGTTTATGTGTGGTGGATCTGGTCCTTGGGCAAGTACAACCCTAGTTCTATCTGCATCAACTGGTAGCACTATCTTTTCTGAAGACTGTATTGTTACTCCCTTAGATACTGCCATCACGCTCTCCAATTCAAATGGCTGATAAACAAGAAAAGTAATTGAAAGTATATACATTGTATGATAGACAAGTGCAATGGATAGTGGGGAATAAAAGAGGGCATGAAATAATTCATATTTATGTTGTCTAACCAAACAGGATAGCATGACACAATTTCACATATATGATGGCTAACTAAACATGATAGCATGACACAATTTCACATTATGATGGATAACTAAAAAAGATGGAAAGACATAGTTCAAAATATGAGACTATGTAAACAGGATGACATGACATAACTATATAATGTGTTTATTAAATAGGTTGGCATGCCATAATTCACATACATTCACGGATAGAATGCCATAATTCAAAATATGATGACTGTAAACACTAAATAGGATGAGATGATATAACTATATGATGTCTTTATTAAATGGGTTGCCATGCCATAATTCAGATAGATGATGTGTATGTACTATGTAAACATGATGGCATGATATAATTCAAATATATGATTTATATAGTAAGCAAGTAAGCAGATGGCAATCCATATATGATGTAAAAACTAAGCAATGCAAGACAACATGCATGACATGGGTAATATAACCCTGCCAAGTCTGAGCATAGACCTCAGGGGGAAAATAGGACTGGTCATCAGTCTCTGAATCCTCCTCTGAGGAGCTCTCTGTAACCAGCAAGATGTCTGCTTCAGTAGGTAGCATTGTCTGCTCTGAATACCTTGTTTTCATTCCAGATACTTCCATCACCGCTTTAAATGGCTGATGCACAAGAAGAGTAGTTGAATATACAAATGTTGTCGACAAATGGAACACATAATACAAAAAAATGATAGCATGATATAATTCACATACATGATGATTGGCTAAACAGCATGGCATTGCATAATTCACATATATAATGCCTTTGCAACAAGATAGCATTGTATAATTCACATATATAATGTCTTGCAACAAGATGGCAATGCATAATTCACATATATGGTAATTAGACACTGAATAGGTGGCATTCACACAAAGCATGTCTAAACTAATCAAATGACATAGCAATGCGAGACACCATACGCACGATATGAGCAACATAACCCTGTCAAGTTAGAGCATACACCTCGGGGGGGATAGGACTGGTCATCTGTCTCTGAATCCTCCTCTGAGGAGCTATCTATAACCAGCGAGATATGCGCTTCGTCACATAGCATAGTCTGCTCTGAAGACCTTGTTTTCACTCCAGAATTTGCCATCACTGTGTCAAATGTCTGATGCACACGAAGAGCAGTTGAATGTAATAACATTGTTGACAAATGTAATATGTAAAGAAAAAAAGGATGGCCTGATATAATTTACATATAAGATGACTGGCTAAGCAGGATGGCATTGCAAAATTCACATATATGATTCCTGGCTAAACAAGATGGCGTTGCATAATTCACATAAACGATGAATAAACTAAACAGATGGCATCCGCACAAAGGATGTCTAAACTAAGCAGATGACATATTTGATGTATAAAGTAAGCAATGCAAGACACCATATGCATGATATAACCAACATCAGCATGCCAAGTTAGAGCGAAGACCTCAGGGGGTAAATAGGAGTTGTATTCTCCTTCTGAATCCCCCTCAGAACAGATATCTTCCTCTCAATTACAACCAAATATCACAGCAACCACCTGGTCTGATAGACGACCCCTCTATCAACACAAAACGGCATACAATGCCGCTTACAATACAACACGCGACCCACGCGAGGGCTTGCACCCAAAGGATGGCGCAACAAGATCCATCTATGGACCACGCAAGCGCGCCCCAGCATACAATGCAACACAACAAGCATCAGAACAATGCGGTACACCCAGTTATAGGGGTGCCGCACACCCCCTATGTTTCACCGATGAGGTGCTGGACCATGAATTTCCAGAGGGATTCAAGCCCGTAAACATAGAGGCATACGATGGGACAACAGACCCTGGGGTTTGGATTGAGGACTATATCCTTCATATCCATATGACTCGAGGAGATGATCTCCACGCCATCAAATACTTACCCCTCAAGCTCAAAGGGCCAACTCGTCACTGGCTCAAAGGCATCCCCGAAAGCTCCATTGGAAGTTGGGAAGAGCTTGAAGACGCCTTTCGGGCAAATTTTCAAGGAACTTATGTCCGACCTCCGGATGCGGACGATTTGAGTCATATAACTCAACAGCCCGGAGAGTCAGCCCGAAAGCTTTGGAACATGTTTCTCACTAAAAAGAACCAGATTGTCGACTGTCCAGACGCTGAAGCCTTGGCAGCTTTCAAGCATAGCGTCCGTGATGAATGGCTCGCCAGACACCTCGGCCAAAACAAGTCGAGAACGATGGCCGCATTAACAAACCTCATGACCCGCTTTTGCGCGGGTGGGTAGCTGGCTAGCCAGATGCAGCACCAGCGACCTCAGTACATCTGAAGTTGGAGATGGAAACGAGAAATCACAGCGCAACAGCAATAGCAAACGCCAGAATAAAGAAGACAGCACGAAGGGCACGACAGTAAATGCCGGATTCAAAAGCTCCCGGCCAGGTCAAAAGCCGCCTACTAAAGGCACCAGGGATGAACCGTCCAGCCTCAACAAAATTCTGGACCAGGTATGTCAGATACATAGTACCCCTAGCAAGCCCGCTAATCATACCCACATAGAATGTTGGGTCTTCAAGCAGTCCGACAAGCTCAACGCCGTACACAAGGGGGAGGATACACCAAGTGAAGACGAGGACGAGCCTCCCAAGCAAGACACTGGGGAACAAAAGAAATTTCCACCAGAAGTCAAAACAGTAAACGTACTACACATGATCAAGGAAAAAACAATGCAGCACCCTTAGGAAAATATACCCAAGTGCCTGTCACCGTGAAGTCCTGCCAATGGTCATCTCAACTGATCATTTTCGACCATCGCGATTACTCAGCAAGTATCCGATGCGCAGGATGGGCGGCCTTGGTATTAGACCCAGTAATTTGCGGATATCACTTCACACGAGTCTTGATGGATGGCGGCAGTAGCCTAAACCTAATATACCAGGATACAATCCGCGGGATGGGGTTAGACCCAACACAAATTCGCCATAGCAATACTACCTTCAAAGGAGTAACGCCAGGCCCAGGGGCTCATTGTACGGGCTCCCTCCTAATACAAGTTATATTCGGCTCCCCCGATAACTTCCGTAGAGAGCATTTAACCTTCCACATCGCTCCGTTTCAAAGTGGCTATCAAGCACTGCTCGGGCGCGAAGCTTTCGCTCACTTTAATGCAATACCACACTACGCCTCCCTCACACTCAAGATGCTCGGTCCACGCGGCATCATTTCAGTGCACGGAAATATCAAGCATTCTCTGCGCGCCGGAGAGAGTGAGGCTGCCTTGGCAGCCACACACTAAAGGCGCCCGGACTAGCCAAAGCGCCCCATAGGTCGTCAAGACCTCAGACACAACTAATCGAGTCTGGCGCCGCTACTTATACCGAATAAATGGTCATACCCCTACTTACAAGGGGCTCAACGTGTGCGGACATGTGGCCATTCCTCCTCATTTTAAATTATGCATAGTTTCTTTAATTATCTTTTTTGCACGACAACCTTTTTCACCTAAATTCCTCTCTTTTACAGACGATCATCGTGCCACACCCGTCTAGGATAAGGCACAACGGAGACACAGGTGCAGACGTGCAACAGGGACCCACTCCAAGGATTCTTTTTAGATTAAGACCCTGCGTAAACCTTTTTTACTGTCTCTTGTTGATACATATCCACTGTTGAGAAGGATGCTGATGTCTTGGCATGTGGCCACGCCAGACCAATGCACGTACCTGGACATAAGGGGCTTCTTACGAAGGCCATTATTTAGGCCCAGTTTACACCACAAAGATCGAATACCTTAGGGAGTGTTCGGCGTCGCGAGTTTGGCCCTATATGCATCAGCTCCGAATCATTGTCTTTGGTCAAATGTTGGGTTTGCCCAACTCCTGTGTTTTGGAGCCTTACGTTCCACTTTACCGGCTAAGGTAGCACCAGGAGAACCACTGCGATTGTGCCCTGGTTCATCCGGACGAGCACCTCAGTAGAGAAAGCCGAAAACTGACTGTCATGATCTAGCACGAGACTGGTCAACCACTCGATGACCCATGTGAATGTTAGAATTCCTCCGCCTTAACGAAGGGCCGCTTTCCGGCCAGGCATATACGCACCCCGGGATCGGGAGAGTGCGAAGCCACCACGGGCTATCTAGTAGCCCCACTATCAAACTCCTATGGCTAAGTGAAAGTGTTAAAGCATTATAGTCCGGTTGCCTCGCTCGCTCCGCTATCACCTCCTTAATAGGACCAAGACGTTGGGTTAAGTGTGAACGCGTGTTTCTACGAACACCTCCGCATTATATGCGTGGGGGTTGAAGCCGACGACTGCAATCTTTCAGGTTATACACATGTATACATAAACGGCCGCCCAGGAGGCATCACATTACTTTCAGGCAAAAGTATAAAAGTAGCCTTATGAAAATTTATAAAAGCATTTCGCTTATAATGAGATTACATGTCACTCAAACATAATATTTTTTGAGCACTGGGTCTCTATCAAACGAGCACCCTCAAGAACTTCCTCAAAGTAGTGCTCAGCAGCCCTTCGACCTATGGCCGAATCCTGCGCTGCAACAGTGGTAGCATCCATCTCCGCCCAGTTTGCTTTAGCATGGGCAAAGGCCATTCGTGCGCCTTCTATACACGCCAACCTCTTCATCGCATTAATGCGCGGCACCACGTCAAGGAACTGCTGCACCAAGCCAAAATAGCTGTTCGGTTTTAGCCTTTCCGACCATAGCTGACCCACAACAGACCTCATGGCGAGTCCGGACAACCTATTTAGTTCGGCCCATTCAGCTAGTTGGTCAGACAACGAAAGTGGACGCTCGGGAGAATGGAATTGTGTCCAAAACAGTTGGTCCACTTCACAGTCCATCTGACCCTTGAAGTACTTGGCCGCATCAGCAACGCTCGCCGCCAAATCCATATACGCATCCTCCAAACTCCACAGCCGATCCAGAGGGGCATACCGTGGATCTCCGAACTTCCTCTGCAGCATAAAGGATTTCCCGGCTACAATATTCCCGGCTTCCCGCAGCTCCTCCTTCTTTGCCCTCATAGCAGAGCGGAGGTCTTTTCCCGTTGCAGCAACCTTCTCAAGGTCCGATGCCTTCGCCTGGTTTTCCTTTTCAAGAGCCCGGCAACGGTCGACGGCGGCTTTTAATTCTACGGCCATATTGTCCATCTTATCCTGGCTCTCGCCATGTGCGGCCTTCTCGGCTCGCAACTCTTCGGCCGCCTTCAAAGCAGCCGCATTACCAAATCTTGCTTGTTCCTTGGCTCGGGCAAGTTCCGCCCGCAAGGTTTCAACAGTGGCAGCTCCATCTGCAGTAATAACATGTTAAATATACTGGCTTCATGCTGCTCTTACTATGCGGCGTTTACCAGATAATAACACCTACCCTGCGCCTTGTCAAGCCTTTTGTTAACAAGCTCGATGTCGGCGTCTGCCGCATCCAACTGCCGTTTTAAATGGGCAAACTCGCTAGTCCGGCTAGCCATCGGAGTTTCCATCACCTCCTCATACAAATAGTATGGTTACTACCTGGGATTATGATCCTCTGATCGTCGTCGTTCCCAACGACAACCAGAGTCTCAGGGGCTACTATCTACACAGGGCACTCTTAGCACGTGCAGGACTATCATACATTATTTTACGTACCTCAAAGCCTGTCAGTAGACTCATAAAAGCTTTATGCAATCCGCTTTCGGCGGACAAGATTCTCTCCATCACCGTATTCATCAGCACACGGTGTTCATCTGAGATGGCCGCTTGCCCCACCAACTCCCTCAGAACATCGGACCGCACACTAGACGGTGCCGGACTCGTTTGTCTGCTCTCTTCGGGAGCCGGACACTGGGAACTTCGGGGGTCGATGGGATTATCTTCTGGCCTCGCCGGACTCGGAGAGGCCCTCCGCGACGACACTTCAGGGTTGCCCGCTTCTGGAGCGGAGGAGTCCGGAGGAGGCGTTTCGCTCTCCATCATCTCTGGAAGAAGATCCCCCGAAGACAAGCTCATTTGAGAGGGGCTAAGGCCCGAACTGCAAAGATACATGTAGTGGTTATCTTCTCAGAAGAAAAGACGACATATCTGTACTATTAAGGTATTTTGGGTCACTTACGACTCGTGGGAGAATTGATCCCCCCGAGGACTTTGTGCGGCAACCGCACCCCCCGGGGTAGGACCCTTTGTGGGAGACTTCTTCTCCCGTTTCGAAGCTTCGGCTTCCGAATCCCCAGACGCAATCCTTTTCCTCTTCTGGTCGTCTTCCTTCGTGAAGACGCTCGCTCCCTCGGCTGGAGCGGCCGACGTTTGGGGCCCGCGACCGCCCGCATTTTCCTTCAAGGGCTCCGGGCAAGGTGCGGTCTGGAGCATCTTTTCCAATATCGGATTTTCCAAACCCTCAGGAAGGGGGGCCGAGCACCGAATCTACTTCGCCTTCGTTAGCCAGTCCTGGTCAAAAAGCAAACTCTCAGAAATAACTTCGCATCAAAGGAGAGGTAGTACGCTCGGTCAGAAGATGCCTTACCTGCTCGGCGGCACGGTTGCTACTCAGGCCCACGTCCTCGATAATTTCTGGACACTCCACTTGAGGTCCGAAGAACAACTTGTACATCTCCTCGTGCGTCAGGCCGAGGAAATTTCGAATGGCGCGGTCCCTTGGGATTGAACTCCCACAAGCGAAGAGGCCGACGTTTGCAAGGCTGGACTTGACGAACCAGCATAACTTGTGTTACCGCGACCAAACTGAAATCTCCATTAAAGAGATCTTGAATGCGGCTTTGCAGTATAGGCACGTCCTTGGCCAGACCCCAGCTCAATCCTCTGCTAATCCATGACATCAGCGATGGCGGAGGGCCTGGGCGGAAGACAGGGGCGGCCGCCCACTTGGCACTTCTAGGAGCCGTGATGTAGAACCACTCCTGTTGCCACAATTCAGACACCTCTGGAATGGAACCTTTGGGCCATGAAGCTCCCGTCATCTTGTGTATTGAGGTGCCTCCACACTCTGCATGTTGCCCCTCGATCATCCTTGGTTTTACTTCAAAGGTCTTGAGCCATAGGCCAAAGTGAGGGGTAACCCGGAGGAAGGCCTCGCACACAACAATAAATGTCGAAAGGAGTCCGGTGCTAGATCATGGAAATCTAGCCCGTAGTAAAACATCAAGCCCCTGACAAAAGGATCCAATGCAAGGCCTAGATCTCGGAGGAAGTGGGAGACGAACACGACGCTCTCGTTGGGTTCGGGGGAGGGGATGGCCTGCCCCCGGGGAGGCAGCCGATGCAGAATCTCGGCGGTCAGATATCTGGCCTCCCTCAACGTTTTGACGACTTCTTCCGCGACGGAAGAAGGCACCCATCGGCCTTGAAGGCTAGATCTGGACATGACTGAAGGTCCGGAGCACCTGACCTGAACTTTGGGCATTTGAGCTTGAGGTGGGGGAAGGATTCGATTGAGCACGGGAGGGAAAAATAAAAGGCCTCGTCCCTTTATAAAGAGGGTGGATATCGAACGTCCTATCCGTGTCCGTTTGGACTTGCCTATGATCTAAGAGTCCTAGAAGCGGTTGGGTTACCCACGCCCATATTGATGAGAATCCCAGAATAAGGGGACACGATCTCTGCTTTGACAAGACATGCCAAGGAAACTGCCTCGCATAACGCACTGAGGTGGGATACTGAAATGACTCGGATAAAGGCTTGGCCGTGGTGTGTCACGCTACGGAATACGTCAGCAGATTAGATTTGTGTAAATATTATTCTATCTATGGCAATATGTGGAAACTTATTTTGCAGAGCCGGACACTATCTTTGTGTTCAAAATCTTCTATGAAGTACTTGGAGGAGGAACCCGCCTTGCAATGCCGAAGACAAACTGCGCGCCGGACTCGTCGTCATTGAAGCCTGGTTCAGGGGCTACTGAGGGAGTCCTGGATTAGGGGGTGTTCGGATAGCCGAATTATACCTTCAAGCCGGACTCCTGGACTATGAAGATACAAGATTGAAGACTTCGTCCCGTGTCCAGAAGGGACTTTCCTTGGCGTGGAAGGCAAGCTTGGCGGTACGGATGTTCAGATCTCCTACCATTGTAACCGACTCTATGTAACCCTAACCCTCTCCGGTGTCTATATAAATCGGAGGGTTTTAGTCCGTAGGACAACATACACATCAACAATCATACGATAGGCTAGCTTCTAGGGTTTAGCCTCTCTGATCTCGTGGTAGATCTACTCTTGTACTACCCATATCATCAATATTAATCAAGCAGGACGTAGGATTTTACCTCCATCGAGAGGGCCCGAACCTGGGTAAAACTTCGTGTCCCTTCCCTCCTATTACCATCCGGCCTAGACGCACAGTTCGGGACCCCCTACCCGAGATCCACCAGTTTTGACACCGACAGGCTGCCTTTGCGCCTACCATGGAGCGACGTCTGCATGAAATTTTCTTGCCACACAAGGCTCGTCTCTTTTGCTCTACGTGGTCAGTTCCATTGTTTACAATAACTGTCATGCATAGGAATAAAACATAGTGAGATTATGTAAGGAGTGCATGCAAAAATCCAGAGTGATGGTAGCAACCTGTGGATAGACCCAAAACCAATAATAGCAGGCAGATAATGGCTTCAGTTAAAAAATACAGATAATGGCTTCTTTACTGTTTGTTCCCCACCCAACATGAAACTCATAGTAGACACCGGAGATTAACCAGATAGTAGATAGATACTATTGATAGTGGCCCCGATATGTACCCCACAACCATTTAAAAACTCAAGTTTGACCATTAGTTTGGAGCTGACTCAGAGTCTAATCGGTGAACAGGATGATAAAGTAGCATGTAATATTAAGCGATGCATAACGTAAGCAGACACGAAAGAGTGCGACCTCTCTTGCGGACCCGTGTAGTCCTCGAGGTCATCTGCTCGGTTGATGATGGTAGTGCAGTTTTCATGGCTGCCAGCGGCGGGGAAGAAGATCTGAGGCGGCGGAAGACAGTCTGGAGGCCAGATCCCTGCTGTGTTGGACCCTTCTATCGTTGGAGCAGCTGAGCTGGGGTGGACGACGGCGCAGCAGGAGCGGGACAAACCACACAAGATTTTGTTTGACAACTATCTGTAAGAGAAGTAATTCTGTAAGGGCTCGTTTGAATTGGAGGATTACAACAATGCAGGGATAGGAAATAGACAGGAATAGGATAGGAATGCACGTGCAAAACAGAGAATTTAAAAACACATGATTTCTGCCAATCTGGTTGTTTGATTCGCAACAATTGGAAGATCACAGGATGCAAAGAAGCATGGTGAGATTAAGTCAAACCACAAGAAAATGTACGGTTATAATGCTATTATGCTAGTATCTCTTAGTCTTGTGCTTCATGAATAGGAATTTGAAAAGGAGGACAAGTGAAAATTAAAATTCCTACGTTTTTTCTTTCAAGGAGACACTAAAGGAACAAATCTGTGTGCTCGGTGGACAATATATATATAACATGTAGAGTAAAAAAGAGATGCAACGAGTGTACAACCTCTTTGGCGAAGCCATGTCGATCTCAGCATGATTGGGTTGGCCGGTGAGGATGCTCCGGCTGACTTGGCTGTCGGAGGAGGGGAAGAAGATCTTAAGCGTCTGGAGATGGAGCCCGCGGTACTGCTCCACTGCGATGGAGGGTTTCGTCATTGGAGCAGCTCCGGTGAGTTGTACGACGCCGAGGCTGAAGCGGGACAAGAGAGACAATGAACAACGTTAACCTGAGTGGAATTCTAATAGCATCTCCAATACATGATGTAAAATACATAACCACATAGTGCTAGATGTAAAATACATCAGCCGCTCATCTCTGAACTTAACTGTCGAAACTGAATTTAACTGTCGAAACTGAACTTAACTGTCGAAACTGAACTTAACTGTCGAAACTGAATTTTGCTATCGAAACTGAATTTTGCTGTCGAAACTGGACGCACTAGCAAGGTGAGGCTACACGTCGGTCGACTGACTTTTTCATCTCTGGTCAGTCGATTTTGCAGCCGTTGGATACGAAATCAAGGGCCTGCGGTTCATCTTCAACCTCCACCCCCCTGAGCCGGCCAAACAGCAGCCCCCCGCCGCCCGCGATGTGCCGCCCCGCCCGCCCCGAAAACACTCCCCACCACCGGTCCGCCGCCGCCCCG
>NC_041382.1:189763360-189766327 GCF_002162155.2 Triticum dicoccoides
GCCAACGCCCCGCCACCACCGGCGACCACCGCCCCCATCCTGAACCCTAAGATAGATAGTGGGGTACCTCTCCGGCGAGCCCCCCTCCCTGCTGCTGCTGGTTCTTCCTTCACCCCGGCGGCATCAGAGTGAAGTGTAGCTAAATCGGAGTAGCATCACAAGCAAGAGAAAGAGCGAGAGCAGCAGCGTGAACAAGAGCAATAGCAAGAGCAGACCAGGCAGGGGACCGAGAGCAAGAGCAGAGCAGCAGCGCGAGCGAGAGCTAAACCAGCAGCAGGTCCTACTGATGTGGACGTCGCCGCCGAGGGAGCGACGCCGTGGAGGAAGTGGCTGGCGACGCCGCTGTGGATGCAGCCGCGCTGTGTCGGCTCGGGACCGAGCGCCGGCAGCACCGCGAGATCGAATCAAGAAGAAAATACGACGATTAGTGTACAACCTCTTTGGTGGCGCCGACTAGGCCGCAGCTTCATCCAAGGAAACGGTGATGATGATGCTCTTCCGGTGGTGCAGGTGAAGACGGCGGTGTGGGAATGGAGGTGGCGCGGAAGACGAGGGGAACGTCGGGGCAGCTCCTTGGAGGTGGAGGACGGTGTGGCTGAACCGGCGGGACGATGAGATCGACGATGGATCCTCATCTGGTACGGTGCATGAGGGACGTCGAGGTTTTGCTGTGGACGACATCGTCGGGGAAGAGGCTCCGGCTGGGTGGCGGATGGAGCAGGATGTGGGGTTTCATCACAGGTTTTCGCAGCCTCAGTGTATAAATGGGTGGCCGGATGGGATGGTAGTGGGGAACCATAGCTTAGAGACGCGCTTGTCCAAAATGTGGGGTAAGTTATGAAAGTACCCCCACCGATTTGAGGTGGTTCTTTCAGTTCAGGGGTACCACGGGCATTTCACGTGTCAGGATTTCACAGGAGGTGGGAGTTTTTGCGCGTGTTGTAATTTCGGAATAGCAAGGCGCGGGTTGAGATGGAGGGAGTTCTTGGAGCACAACAAGACAAATATATATCTTAAATATTTCGGGCTAACAAGGCGCGGGTTGAAATTTCCGGACAAGCCTAACGTGTATTGTACCAAATCAATGTGCCCTACAAATGTCATTCAAAACTTTGAATTCATGTTACGTTCAATTAAAATATTTCACTAAGTGTATAATGCATGCAACCTACTACTCAAATGAACGTTTTAGTGCATTCCAAACGTATATACTACCGCTTCAATATGAACTAAATTTGAATTCGTTTCTCTATTTGAATAAGATCTACAGTAATGATTGTTGTGAAGTCAAAGCATTTGAATTCGTTTCTCTGTTTTAATAAGATCTACAATCATCATTATTGTCAAGTTAAACCATCATTTGTGTATTATCTTCACAGCACACCACATGATTAGTCTCGAGTTACATATGAACTATGTGTACTATATGAACTCGAACTAGATTTTTTGAATCCACTTTATTTTGATTTCAAATCACATTACATTTCTAGCTCTAGCTAGATCTTCATAATCTAAACCATGTCTCATATGTATAATGTGTTTATCACATTATGTATGGTGCCCCACCCCATACGCCTACAAGTATTTAGATGTGAGTTGCAAACACCACACATTACCACAAATTCAAATAAAATGTGAGAATGTTCGATATATAGTATTGTTTAGATTGTTCAATATTTAGTTGTAAGCTGCAAACGCCACACATTATCACAAATTCAAATAAAATGTGAGATTGTTTGATGTATAGTATGGTTTAGATTGTTTGGCATTTAGCTGTGAGTTGCAAACACCATGCATTATCACATTATGGTATAACATGTGCACAGCACGTGTATCACCGCTATATTAATGCATGCAATGTTTAAAACACTATGATCTCCTATTCAAATATATGAATCCGCTTTCATATCAAATTATGATCTTTGTTAGTCTCTTACACCCACACAATCCTCTAACCTTTGTAGCTACCACTAACTTTCTCTCGTGCATGCACACGCCCTCCTCGCCCTCCCCTCCCTCGGCATTCTATCCACCGGGCACATTCATTTTCTTTTCTTTAGGTCGTTCTCCCAGAGTCTCCACAACTCCTTTCCGACACACACCGATCGATAAACCTCTCCAGCGATGCCTGCCTACAACATACAAACACACCTTCAATCTCCTCCTTTATGTGTCCTTGCCTCGTGTCTCTCATACGGTCAGACAAACGTGTAAACTCTCGCCCCTCTTTTCATCACTCTCTCACAACCGCACACTCCTCCCCCTATCTAGCTAGTAGTTGGGCCTCTCACACCACCTCCTAGCTCCATTCTCTCTGTCTATCCGTCTCGCTGGGCCTTATTAGCCTCTAACAAATGGACGTACATCGACCGATCTCTCGCTATACATATAGCTAGATAGGTCCTTATAACTCGTTTTTACCCACACGTCAATCGATCTACCTCATTAGTTGTGTCTCTCCCTTCCTCCGACAAACAACAATTGATCTACCGATCTAGTTAGGTTTGCTTACCAAACACATGGTTCCCCTTCATCATCCATGGATGCGTCCCGACAAATCTATCACGCACAGGCACACACAGAAACACATCCCCACTCTTATTGATAACATTGCAGTTCCACCCTTAGTTTGTCTAGTAGGCCTCTCCCACCATCTTCGAGAAGCAACTCCATCACCCATCCAGCACTCTAGCCCTCTCCCTCCCTCTCCCTCCCTATCTCTCTCCTCTATCTCTCTCCCATCATATTTCCCGTCCTTCAGTTATGTATGGATGTCGACCGATCTCCCTCAAGACATAGCTGGGTCTCTCCTTCTCAACACATATACGAGTCGTTCTACCTCTATAGTTAGGCCTCTGCCTACCCCTCCCACCACCCCCTCCCCCCCACACACCGATACATCGAGCGCTCTAGTCATGTCTCCCTGCCACACACAAACTTGACGTGTGCCCTCTAACGTTCCGGTAG
>NC_041382.1:189766748-189782167 GCF_002162155.2 Triticum dicoccoides
ATTTCACACACATTGCATGCAAAATTTTGTTTGAGATGTCATCGACACATATTCCCACAAATAATTCACGAAATCAACCCCCACCCCACCCCCACCCCAAAACAAAAACACTCACGAACGCGGTTTGTATCTCTCACACACACCCACGTAGGTGGGGGACGTGCACGAAGAGAAGAGGTGCATGCAAGGCGCACATACTCCGTCTCTTTCCCAACCACACCCGCGCGGGAGGTAGGATCGTCCACGTGGTAATTTGGCACGTGTACTGGTTGTCCACTTGGTGGAGGGAGGATCGTCTACCACGGGTGAACAAACAAATTGTGACTTGACGTGTTTTGTTAAAAAAAGAGGCAAACCATGTGGGGCCTACCTTAGAGGCAAGGCTCTATACATTGGAGTACTTTTGATGTGTCCCGTCAACTCACGGATTGAGGAGAAGCTTGCTTAGTAAACCGTCTCCCCCGCCCAGGGGCGCGGTGGCTCACAGGATGAGGTGAAGCTTGCTTACTACGCCTTACGCCTGCTCGCTCACCCATGCGCGCGGTGGCTCGCAGGACGAGGAGAAAAAATTACTACTCCCTTCGTTTACTCCTCGTCCTTACTACCTTGGTTATAGAGATTATATCATATTGTTTGGAATATATATGTCCTTTAGTAGACTTCAATTTGAACTACTAGTACATACTCCAAACACTGATGTATATATACGTATTTTAGAGTGTAGATTCACTCATTTTGCTCCGTATGTAGCACTCTCCCTCGCCCCTCGACCCTCGCCCATGTGGTGGACGTGCAGCAATTCATTCGGTCTCATATAGCCAGAACGATATATACTGCACTACCATTATTGCTCGACTTCCCGAAGAGGCGAAGAGCCAATCGCATGGTTAATATTTTGGAGATGCCAAGCGCAAGGTTATAGGAGAACGAGTAGTATGTGACACGTCATTTATAAATAAAGTTTTTTTTTCTGTGGCACGTACGCAATATGATAGGTTCATATGGAGAGAAAAGGAAACCGCTCCACTATATACATAGTCAGGACGGGCCAGCCTACACAGTTGCTTGCTGGGGTTGCTTTCTTCACACTCTCTCGCACAAAACGACTGTGGCCACATCTCTAACATCCCGACGGATCACGTCTGCTTGGGGAAGGGGTGGATGCTTAGTGTAGATGCGGTGGTCGTCACCGACGGCGAAAACTCACTGTCGGCACGTCCCGATCGGGGGTCCCCGCCGTTCTCTCTCACAAAGCCGGTGAGGTTGCCTTCATCCCTTGCTCACTGCCATGACGTGGGCAGTTGCCGCCTCTCGCCGCCCTCCTCAAGGTTAAGCTACGTCCCTCAGGTACAACTCCCTTTACAGCCGGCTTGCAGCACTGCTCCAGCTGCCCACATCACTCCCTGTGGATATTTCTCTACTTCTTTGCCCCGCACATACGTCTACTAGCTTCTACGTACTGTATTTGTGATGAGTTTATGTCTCATCAAATAGTCTCAGTAATCTAATTCTAATCACGCTTGTTCAATTTCTTTGCCACAGGGATGCTCATCTCGATTTTGGTGAAACTGCACAAAATGATCCGATGGTCAAAAGGTTGCAAACTTCATTTATTAGGAAGCTCAAACGTTGCCAGCAAATTGAAGCCTGGTCAGGGTTCACGGTTCAAGGGCTAGGGACTGCATGGATCGTTTTTTTCTTTAGCTGCCTCTGTTCCAAAATAAGTGTCAACTTTAGTAGTAGTACAACTTTGTACTAAAGTTTGCACAAAGTTGAGAAACTTATTTTGGAACGGAGGGAGTACATATTTGCTATGATCTATCAATCATTGAGATGCAATAGCATGCATGTTAGTCTCCTTTGTATTTGATGAAATGTTGCAACGGGCAACCTTGGACGCAAGATACATGTAACAGAAGCTGGAAGCTTCATAGCATTGTACAAATTTATCTCGCTGATAAATTACAGTACGTACTATACTAGTAATTCATCCGTTCCTAGATATAAGTCTTTGTAGAGATTTCACCATGAACCACATGCGGATCTATATAGATGCATTTTAAGTGTAGATTCATTCATTTTGTTCCGTATGTAGTGGAATCTCTACAAAGACTTATATCTACTAGTAATAGCTAGCCCCCACTACTAGGAATTCTCTATCCTCTCCTTGAGCCACATTATCAAAATTGATGTAGCCATTAGATGAAGTAAATCAGTCCATAATAGCCATCTAATCTTGACGTTGAGAGGCTCCGCACTAAGCCACATGCAAGCATGCAGAAATACCGTGCCACATGCATGTGAGTGGGTTTTAAATCACATCATAATGTCTGCATGCAAGCATGCACCGGTAGCATGCATGTAAGTGAGCTTTTAAGTCCCGTTAACATGTCAAAAAGAAAAATATAATCCCATTATGCAGTAGGAGTTGGCTGATCTTTTTTCCTTACGTGGGATGATCTAAATGATGATGGGAGTTTATTTAGTTTGGCTACCACATTTGTCATGCGGTTATAGAGTTTTTTTTCTATGAAATCGATAATTTTGCGCAGAGAGATATACCGCTGTTTCGCGCCAACGCGCGGGGACTCATCTAGTAATATTTAGGAACAGAGGGAGTACTATGTAAAGAGTTAGGTGTCGCACGGTGATAGTAGTGTGAGGTGGGCCATGTAATCACTGAGCCTGCGTGTTTTCACTGCTCTTACACGCCTCCATTGTAAGAATGGAGAAAATTGTAATCTAGTAGTAGTAGTATACCTCCTTTCGCCGAAAGCATGGGACATCCAGCAGTCCTACCACCTCAGTAATAAAGACCAATGAGCCGTCAAATCACATAGACCCAGCAGTAAGTTGGACGGACGAAGAAACCGTCACTCTTGCGCCAATGAGAGGTCTCGTCCGGTCTGCCCGGGCATGAATGCGGCACCGATTCTTTGAAGTGGCGCTGACCGTTTCGGGCGAGAAGCGCACGCGGGTGATGGAGGGGCTTTGGGTGGGCCAGGCTGGTCAGGAGCGGGCGTGGCAACTGTCCGCATGTCCCTACCGGCGTGGCAACTCTCGCGGCTAAAATCATACACTACAC
Source organism: Triticum dicoccoides (assembly GCF_002162155.2). NCBI lineage: Eukaryota > Viridiplantae > Streptophyta > Magnoliopsida > Poales > Poaceae > Triticum > Triticum dicoccoides. The sequence continues at coordinate 189,769,834 of NC_041382.1, forward strand.
AACATCTCTCTGTAGGAGTAGGTCAATCTGTCGCTCTCTCTAACACACACATGGTGTTAAACACACACACACACACACACACACACACACGCACACGCACGCACCTTGGTCCCGTTGCACCTTCTAACGTGACTTATTACACCTAGACGGAGGGAGTAGTAAGTATACAAGATACGGTGCACACTGACTTAAGTCGAATACAAGTGGCCAAAATTTGTGTGCATGTTATAATAAGGATTCACTTAAAATAGTACGTGAGTGAACAGAGGGATCAATTGGACAGTGTTCCCGAGCAGTAGCGAGATGTGTGAGGTAAGATACACTGCTGGCGCTTTTAATTTTTCTTATTAATTTGTTTCTTTCACCCTCTGAATGGTGGGACCCAACATACTACGTGGAGAGAGGTAAGGTGACTAAGGCTGCATTATTTCTGCACCACTGTGGATAGTCTTACCACCAAAGCCACATGACACGATTATGATTGAAATCCCAATGACACCCACACACACAAAAAAACACGGCATGCTTGTCACACGAATGCAGGAATGTATAAAAGGTTATTTCCCTCTCGTTGAACATAACGGGAGGGTTGTGTAGATGGTTTGCCTGTTCGCTCACTCTCTCACCCTCTCCCGCTGGAGACTCAGTGCTTGTAGTTGCTCTCTTCACACTCTCTCGCCCTCTCCAGATCTAAACAAGACTTCGTTGGCCTCTCTCTCCCCTCACTGCTGCTCAAAGAGCCGGCAGGATCTGTCCGCCGGGAAGGGAAGGAGGCTTAACTCTGTCGCCGTCGGCAAGGGACTACCGGCGCAGCTGTTCACTTTCCACCCAGCGGCGGCGCGGGAGGGCCTCCGACCCCTTCTTCTTCGCCGCCGTCCCGTCACCCAGCGAACCACGCCCCAAGAACCTTAAGGTATAATTTACTTACTCCACATGCATTGCTCTAGCTGCATGTATACCATGAATCTAGGACGTGGTTCAAAGAGGAAAGGAGTGGGGGAAAGTAGTGGGAAAAGTTGTATATAGCATGAATCTAGGACGTGGTTCAAAGAGGAAATGAAGGGGGAAAGTTGTATAGCATTAATCTAGGACATGGCTCAAAGAGGAAAGGAATGGGGGAAAGTAGTGGGGAAAGTTGTATCGCATAAATCTAGGATGTGGTTCAAATAGGAAAGGAAGGGGCGAAAGTACTAGTTCAAAAAGGAAAGGAAGGGACAAGGCTGTAGAGTTTGAGCAGGATTAGATTTGTTGCGCTCACATAGGGAAAGGCGTCTAAAGATAACAAAACTGGGACCAACACAAATATGCTCCTTGGTTGCTTGTTCTTTGTTGCAACAGACTATGCATGACCACAGTACATCGGTAGATGCACATGGTGCTGGTGCGTCCACTGTCCCGTGCAACTCATTAGCTGTTGTTAATCTAAGGCCCTGTTTGGTTAAAAACTCCCTAGTCCCTACCTGCTGGGTTCCAGGGACTAAACATGGACTAGAGGTTATTAAATGACATGCTAAAAGACCATGTTACCCCTAGTAATGAACTAATAGAGACAAGGTGTGATGCATGGCAAGGGCAACTGTTGGAAAAAGTCCCAAAAAGACTCCCTCGGGGTCTTCTTTCTTTAGTCCCAAATGCCCACTTTTAGTCCCAAAAAGTCCCTCCTCTTTGGTTTACATCGGACTGACACGGAGTTTTTTTAGTCCCTACACCAAAATGTCCCTGTAACAAACACCCTCTAATAATGCCGCTGGAAAATTGATGCAATGCCACAGTTAAAAATAAAATTACAAGTTTAACGAATTTTATTGTTAATATAATCTCTATGTTAATATTAATCAATGCCACCATTTGAGAAATGCTACTGTCTTACTTTCTTTCCCATTTAGATAAGGTAGATGCTTCTTTTTGTTGGCTTCTGTGTCATCCACCGTTATTGACCACTAATTGTTTCCTTTGCACCTCTGTGTAAACAGGGTTATCTGCTTCACCTCGTTGCCATTGTGACCTTTTGTTGCACTACACAAAACACTTTTGTTTTAATAGTGTTTTGTGCAGTTCAAGCAAAATGTCACACCGACAATGTTGCTTGATTGCTTGATCTTAGTGGAACTGCACAAGAGGAGATCTTACTTCCTATCCGTTAAGGTGAATTTGGTTTAGATCTTCTTCTTGTGAGTTGTTTGAATTTCGCATCATGAGAGGTCAGTACTAGCCTTCTTTCACATGATTCTACAGTGTGCATTCATATGTTGTGCTACTTGTATGATAATGTTGCTTGATTTTAGAGAACTGCACAAATGGAGACAAGACTTCCAATCTGTATGTGCACCGTAATATCCCATTGAGTTAAGATAAGGATATTTCACAACTGCTGGCCTGTATTTTGCCACTTTCATCAGAAAATTAAGTTTAGTACTATACTTGTGCTCCCTAATTGACATGCCAAATCTTACATTGAAGGCAAAGCTTGTTTGTTATTAAACCAAGTGATGAAGGGGAAGAACAAGGGGAAGAAAAACAAAAATCAACTCCCCATGCTGTCATGAAAAAGTGGTATTGTCCTTGAGAAGTGCTTCATCTGTGTTGTTTTAAATATTTCCTTTCCTTTTTTTCGAGCAAACAGTGGTGCTAGCATTTAGTAGTCCTCTTGTCTTTGCACAACAGGATCATCTTCCTCTGAAGAAGAATATGGAGTACGTGAAGTGACTAGTTCCGATTATGCTAGGATGAAGAAGCCCTGTCTATCTTATCATCAGAAGGAGCAGTTGAAGGATGGTTACATTACTCCCCACAAGACCAAACTAACTTCAGCTCAGAAGGACTGACAAAATCTCCATTTTTCTGCTGTGATGCGTGAGTACAATGTTGTTCTAGGATTCTTTCTGGTGAGTTCCATTTTTCTAAAAGTGTGCTCTACATGGACCATGTATGTGCCTATTGAAACTGTCAATTCATAGTATAGTTTGCTCTATACTAATCACTTTTTTGTATTTGTGCAAACAGGGGTGCTCAGCTTGATTTTAACGGGAACTACACAAAATGTTCATGAATACATCAAATCATTCATTTCCACCACAAGAAAGGAGGTGTCGATAAGTTCAAGGCGTTGCAACATATAAGGGCGAAATCATACAAGCTACGCACGAATTTGGTTGATTTTGGTGGAACTGCACAAAAAGAACAGCTGGTTTATTTAGCATGAGGTGCCATGTCAATGTCCGAACTGATGGCAAACCCTGCCCATTCCACAATCATAGGCATTTGATATTTTGGAATGGGACAACCTTGTCAAATTTTGCTCATTGATTTTAGCAAGACATGCGTTTGATATTTTCGAATGGGACGCCCTTGCTGTCAGCAACGTCGATCAATTTTTTCTTTATTCTTTAGTTGTGAAGTAAATATTGCCTCTGACATGTGAGTCGCTGAGATGCATAATCATCGATTGTTTTGAATGTTCTCTATGAATTGCCAGGCCTGTGTGTTTGATTGCTATGTACAGAAACGCTAAAAACCTGCTCAAACTCTTTGTACTCCTTTTGTTCCTTTTTACTTCGCACATTGTGAAAGTGCATACTTTTTTGTATAAGATTGGTCAAAGTAGAGATACTTTGACTACAGACAAAACTTGTATGCAGACTAGAAAGGACCGGAGGGAGTACATGTGAAACTGCTGCAAACGAGGTGATCACCCTGGGAATAATGCTAGTACATATTGTTTTGCATGTTCATCCAATGCCAGTGATACAGGAATTCGAACTAATCGAAATAAATTCATTCATACACGATCGGATTTCATATAAACATGCCAGATTTCATTACATTTCATACATTCTTTAACTAAAAAGGGGTGCGCTGGAGGTATAATTAATTAACCGAAGCTACCCACCTGTGTCCCGCCGAGCCGAACAGAAGCTTCGGTGACTTAACTGCAGGTGCAGTTGCGTAACTGACATGTGGCCTGTTGGGCCCACGTGTCAGTCAGCCAACTGCACCAGCAGTTAAGTAGAAGCAGCGTTATTCTCCAGCAAAACTCCCCGACTCCACGTCGCCGGCAAGAAGCTAACCGGCCGTCAATGGTAACCCGCCTAGCTTGGCTTCAACAGGAGGGTAGCAGCGGTGGCCTTACTTGGACCCGAGCAGCGGCGACCTACCGTGTTCTACTCTTCCTCGTTTTCTGTGTGGCGCGGCCTCGTTGGCAGCGGGGCGGGGCCTCGGCGGAGCTGGCGATGTCTTCTGTCTCATTGCCTGCGGGCGGCACCTCAGTGGAGCAGTGGAAATCCTCCCCCACGTTGCCGGCAGGGTGGGGCCTTGGCTGAGCCGGCGATGTCCTCTGCCTCATTGTTGGCGGGGCGGGGCCTCGGCGGAGCCGGCGGTGTCCTCTGCCTCGTTGCTGGCGTCGCGGGGCCTCGGCGGAGCAGGGCCTCGTCGACGCCAGCGGAGCGGGGACTCGTCGGATTCGGCATTCTCCTCTGCCTCATCCTTGGTCTCGCCAAACAGCGCCTCGCCTGCTTCATCGCCCTCTTTGCTAGCCTCTTTGTAGGCAGCCGCAGCCTCCGCCACCCGCATGCACTGCCGCCAGCACTCGATGCGGCCCTTGCGGGTGGAGCGGTACGAGTCAAGCAGCGCCTCCTGCTCCACCCGCTCCGCGACGATCTGCTCCTCCGCATGCAGATGCTCCTGGAGGAGATGGTGGTTGTAGGCGGCGTCGGCCTGTGCCTCCCGGAACTGCTCCTGATGCATCTGCCTCACATTGTCCATATATTGGGCACGGGCCTCGCCGATGGTCATGGTGCAATGCGCCGGCAAGGATGGCGCGGAGGAGGGGGTTGGCGCCGGATCATCGACTACCATGTTCTCCATTTGGACGTCGTCGTCCTCCGGCTGCCTGCCGGCTAGCCGGTCGGCAGCAATGGTTGCCATCTCCTTGTGGTCCGTCGTCCGCCCGTCCCAAAGAGCGCTGGAGCGCGAGGAAGCCATGGTGGGCAGTAGTGGTGTGGACAGGAGAAGGGGAACGGATGCGGGTGACTATGGCTATGGCCGGCGCAACAGTTTATATAGCAATGGTGGGCGGGTGGAGGGACGGATGTGTGGCGCCGGAGTAGCCGCCTCGGCAACCGCGTATCACTAATGTGGGTGGCAGATGGATGGACGGACGACACTTGTGTTGTTTGAAGGCAGAGCAATCGCCTGCACCGGGAAGCGGGCGGGCGGCACTGACTGTTTCAGGCGGAAAGCGTGCGCGGGCGAGGAGATGACTTTACTTGGAGAGGATGATAATGGGGACCCACCAGGTCCATAGCCTATGTACGCAAGTGCCTCCTTATTTTATATATATATATATGTATAAAACTATACTCCCTCCGTCTAGGTGAATAAGTCGTATTAGAAGGTGCATCACGACCTAGGTGCAAGCAGATTGGTGGAAAAGAAGAACATTTCTCTCTTCTAAACACAACATTTAATCACAACAGTTAAGAGGATGCCTTATTAGTTACCCATGCAGGCCATCGTAATTCATAGCATGCAAAGCGCTTTTATTTCTTGCCTAATAACCGCATGGACGTGCTGCATGCATTGGTCCTTGCCCGAGCAAAAAAAGGGAGGAAAGGGGTTTCCACGGGAGACAACGAGGCAGAGGTGGAAGCGCTCGCTGGAGTAATTTATTTTGCTTCCCACTGGTTTCCTGACATCACGGTCCCACACCATTGTCAACCTATGTAGTACTAGTCAATAAACGAGAGAATTGCACAAGAAGCGGCCGACATCTGGGACCAAGCAGCTCGAGCAGTATTTGTGTTTTTGAGGTGTGAGCACTGCAGAGTTTTTCAATGTTTAGCCTAGATATTAATTTTTCTCCTCTGAACAACAATGAAATCATCGCTACAGGTATTAACTGGGCGGGTTGTGGCCCGTCTAGCCCAGGCCACATATCCAGCCCAGATATTAATTTTTTTCAAGCTGAAAATGCCTAGCCCAGCTATACTTTTTTTTAGAATACCCAGGCAAGGTCAAGTTGTTATTCTTCGCCCCGCTGGGCTGCAAATCTTTCCTAGGAGGGATGCATTAGGCTTAACAAGAAAATGGGCTTTAAGAAATAATAAATGGGATGTAATTATAAAAACTGGGCAGTAACTATAAAAAAATGCACCAAACACGTGATTACTTTATAAAATATTATTTTTGGATATTGAAAATTTTAACTTCATTAATTGTTGCGAGCGCAATGTTTCATTGGATTTTTATGTAATATAAATTTATATTAAAATTGTATTTAATCTGACTAGAAATTTCGGGATAAAAATATTTCGGATCCCATCAAAATGTGGGAAATATTATTGAGTTCTGTTTTGAACGGTTTGTTGAAATGGGATGTACTTTTAACGAACTGTAAATGGGTGTAGTAAATTCCATTAGAATTCAAAAATGGGCTACACGTTATTACAAATCTCAAATGGCTATAAGTTCTCTGCCACACACTTCTGGCCTTACTAAGTTGACGCGTCCCTTAAAAAAACAGAGTTGACGCGTATGCAAGGCTTTGTCAACTTATAGTCAACACACGGTTCTAGTAGAAGTGGCCATTGGATGTCCATCCAACGGATGCCGTGCTTCTTCTTCAATCTCGGATATTCTAGCTTCACCCGCCCAAAAAATGATTCCTCCCCCTGACATCTGGGGCGCACCGTTTCGGAAGCTGACCTGTGGGCCTAATAAGTTGACGTACCAAGGGCTTTCTCAACTTAGTCAATATAAATGATTCTCGCTGTAGTGACCGTACGATGTCCATCCAATGGCCGTAGTGCTTCTTCAACCTCTGGTCTTCTTACTCCAGCCGCCCAAAGCAGCGCTGGTCATGTTGCCTGCTCCTGCCTCCCGTGGCCGGCTGTGCTGCCGTGGAGGCCTCACCGCCCCCTACTATTCCCACCGCTGGCCAGGCCCTGCGTCGACCGCAGCCTCACACCGTAGCCGAACGAGTGAACCCTCATACTCCTCTCCGCGTGGGCATCCACTGTCGCGTCTTCACCGGCTCCATGTCGTCCCCATCCTAGGCCTCGCCGTCGTCCACCGCCCTGGTGCTCTCGGCGCGGCGTGGTCAACATGGAAGGAACGACTTCCATCGGACGTGGACTGTACGTGGAGAGGCTGATAGCTGGGTCTACGGCGGCAGCAAGGAAGTGCCTCCTTATTACGCCGAAAATAATGATACCTCCACCTGACAGCAGGGACCCACCGGACGGGCCACCAGTATTTTGTGAAAAAATCGTTTCCCCCTGACTGCTGGGACCCACCGGGCGGGCCACCGTATTTCGTGAAAAAAACATTCCCCCCTCCCACTGTCAGCTCGGACCCACCGGAAGTGCCTCCTTATTACGCACAAAAAAATGAATACTCCCCCGGCTAGCTGGGACCCACCTTGCTGGGAGGCTGACTTGTGGGCCTACTAAGTTGACGGGGACGAAGGGCTTTGTCAACTTAGTCAATATGAACGATTCTAGCTCCAGTGACCGTATGATGTCCATCCAACGGCCGTAGTGCTTCTTCAACCACTGGTCTTCTTGCTCCAGCCGCCCAAAGCAGTGCCGGTCGTGCCGCATGCTCCTGCCTCCTGTGGCCGGCTATGCTGCCGCAGAGGCCTCATCGCCCCTACTATTCCCACCGCTGGCCAGGCCCTGCAGCGACGGCAGCCTCACACTGCTACCGAACTAGTGAACCCTCGTAGTCCTCTCCGCGCGGGCTTCCACTGTCGCGTTGTCCCCTTCCTAGGCCTCGCCGTCATCCACCGCCGTGGTGCTCTCCGCGCGGCGTGGTCAACATGGTCATGGAATGACTTCCATCGAAAGAGTACTGTACGTGGAGAGGCTGACAGCTGGGTCCACGACCACAACACAGTGTTTTGGTGATTTGCCAAGTAAGTCGCTTTGTCGGGCTTGTTGGGCTGCAAATCTTTCAAGACGAGGAGAGCTTTCATTCAGCTGGCCAAGAAAATGGCCCATCAGTAATGAGAAATGGGTTGTACTTTTTTAAAACACATCAAACCAGCAATTAGTTTCAATTTTTTTTCATTTCAAGATTTTAAATTACATTAATTTTTATGCATGGAGAATTTGTTGGATTTTATATTGATATACATTTATTTTTAAAATCAGTTTGAATGTGAGTCGAAATTTCGGGATTAAAAACAGTTCAGACCGCACCGAAATATGCAAAATTTCGTATAATTTTTTAACCATTGCCACAATATGGGCCGTAATGCTAACAAAAAGAATATGGGCTCCAAAAAAACCTTAAGAATTAGCAAATGGGCTGTAAATTATTAGAAATAATGGCAGATGGGTTGTATGTTGTTTTCCACAGATTTGAGGCTTTCCTAAAAAAAGGTTGACGCACAAGCACTGACTGTTGGATGTCCATCCAATGGCCGTCGTGCTTCTTCAATCTCTGTTCTTCCTGCTCCAGCCGCTCAAACAAGCGCCGGCGAGACTGCCTGCTCCCTCCCTCTCGCAGCCGGCTGTGCTCCCGCGCAGGCCTCACCGCCCGACCGTACTCCCATCGCTGGCCTAGCCATCCCTCTACTCACCCACACCTGCTGTTATTCTCCTGCGACGGCAGACGAACCAGTAAACCCTCGTACAGTCATACTCCCCTCCGCGTGGGAAACAACTGCCGAGTCTTCCCTGCCTCCGTGTCGTCCCCTTCCTAGGCCTCGCCGTCGTCCACCGCCCTGGTGCTCTCGGCGCGGCGTGGTCAACGTGGTCAAGGAACGACTTCCATCGGACGTGGACTATACGTGGAGAGGCTGACAGCTGGGTCCATGGCCGCAGCAAGGAAGTGCCTCCTTATTACGCGGAAAATAATGATTCCCCCACCTGACAGCTGGGACCCACCGGACGGGCCACTATATTTCGCGAAAAAATGTTTCCCCCTGACTACTGGGACCCACCAGCTACATCTTCGCACGCAAGGAAGTGCGTCCGGGCAAAAAAACGATTCACCCCCTGACTACTGGGACCCACCAGCTACATCTTCGCAGGCAAGGAAGTGCCTGACAGTCGGGACCCACCTGGTCGAAGCATACGTAGCGTTGTCATTCTGGTCGCGAACGTGTACGTACATACTGGTCGATGTAGAGGCGCGCACGTGTCGTAGTAGAGGCGCACACGTGTCGTAGTAGAGGCACGCACGTAGCATGTACACGTATGTACAACGGCCAGGGTGCAAGAAATAAAATACGGCCACGTATGTGTACTTACGGGCGGGGTCTCGAACGCCTACTCGCACATACGTACGGCTAGGGCTCGTGTACATTGCTCGGTCGGACCGGAGAAACATCGTCGTCGTCGTGTTCATCGGGAGGTCTTGGACAGAACAGGCGATGGAAACGAGGCCTGGCGTACCGCAGAACGGAGGAAACAGCCTTGTGTTCGACCGGCCATGTTCGAAACGGGATCCTGTTCATCAGGAGGGGTCTGGCGTACCACAAAACGGAGGAAACAGAGCTCCTACAGTCGAAACGGGGGTCCTGTTGATCGGGAGGGGTGTGGCGTACCGCAAAACGGACGAAACAGACTTGTGTTGGAGCGCTACGGTCAAAACGGGGGTCCTGTTCATCGGGAGGGGTGTGGCGTACCGCAAAACGGGACTCCACGGGATACTGTTCATCTCCACCGTCGAACCCCTCCAGCCTCCACGAGCTACTATTCATCCACCGTCGACCTCGTCCAGCCTCCACCTGCACTGTTCATCCACGGGCTCCTGTTCATCCTGCCTCCACCGCGCGCTACTCCACCTGCTACTGTTCAACCAGCTCTCTCCACGGGCTCCTGTTCATCCTGCCTCCACCACGCGCTACTCCACCGGCTACTGTTCAACCAGCCCTCTCCACGGGCTCCTGTTCAACCACCCCTCCACGGGCTACTGTTCATCCTGCCCTCCACCGTCTACTGTTCATCCTGCCCTCCACGGGGTGGTCCTGTTCATCCAGCCCTCCACAGGGTCCTGTTCATCCAGCCCCAACCGGCTCGATCGATCGGGGTCCTGTTCATCCACCCCCACCAAGAACTGTTCATGCAACCCCCCCCTTGCAACGCTCACTATTCATCCAGAGGCAACATCGATCGGCTTCAGTTAGCAGCAGTAGCGAAGGAATCGCTCGATCGGGTTCAGTTAACAGTCATCGATCGATCGCTTGGGTTCAGTAACGCGTAGCCTGCAGTGCAATTGCTCGGGTTCAGTTAGAGCCCAACGCCTCGCTCGGGTTCAGTTAGAGCCAACGGCTCGCACACACGCGCGTACGTGTACGAGAGAAACGCTCATCGCTCGGCCACCGATCTCCCACCGTAACCGGGAACTCCCCGAAATTTTCCTCCCCCTCGCTTCTACCATGGTTTTTTCCGTCATGGACGACCCAAAGAATGTCATGCAGCTGCGTCTCCGGCCCGCCCAGGACGAAAAACCCATTTTCTGTCATGATTTTTTGTCATAGAAGTAGGAGCCCACCACATCTATGATGATACCGGGTTTTGTCACAATTATCATCATAGAAGTGTCATATGTATGACAGAAAGAAATTTCGTTCGGCCGAAAATGTCACGCATGTGTCTTTTTTTGTAGTGATAGGACTGGTCATCTATCTCTGAATCCTCCTCTGAGGAGCTATCCGTAACCAGCGAGATATGCGCTTCGTCAGATAGCATAGTCTGCTCTGAAGACCTTGTTTTCACTCCAAAATTTGCCATCACCGTGTCAAATGGCTGATGCACACAAAGAGCAGTTGAATGTAATAACATTGTTGACAAATGTAATATGTAACGAAAAAAAGGATGGCCTGATATAATTTACATATAAGATGACTGGCTAAGCAGGATGGCATTGCAAAATTCACATATATGATGCCTGGCTAAACAAGATGGTGTTGCAAAATTCATATAAATGATGAATAAACTAAACAGATGGCATTCGCACAAAGGATGTCTAAACTAAGCATATGACATATTTGATGTATAAAGTAAGCAATGCAAGACACCATATGCATGATATAACCAACATCAGCATGCCAAGTTAGAGCGAAGACCTCAGGGGTAAATAGGAGTTGTCTTCTCCTTCTGAATCCCCCTCAGAACAGATATCTTCCTCTCGATTACAATCCGAAATGCATGGAGGGGGGCTGCCTTTGCGCCTACCATGGAGCGACGTCTGCATGAAATTTTATTGCCACACAAGGCTCGTCTCTTTTGCTCTACATGTTCAGTTCCATTGTTTACAATAACCATCATGCATAGGAATAAAACATAGTGAGATTATGTAAGGAGTGCATGCAGAAATCCAGAGTGATGGTAGCAACCTGTGGATAGACCCAAAACTAATAATAGCAGGCAGATAATGGCTTCAGTTAAAAAATACAGGTAATGGCTTCTTTACTGTTTGTTTCCCACCCAACATGAAACTCATAGTAGACACCAGAGATTAACCAGATAGTAGATAGATACTATTGATAGCAGCCCCGATATGTACCCCACAACCATTTAAAAACTAAAGTTTGACCATTAGTTTGGAGCTGACTCAGAGTCTAATCGGTGAACAGGATGATAAAGTAGCATGTAATATTAAGCGATGCATAACATAAGCAGACACGAAAGAGTGCGACCTCTCTTGCGGACCCGTATAGTCCGCGAGGTCATCTGCTCGATTGATGATGGTAGTGCAGTTTTCATGGCTGCCAGCGGCGGGGAAGAAGATCTGAGGTGGTGAAACACAGTCTGGAGGTCGGATCCCTGCTGTGCTAGACCCTTCTGTCGTTGGAGCAGCTGAGCTGGGCTAGACGACGGCGCAGCAGGAGCGGGACAAACCACACAAGGTTTTCTTTGACAACTATCTATAAGAGAAGTAATTCTGTAAGGGCTCGTTTGAATTGGAGGATTCCAACAATGCAGGGATAGGAAATAGACATGAATAGGATAGGAATGCACGTGCAAAACAGAGAATTTAAAAACACAGGATTTCTGCCAATCTGGGTGTTTGATTCACAACAATTGGAAGATCACTGAATTTTTCCGTCGAAACTGGACGCACTAGCAAGGTGAGGCTACACGTCGGTCTACTGACTTTTTCATCTCTGGTCAGTCGATTTTGCAGCCGTTGGATACGAAATCAAGGGCCTGCGGTTCATCTTCAACCTCCACCCCCCTGAGCCGGCGAAATAGCAACCCCCCGCCGCCCCGCCCGCCCCGCCCGCCCCGTAAAAACTCCCCACCGCTGGTCCGCCGCCGCCCCGGCCATCCCTCTAGCCCCCCCCCCGTGCCACCGCCCCGCCACCGCCGACGACCACCGCCCC
>NC_041382.1:189782652-189799416 GCF_002162155.2 Triticum dicoccoides
CCCATCCTGAACCCTAAGATAGATAGTGGGGTACCTCTCCGGCGAGCCCCCCTCCCGCTGCGGCTGGTTCTTCCTTCACCCCGGCGGCATTGCAGTGAAGTGTAGCTAAATCAGAGCAGCATCGCAAGCAAGAGCAAGAGCGAGAGCAGCAGCGCGAGCAAGAGCAATAGCAAGAGCAGACCAGGCAGGGGACCGAGAGCAAGAGCAGAGCAGCAACGCGAGAGCTAAAGCAGGAACAGGTCCTACTGATGTGGACGTCGCCGCCGAGGGAGCGACGCCGTGGAGGAAGTGGCCGGCGACGCCGCCGTAGATGGAGTCGCGCCATGTCGGCTCGAGACCGAGCGCCGGCAGCACCGTGAGATCGAATCAAGAAGAAAATGCGGCGATTAGTGTACAACCTCTTTGGTGGAGCCGATTAGGCCGCAGCTTCATCTGAGGAAATGGTGATGATGATGCTCTTCCGGTGGTGCAGGTGAAGATGGCGGTGTGGGAATGGAGGTGGTGCGAAAGACGAGGGGAACGCCGGGGCAGCTCCTTGGAGGTGGAGGACGGGGTGGCTGAACCGGCAGGACAATGAGATCGACGACGGATCCTCATCCGGTATGGTGGATGAGGGACATCGAGGTGTTGTTGTGGACGACGTCATCGGGGAAGAGGCTCTGGCTGGGTGGCGGACGGAGCAAGGTGTGGGGTTTCGTCGCGGGTTTCGCGGCCTCGGTGTACGAATGGGTGGGCGGATGGGATGGCAGTGGGGAACCATGGCTTAGAGACGCGCTTGTACGAAATGTGGGGTAAGTTACGAAAATACCCCCACCGATTTGAGGCGGTTCTTTCGGTTCAGGGGTACCACGGGCATTTCGCGTGTCGGAATATCACAGGAGGTGGGAGTTTTCGCGCACGTTGTAATTTCGGAATAGCAAGGCGCGGGTTGAGATGGAGGGAGTTCTCGGAGGACAACAAGACAAAGATATATCTTAAATATTTCAGGCTAACAAGGCGCGGGTTGAAATATCCGGACAAGCCTAACGTGTATTGTACCAAATCAATGCGCCCTACAAATGTCATTCAAAACTTTGAATTCATGTTATGTTCAATTAAAATATTTAGCTACGTGTATAATGCATGCAACCTACTACTCAAATGAACGTTTTAGTGCATTCCAAACGTATATATTACCGCTTCAATATGAACTAAATTTGAATTCGTTTCTCTATATGAATAAGATCTACAGTAATGATTGTTGTGAAGTCAAAGCATTTGAATTTGTTTCTCTGTTTTAATAAGATCTACAATCATCACTATTGTCAAGTTAAACCATCATTTGTGTATTATATTCACAGCACACCACATGATTAGTCTCGAGTTACATATGAACTATGTGTACTATATGAACTCGAACTAGATTTTTTGAATCCACTTTATTTTGATTTCAAATCACATTACATTTCTAGCACTAGCTAGATCTTCATAATCTAAACCATGTCTCATATGTATAATGTGTTTATCACATTATGTATGGTGCCCCGCCCCCTACGCCTACAAGTATTTAGATGTGAGTTGCAAACACCACACATTACCAGAAATTCAAATAAAATGTGAGAATGTTCGATATATAGCATTGTTTAGATTGTTAGATATTTAGTTGTAAGCTGCAAAGGCCACACATTATCACAAATTCAAATAAAATATTAGCTTGTTTCATGTATAGTATAGTTTAGATTGTTCGGAATTTAGTTGTGAGTTGCAAACGCCATGCATTATCACATTATGGTATAACATGTGCACAACACGTGTATCACCGCTATATACATGCATGCAATGTTTAAAACACTATGATCTCCTATTCAAATATATGAATCCGCTTTCATATCAAATTCTGATCTTTGTTAGTCTCTTACACCCACACAATCCTCTAACCTTTGTAGCTACCACTAACTTTCTCTCGTGCATGCACACGCCCTCCTCGCCCTCCCCCTCCCTCGGCATTCTATCCACCGGGCACATTCATTTTTTTTCTTTAGGTCATTCTCCCAGAGTCTCCACAACTCCTTTCCGACACACACCGATCGATAAACCTCTCCAGCGATGCCTGCCTACAACACACAAACACACCTTCAATCTCCTCCTTTATGTGTCCTTGCCTCGTGTCTCTCATATGGTCAGACACACGTGTAAACTCTCGCCCCTGTTTTCATCGCTCTCACAACCGCACACTCTTCCCCCTATCTAGCTAGTAGTTGGGCCTCTCGCACCACCTCCTAGCTCCATTCTTCTATCTATCCGTCTCGCTGGGCCTTATTTGCCTCTAACAAATGGACGTACACCGACCGATCTCTCGCTATACATATAGCTAGCTAGGTCCTTATAAATCGTTTTTACCCACATGTCAATCGATCTACCTCATTAGTTGTGTCTATCCCTTCCTCCGACAAACAACAATTGATCTACCGATCTAGTTAGGTTTGCTTACCAAACACATGATTCCCCTTCATCATCCATGGATGCGTCCCGATAGATCTATCACGCACAGGCACACACAGAAACACATCCCCACTCTTATTGATAACATTGCACTTCCACCCTCAGTTTGTCTAGTAGGCCTCTCCCACCATCTTCGAGAAGCAACTCCATCACCCATCCAGCACTCTACCCCTCTCCCTCCCTCTCCCTCCCTCTCTCTCTCCTCTCTCTCTCCCATCATATTTCCCGTCCTTCAGTTATGTATGGATGTCGACAGATCTCCCTCAAGACATAGCTGGGTCTCTCCTTCTCAACACATATACGAGTCGTTCTACCTCTATAGTTAGGCCTCTGCCTACCCCTCCCACCACCCCCTCCCCCCACACACACCGATACATCGAGCGCTCTAGTCATGTCTCCCTGCCACACACAAACTTGACGTGTGCCCTCTAATGTTCCGGTAGGCCAGTCGCCCTATATCTTTGACTTGCACACACACACACAATTTCGATGGCTCTCTTCATCGATCTCGCACCCACCCACTTGATCCTATCTTCGACTCTATCGATAGCTATGACCCCTCCCTCTCTTCTCCTGGATTGCCTGACCCTGTATGTATGATATGGACAGGCCTCCATTTCACACACATTGCATGCAAAATTTTGTTTGAGATGTCATCGACACATATTCCCACAAATAATTCACGAAATCAACCCCCACCCCACCCCCACCCTAAAACAAAAACACTCACGAACGCGGTTTGTATCTCTCACACTCACCCACGTAGGTGGGGGATGTGCACGGAGAGAAGAGGTGCATGCACGGCGCACGTACTCCGTCTCTTTCCCAACCACACCCGCGCAGGTACACGGTGGAGCTCATTTCTGTGCGAAAAAGGCAGCCCATGTGGTAATTTGGCACGTGTACTGGTTGTCCACTTGGTGGAGGGAGGATCGTCTACCACGAGTGAACAAACAAATTGCGACTTGACGTGTTATGTTAAAAAAAAGAGGCAAACCATGTGGGGCCTACCTTAGAGGCAAGGCTCTATACACTGGAGTACTTTTGATGTGTCCCGTTAACTCGCAGAACGAGGATAAGCTTGCTTAGTACGCCGTCTCCCCCGCCCACGGGCGTGGTGGCTCGCAGGATGAGGTGAAGCTTGCTTACTACGCCTTACGCTTGCTCCCTCACCCATGCGCACGGTGGCTCACGGGATGAGGAGAAAAATTTACTACTCCCTCCGTTTACTACTCGTCCCTACTACCTTGGTTATAGAGATTATATCATATTGTTTGGAATATATATGTCCTTTAGTAGACTTCAATTTGAACTACTAGTACATACTCCAAACACTGATGTATATAGACGTATTTTAGAGTGTAGATTCACTCATTTTGCTCCGTATGTAGAACGCTCCCTCGCTCCTCGACCCTCGCCCACGTGGTGGACGTGCAACAATTCATTCGGTCTCATATAGCCAGAACGATATATACTGCACTACCATTATTGCTCGACTTCCCGAAGAGGCGAAGAGCCAATCGCATGGTTAATATTTTGGAGATGCCAAGCGCAAGGTTATAGGAGAACGAGTAGTAGGTGCCGCGTCATTTATAAATAAAGTTTTTTTATGTGGCACGTACGCAATATGATAGGTTCATATGGAGAGAAAAGGAAACCGCTCCACTATATACATAGTCAGGACGGGCCAGCCTACACAGTTGCTTGCTGGGGTTGCTTTCTTCACACTCTCTCGCACAAAACGACTGTGGCCACATCTCTAACATCCCGGCGGATCACGTCCGCTTGGGGAAGGGGTGGATGCTTAGTGTAGATGTGGTGGCCGTCGCCGACGGCGAAAACTCACTGTCGGCACGTCCCGATCAGGGGTCCCCGCCGTTCTCTCTCACAAAGCCGGTGAGGTTGCCTTCATCCCTTTCTCACTGCCGCGACGTGGGCAGTTGCCGCCTCCCGCCGCCCTCCTCAAGGTTGAGCTACGTCCCTCAGGTACAACTCCCTTTACAGCCAGCTTGCACCACTGCTCCAGCTGCCCACATCACTCCCTGTGGATATTTCTCTACTTCTTTGCCCCGCACATACCTCTACTGGCTTCTACGTACTATATTTGTGATGAGTTTATGTCTCATCAACTAGTCCCAGTAATATAATTCTAATCACGCTTGTTCAATTTCTTTGCCACAGGGATGCTCATCTCGATTTTGGTGAAACTACACAAAATGATCCGATGGTCAAAAGGTTGCAAACTTCATTTATTAGGAAGCTCGAATGTTGCCAGCAAATTGAAGCCTGGTCAGGGTTCACGGTTCAAGGGCTAGGGACTGCATGGATCGTTTTTTTCTTTAGCTGCCTCTGTTCCAAAATAAGTGTCAACTTTAGTAGTAGTACAACTTTGTACTAACGTTTGCACAAAGTTGAGAAACATATTTTGGAACTGATGGAGTACATATTTGCTATGATTTGTCAATCATTGAGATGCAATAGCATGCATGTTAGTCTCCTTTGTATTTGATGAAATGTTGCAACGAGCAACCTTGGACGCAAGATACATGTAACAGAAGCTGGAAGCTTCATAGCATTGTACAAATTTATCTCGCTGATAAATTACAGTACGTACTATACTAGTACTTCCTCCTTTCCTAAATATAAGTCTTTGTAGAGATTTCACCATGAACCACATGCGGATCTATATAGATGCATTTTAAGTGTAGATTCATTCATTTTGTTCCGTATGTAGTGGAATCTGTACAAAGACTTATATCTGCTAGTAATAGCTAGCCCCCACTACTAGGAATTCTCTATCCTCTCCTTGAGCCACGTCATCAAAATTGATGTAGCCGTTAGATGAAGTAAATCAGTCCATAATAGCCGTCTGATCTTGACGTTGATAGGCTCCGCACTAAGCCACATGCAAGCATGCAGAAATATCGTGCCACATGCATGTGAGTGGGTTTTAAATCACATCAACATGTCTGCATGCAAGCATGCACCGGTAGCATGCATGTAAGTGAGCTTTTAAGTCCCATTAACATGTCAAAAAGAAAAATATAATCCCATTATGCAGTAGGAGTTGGCTGATCTTTTTTCCTTACGTGGGATGATCTAAATGATGATGGGAGTTTATTTAGTTTGGCTACCACATTTGTCATGCGGTTATAGAGTTTTTTTTTGTTCTTTGAAATCGATAATTTTGCTCAGAGAGATATACCGTTGTTTCACGCCAACGCGTGGGGACTCATCTAGTAATATTTAGGAACGGAGGGAGTACTATGTAAAGAGTTAGGTGTCGCACGGTGATAGTGTGAGGTGGGCCATGTAATCACTTAGCCTGCGTGTTTTCACTGCTCTTGCACGCCTCCGCTGTAAGAATGGAGAAAATTGTAATCTACACCCTCCGTTCCAAAATAGATGACCTAACATTATACTAACTTTGTACTAAAGTTAGTACAAAGTTGAGTCATCTATTTTGGAATGGAGGGAGTAGTAGTAGTATACCTCCTTTCACCGAAAGTGTGGGACATCCAACAGTCCTACCACCTCAGTAATAAAGACCTATGAGCCATCAAATCACATAGACCCAGCAGTAAGTTGGATGGACAAAGCAACCATCACTCTTGCGCCAGTGAGATGTCGCGTCCGCTCTGCCCGGGCTTGAATGCGGCACCGATTCTTTAGAGCGGCGCTGACCGTTTCGGGAGGGAAGCGCGCGCGGGCGATGGAGGGGCTTTGGGTGGGCCAGGCTGGTCAGGAACGGGCGTGGCAGCTGTCCGCATGTCCCTACCAGACACGCCCGGAAAAGAGAGGATGCACCGACTCTCGCGGCTAAAACTGTACACTACACAACATCTCTCTGTAGGAGTAGGTCGATCTGTCGCTCTCTCTACCACACACATGGTGTTAAACACACATACACACACACACACACACACACACAGACGCACACGCACGCACCTTGGTCCCGTTGCACCTTCTAACGTGACCTATTACACCTAGACGGAGCGAGTAGTTAGTATACGAGATACGGTGGCACACTGACTTAAGTTGAGTACAAGTGCCCAAAATTTGTGTGCATGTTATAATAAGGATTCACTTAAAATAGTACGTGAGCGAACAGAGGGATCAATTGGACAGTGTTCCTGAGCAGTAGCGAGATGTGTGAGGTAAGATACACCGCTGACGCTTTTAATTTTTCTTATTAATTTGTTTCTTTCACCCTCTGACTGGTGGGACCCAACGTACTACATGGAGAGAGGTAAGGTGACTAAGGCTGCATTATTTCTGCACCACTGTGGATAGTCTTACCACCAAAGCCACATGACACGATTATGATTGAAATCCCAATGACTCCCACACACAAAAAAAACACGGCATGCTTGTCACACGAATGCAGGAACGTACAAAAGGTTATTTCCCCCTCGTTGAACATAACGGGAGGGTTGTGTAGCTGGTTAGCCTGTTCGCTCATCAAACTTGAGGTCTCAGGTTCGATAACTACACTTGAGCATAATTTGTGCCAGGAGGATTCTTTGACTGGTTAAAATGTTTTCTAGGGTTTGCATGCTTCACACTCTCTCTCCAGTATATATCTATATATACATACACACACACACTGGAGCATCAGCGCTTGTAGTTGCTCTCTTCACACTCTCTCGCCCTCTCCCGCTCGAGGCTCAACGCTTGTAGTTGCTATCTTCACACTCTCTCACCCTCTCCAGATCTAAACAAGACTTCGTTGGCCTCTCTCTCCCCTCATTGCTGCTCAAAGAGCCGGCAGGATCCGTCCGCCAGGAAGGGAAGGAGGCTTAACGCTGTCGCCGTCGGCGAGGGACTACCGGTGCAGCTGTTCACTTTCCACCCAGCGGTGGCGTGGGAGGGCCTCCGACCCCTTCTTCTTCGCTGCCGTCCCGTCGCCCACCGAACCACACCCCAAGAACCTTAAGGTATAATTTACTTACTCCACATGCATTGCTCTAGCTGCATGTATACCATGAATCTAGGACGTGGTTCAAAGAGGAAAGGAGTGGGGGAAAGTTGTGGGAAAAGTTGTATATAGCATGAACCTAGGACGTGGTTCAAAGAGGAAATGAAGGGGGAAAGTTGTATAGCATTAATCTAGGACGTGGTTCAAAGAGGAAAGGAATGGGGGAAAGTAGTGGGGAAAGTTGTATCACATAAATCTAGGACGTGGTTCAAAGAGGAAAGGAAGGGGCGAAAGTACTAGTTCAAAAAGGAAAGGAAGGGACAAGGCTGTAGAGTTTGAGCAGGACTAGATTTGCTGCGCTCACATAGGGAAAGGCGTCTAAAGATAACAAAACTGGGACAAACACAAATATGCTCCTTGGTTGTTTGTTCTTTGTTGTAATAGACTGTCCATGACCATAGTACATCGGTAGATGCACATGGTGCTGGTACGTCCACTGTCCCGTGCAACTCATTAGCTGTTGTTAATCTAAGGACCTGTTTGGTCAAAAACTCCCTAGTCCCTACCTGCTGGGTTCCAGGGACTAAACATGGACTAGAGGTTATTAAATGACATGTTAAAAGACCATGTTACCCCTAGTAATGAACTAATAGAGACAAGGTGCGATGCGTGGCAGGGGCAACTGTTGGAAAAAGTCCCAAAAAGACTACCTCGGGGTCTTCTTTCTTTAGTCCCAAATACCCACTTTTAGTCCCTAAGGCCTTGTACAATGGGAGATGCTTAGAGAAATAAACCATGCTTTCTTTAAGCACCAGTGCTTATTTGTACAGGATAGACGCTTAACTAAGCGTCTCTCCTGTAGAAATAGGCACCAGTGCTTTAGAAAAACCCGGTTTATTTTTCTAAGCATCTCTCTAAGAACCTTCCATTGTACAAGGCCTAAAAGTCCCTCCTCTTTGGTTTAGATGGGACTGACACGGAGTTTTTTTAGTCCCTACACCAAAATGTCCCTGTAAAAAAACACCCTCTAATAACGCCGCTGGAAAATTGATGCAATGCCACAGTTAAAAGCAAATTACATGTTTAACGAATTTTATTGTTAATATAATCTCTATGTTAATATTAATCAATGCCACCGTTTGAGAAATGCTACTGTCTTGCTTTCTTTCCCATTTAGATAAGGTAGATGCTTCTTTTTGTTGGCTTCTGTGTCATCCACCGTTATTGACCACTAATTATTTCCTTTGCACCTCTGTGTAAACAGGGTTATTTGCTTCACCTCGTTGCCATTGTGACCTTTTGTTGCACTACACAAAACACTTTTGTTTTAAGAGTGTTTTGTGCAGTTCAACCAAAATGTCACACCAACAACGTTGCTTGATTGCTTGATCTTAGTGGAACTGCACAAGAGGAGATCTTACTTCCTATCTGTTAAGGTGAATTTGGTTCAGATCTTCTTCTTGTGAGATGTTTGAATTCCGCATCATGAGAGGTCAGTACTAGCCTTCTTTCACATGATTCTACAGTGTGCATTCATATGTTGTGCTACTTGTACGATAATGTTTCTTGATTTTAGTGAACTGCACAAATGGAGACAAGACTTCCAATATGTATGTGCACCGTAACATCCCATTGAGGTAAGATAAGGATATTTCACAACTGATGGCCTATATTTTGCCACTTTCATCAGAAAATTAAGTTTAGTACTATACTTGTGCTCCCTAATTAACATGCCAAATCTTACATTGAAGGCGAAGCTTGTTTGTTATTGAACCAAGTGATGAAGGGGAAGAACAAGGGGAAGAAAAACAAAAATCAACTCCTGGTGCTGTAATGAAGCACTGGAACTATGATGACACAAGTAATGATATAGTTTTGCATCTTAATTTATTGCTATGGCTGGAATGAGCAATTGTTTTGCCGCTGATTTGATGCCACTCTTAATGTAATATGTAATTATCTCTACTTGTGCAAACAGGGATCTTCTTTGAAGATACCATATATTTTAGTGGAACTGCACAAGAAGATGTTGGAAACATTAAACTAATCGAGGAGTATATTGTAAGCATGGCCACCACCGTAGATAGCAACAGATGGTTCCGGAGAATTGCTTCGTCTGTATGCTCTACAAAATAAGCCTCCTGACAAAGGTTGGTACTCTCCCACTAATTTCATCCATATGATTGAGCTTTGTCATCTCTATTGGTGTTGTGCTACTGTTTAGATACTGTCATGAAAAAGTGGTATTGTCCTTGAGAAGTGCTTCATGTATGTTGTTTTAAATATTTCCTTTCCTTTTTTTCGAGCAAACAGTGATGCTAGTATTTAGTAGTCCTTTTGTCTTTGCACAACAGGATCATCTTCCTCTGAAGAAGAATATGGAGTACGTGAAGTGACTAGTTCCGATTATGCCAGGATGAAGAAGCCCTGTCTATCTTATCATCAGAAGGAGCAGCTGAAGGATGGTTACATTACTCCCCACAAGGCCAAACTAACTTCAGCTCAGAAGGACTGACAAAATCTCCATTTTTTGCTGTGACAAATGTCTGAACTGATGGCAAACCCTGCCCATTCCACAATCGTAGGCATTTGATATTTTGGAATGGGACAACCTTGTCAAATTCTGCTCATTGATTTTAGCAAGACATGCATTTGATATTTTCGAATGGGAAGCCCTTTGCTGTCAACAGCATCGATCAATTTTTTCTTTATTCTTTAATTGTGAAGTAAATATTGCCTCTGACATGTGAGTCGCTGAGATGCATAATCATCGATTGTTTTGAATGTTCTCTATGAATTGTCAGGCCTGTGTGTTTGATTGCAATGTACAGAAACGCTAAAAAGCTGCTCAAACTCTTTGTACTCCTTCTGTTCCTTTTTACTTTGCACATTGTGAAAGTGCATACTTTTTTGTATAAGATTGGTCAAAGTAGAAATACTTTGACTGCAGACAAAACTTGTATGCAGACTAGAAAGGACCGGAGGGAGTACATGTGAAACTGCTGCAAACGAGGTGATCACCCTGGGAATAATGCTAGTACATATTGTTTTGCATGTTCATCCAATGCCAGTGATACAGGAATTTGTACTAATCGAAATAAATTCATTCATACATGGTCGGATTTCATATAAACATGCCAGATTTCATTACATTTCATACATTCTTCAACTAAAAAGGGGTGCGCTGGAGGTATAATTAATTAACCGAAGCTACCCACCTATGTCCCGCTGAGCCGAACAGAAGCTTCAGTGACTTAACTGCAGGTGCAGTTATGTAACTAACATGTGGCCTATTGGGCCCACGTGTCAGTTAGCCAACTGCACCAGCAATTAAGTTGAAGCAGCGTTATTCTCCAGCAGAACTCCCCGACTCCACATCGCCGCCAAGAAGCTAACCGGCCGTCAATGGTCAACCCGCCTAGCTTGGCTTCAACAGGAGGGTAGCAGCGGTGGCCTTACTTGGACCCGAGCGGCGGCGACCTACCATGTTCTACTCTACCTCGTTTTCTGTGTGGTGCGGCCTCGTTGGCAACGGGGCAGGGCGGAGCCGGCGATGTCCTTTGTCTCGTTGTCGGCGGGCGGCGCCTCAGCGGAGCGGTGGAAATCCAACCCCGCATTGCCGGTAGGGTGCAGCCTCGGCTGAGCCGGCGATGTCCTCTGCCTCGTTGTTGGCGGGGTGGGGCCTCGGCGGAGCCGGCGGTGTCCTCTGCCTCGTTGTTGGCACCGCGGGGCCTCGGCGGAGCAGGGCCTCGTCGACGCCAGCAGAACGAGGACTCGTCGGAGCCGGCATTGTCCTCTACCTCGTCCTCGGTCTCGCCAAACAGCGCCTCGCGCGCTTCATCGCCCTCTTTGCTAGCCTCTTTGTAGGCGGCCGCAGCCTCCGCCACCCGCATGTGGTACCGCCAGCGCTCGAGGCGGCCCTTGCAGGCCGAGCGGTACGAGTCGAGCAGCGCCTCCTGTTCCGCCCGCTTCACGGTGATCTGCTCCTCCGCCTGCAGGTGCTCCTGGAGGAGATGGTGGTTGTAGGCGGCGTCGGCCTGCGCCTCCTGGAACTTCTCCTGACGCATCTGCCTCACACTGTCCATATATTGGGCACATGCCTCGCCAATGGTCATGGTGCAATGCACCGGCGAGGATGGCGCGGAGGAGGTGGTTGGCGCCGGATCATCGACTACCATGTTCTCCATTGGGACGTTGTCGTCCTCCGGCTGCCTGCCGGCCAACCAGTCGGCAGCAATGGCTTCCATCTCCTTGTGGTCCGTCGTCTGCCCGTCCCGAAGAGCGCTGGAGCACGGGGAAGCCATGGTGGGCAGTAGTGGTGTGGACAGGAGAAAGGGAACAGATGCGGATGCCTGCGGCTATGGCCGGCGCAGTAGTTTATATAGCAATGGTGGGCGGGCGGAGGGACAAACGTGTGGCGCCAAAGTAGCCGCCTCGGCAACCGCGTATCATTAATGTGGGCGGCAGATGGATGGACGGATGGCACTTGTGTCGTTTGAAGGCAGAGCAATCGCCTGCACCGGGAAGCGAGGCGGGCAGCACTGACTGTTTCGGGCGGAAAGCGCGCGCAGGCAAGGAGATGACTTTACTTGGAGAGGATGACAATGGGGACCCACCAGGTCTACAGCCTCACGTACGCAAGTGCCTCCTTATTATATATATATATATAAAACTATACTCCCTCCATCTAGGTGAATAAGTCGTATTAGAAGGTGCATCACGACCTAGGTGCAAGCAGATTGGTGGAAAAGAAGAATATTTCTCTCTTCTAAACACAACATTTAATCACAGCAGTTAAGAGGATGCCTTATTAGCTACCCATGCAGGCCATTGTAATTCATAGCATGCAAAGCGATTTTATTTCTTTCCTAATAACCGCATGGACGTGCTGCATGCATTGGTCCTTGCCCGAGCAAAAAAGGGAGGAAAGGGGTTTCCACGGGAGACAACGAGGCAGAGGTGGAACCGCTCGCAGGAGTAATTTATTTTGCTTCCCCCTGGTTTCCTGACATCACGGTCCCACACCATTGTCAACCTATGTAGTAGTCAATAAACGAGAGAATTGCACAAGAAGCGGCCGACAGCTGGGACCAAGCAGCTCGAGCAGTATTTGTGTTTTTGAGGTGTGAGCACTGCAGAGTTTTTCGATGTTTAGCCCAGATATTAATTTTTCTCCTCTGAACAACAACGAAAACATCACTGCAGGTATTAACAGGGCGGGCTGTGACCCGTCTAGCCCAGGCCAGAAATCTAGCCCAAATATTAATTTTTTTCAAGCTGAAAATGGCTAGCCCAACTACACTTTTTTTAGGAATACCCAGGCAAGGTCAAGTTGTTATTCTCCACCCCGCTGGGCTGCAAATCTTTCCTAGGAGGGATGCATTAGGCTTAACAACAAAATGGGCTTTAAGAAATAATAAATGGGATGTAATTATAAAAACTGGGCAGTAACTATAAAAAAATGCACCAAACACGTGATTACTTTATAAAATATTATTTTTGGATATTGAAAATTTTAATTTCATTAATTGCTGCGAGCACAATGTTTCGTTGGATTTTACGTAATATAAATTTATATTGAAATTGTATTTAATCTGACTAGAAATTTCGGGATAAAAATATTTCGGATCCCATCAAAATGTGGGAAATTTTATTGAATTCTGTTTTGAACGGTTGGTTGAAATGGGCTGTACTTTTAACAAACTGTAAATGGGCTGTAGTAAATTCCATTAGAATTCAAAAATGGGCTACACATTCTTACAAATCTCAAATGGGCTATAAGTTCTCTGCCACAGACTTCTGGCCTTACTAAGTTGGCACGTCCCCTAAAAAACAGAGTTGACGCGTATGCAAGGCTTTGTCAACTTATAGTCAACACACGGTTCTAGCAGCAGTGGTCGTTGGATGTCCATCCAATGGATGCCGTGCTTCTTCTTCAATCTCGGATATTCTAACTTCACCCGCAAAAAAATGATTCCTCCCCTTGACATCTGGGGTGCACCGTTTCAGAAGCTGACCTGTGGGCCTACTAAGTTGACGTACCAAGGGCTTTGTCAACTTAGTCAATATAAACGATTCTAGTTGCAGTGACCGTACGATGTCCATCCAACGGCCGTAGTGCTTCTTCAACCTCTGGTCTTCTTGCTCCAGCCGCCCAAAGCAGCGGCGGTCGTGCCGCCTGCTCCTGCCTCCCGTGGCCGGCTGTGCTACCGTGGAGGCCTCACCGCCCCTACTATTCCCACCACTGGCCAGGCCCTGCGGCGACGACAGCCTCACACCGCAGCCGAAGGAGTGAACCCTCATACTCCTCTCCGCGTGGGCATCCACTGCCGCGTCTTCACTGGCTCCGCGTCGCCCCCTTCCTAGGCCTCACCGTCGTCCACCGCCCTGGTGCTCTCGGCGCAGCGTGGTCAACGTGGTGAAGGAACAACGTCCATCGGACGTGGACTGTACGTGGAGAGGCTGACAGCTGGGTCCATGGCGGCAGCAAGGAAGTGCCTCCTTATTACGCGGAACATAATGATTCCTCCACCTGACAACAGGGACCCACCGGACGGGCCACCAGTATTTCGCGAAAAAAATCGTTTCCCCCTGACTGCTGGGACCCATCGGACGGGCCATCGTATTTCGCAAAAAAAAACGTTCCCCCCGCTGTCAGCTCGGACCCATCGGAAGTGCCTCCTTATTACGCACAAAAATGAATACTCCCCTGGCTAGCTGGGACCCACCTTGCTGGGAGGCTGACTTGTCAATATGAATGATTCTAGCTCCAGTGACCGTATAATGTCCATCCAACGGCCGTAGTGCTTCTTCAACCTGTGGTCTTCTTGCTCCAGCCGCCCAAAGTAGCATCGGCCGTGCCGCATGCTCCTGCCTCCCGTGGCCGGCTGTGCTGCCGCAGAGGCCTCACCGCCCCCTACTATTCCCACCGCTGGCCAGGCCCTGCGGCGACGACAGCCTCACACCGCAGCCGAACCAGTGAACCCTCGTAGTCCTCTCCGCGCGGGCTTCCACTGCTGTGTCGTCCCCTTCCTAGGCCTCGCCGTCGTCCACCGCCGTGGTGCTCTCCGCGCGGCGTGGTCAATGTGGTCAAGGAACGACTTCCATCGGAAGAGTACTGTACGTGGAGAGGATGACAGCTGGGTCCACGGCCACGGCCCAGTTTTTTTGTGATTTGCCAACTAAGTCGCTTTGTCAGGCCTGTTGGGCTGCAAATCTTTCAAGACGAGGAGAGCTTTCATTCGGCTGGCCGAGAAAATGGCCCGTCAGTAATGAGAAATGGGTTGTACATTTTTAAAACACATCAAACCGGCAATTAGTTTCAAATATCTTTTTTTCATTTCAAGATTTTAAATTACATTAATTTTTATGCGTGGAGAATTTGTTGGATTTTATATTGATATACATTTATTTTTAAAATCAATTTGAATGTGAGTCGAAATTTCGGGATTAAAAATAGTTCGGACCGCACTGAAATATGCAAAATTTCATACAATTTTTTAACCGTTGCCACAATATGGGTTGTAATGCTAACAAAAAGAATATGGGCTCCAAAAAAACCTTAAGAATTAGCAAATGGGCTATAAATTATTAGAAATAATGGCAGATGGGTTGTATGTTGTTTTTCACAGATTTGAGGCTTTCCTAAAAAAGGTTGACGTACAAGCACTGACTGTTGGATGTCCATCCAACGGCCGTCGTGCTTCTTCAATCTCTGCTCTTCCTGCTCCAGCCGCTCAAACAAGCGCCGGCGGGACTGCCTGCTCCCTCCTCCTCGCGTCCGGTTGTGCTGCCGCGCAGGCCTCACCGCCCGGCCATACTCCCATCGCTGGCCTAGCCATCCCTCTACTCACCCACACCTGCTGTTATTCTCCAGCGACGGCAGACGAACCAGTAAACCCTCGTACAGTCGTACTCCCCTTCGCGTGGGAAACAACTATCGAGTCTTCCCTGCCTCCGTGTCGTCCCCTTCCTAGGCCTCGCCGTCGTCCACCGCCCTGGTGCTCTCAGCGCGGCGTGGTCAACGTGGTCAAGGAACGACTTCCATCAGACATGGATTGTACGTGGAGAGGCTGACAGCTGGGTCCATGGCCGCAGCAAGGAAGTGCCTCCTTATTATGCGGAAAATAATGATTCATCCACCTAACAGCTGGGACCCACCAGACGGGCCACTGTATTTCGCGAAAAAAATGTTTCCCCCTGACTGCTGAGACACACCAGCTACATCTTCGCACGCAAGGAAGTGCGTCCAGACAAAAAAAACGATTCGCCCCCTGACTGCTGGGACCCACCAGCTACATATTCGCAGGCAAGGAAGTGCCTGACAGTCGGGACCGACCTGGTCGAAGCGTACGTAGTGTTGTTATTCTGGTCGTGAACATGTGCGTACATACTGGTCGATGTAGAGGCGCGCACGTGTCGTAGTAGAGGCGCGCACGTGTCGTAGTAGAGGCGCGCACGTGGCATGTACACGTACGTACAGCGGCCAGGGTGCAAGAAAGAAAATACGGCCACGTATGTGTACATACGGGCGGGGTCTCGAACGCCTACTCGCGCATACGTACGGCCAGGGCTCGTGTACATGGCTGGGTCAGAACGGAGAAACAGCGTCGTCGTCGTGTTCATGGGGAGGCAACGGAATGTGTCGTGTTCATGGGGAGGCAACAGAATGCGTCGTGTTCATGGGGAGGCAACGGAACGCGTGGGAGCCAACCGGCTGGGTCGGAATGGAATGCGTGGTCGTGTTCAGCGGGAGGGCTTGGACAGAACAGGTGATGGAAACGAGGCCCGGCGTACCGCAAAACGGAGGAAACGACCTTGTGTTCGATGGCCACGTTCGAAACGGGATCCTGTTCGTCGGGAGGGGTCTGGCGTACCGCAAAACGGAGGAAACGGACCTCCTACGGTCGAAACGGGGGTCCTGTTGATCGGGAGGCGTGTGGCGTACCGCAAAACGGACGAAACGGACTTGTGTTGGAGCACTACGGTCGAAACGGGGGTCCTGTTCATCGGGAGGGGTGTGGCGTACCGCAAAACGGGACTCCACGAGATACTGTTCATCTCCACCGTCGACCCCCTCCAGCCTCCACGAGCCACTGTTCATCCATCGTCGACCTCCTCCAGCCTCCACCTGTGACTGTTCATCCACGGGCTCCTGTTCATCCAGCCTCCACCGCGCGCTACTCCACCCGCTACTGTTCAACCAGCCCTCTCCACGGGCTCCTGTTCAACCACCCCTCCACATGCTACTGTTCATCCCGCCCTCCACCGTCTACTATTCATCCTTCCCTCCACGGGGTTGTCCTATTCATCCAGCCCTCCACGGGGTCCTATTCATCCAGCCCCAACCGGCTCGATCGATCGGG
>NC_041382.1:189799609-189812881 GCF_002162155.2 Triticum dicoccoides
ATCGATCGGCTTCAGTTAGCTACAGTAGCGAAGGAATCGCTCGATCGGGTTCAGTTAACAGCCATCGATCGATCGCTCGGGTTCAGTAACGCGTAGCCTGCAGTGCAATCGCTCGGGTTCAGTTAGAGCACAACGCCTTGCTCGGGTTCAGTTAGAGCCAACGCCTCGCACACACGCGCGTACGTGTACGAGAGAAACGCGCATCGCTCGGCCCCTAACCTCCCACCGTAACCGGGAACTCCCCCAAATTTGCCTCGCCCTCGCTTCTACCACGGTTTTTTACGTCATGGACGGCCCAAAGAATGTCATGCAACTGCGTCTCCGGCCCACCCAGGACGAAAAGCCCATTTTCTGTCATGATTTTTTGTCATAGAAGTAGGAGCCCACCACATCTATGATGATATTGGGTTTTGTCACAATTATCATCATAGAAGTGTCATATGTATGACAGAAAAAAAATTCGTTCGACCCAAAATGTCACGGATGTGTCTTTTTTTGTAGTGTCAGATATTGATCTAATTCTCGGCATGGACTAGCTTTCTAAGCACAAGGCTCAGATTGATTGTGCTGCCAGGCAGATTCAATTGACACACTCATCTGAGGATGTGATCATCTATGCCACTCGTGATGACACCATTCGACCGTTTTCTCTCAATGAGAAGGGCGAGTTGAATGTCATCTCTCAGATTCCAGTCGTTTGTGAATATCAAGACGTCTTTCTAGAAGAGCTTCCAGGAATGCCTCCTCACCGTCCAGTTGAATTCGTCATTGATCTTGAGCCTGGTACGAAACCTGTTTGCAAACGTCCTTACAAGCTTGGACCAGAAGAGTTGAAGGAATTGAAGAAACAGCCCGATGAACAAGAGCGTATGGGTCTGATCCGACCGAGTTCTTCTCCATGGGGTTATGGTGTTCTTTTTGTCAAGAAGAAGGATGGCACAGAACAACTCTGCGTCGACTACCGTCCATTGAACAAGAAGACAATAAAGAACAAGTATCCACTGCCCAACATCAATGAGCTTTTCGAGCAACTTAAAGGTGCTCAAGTATTCTCCAAGCTTGACCTCCGTATGGGTTACCATCATATTCACATTCGTGAATAAGATATCCCCAAGACAGCATTCAGAACAAGCTATGGTTCTTATGAATACACTGTCATGTCTTTCAGCCTTGTCAACGCTCCTCCAACGTTCTCTCGCATGATGAACTTCATCTTCAACCCTTACACAAATGATTTCGTCTTGGTATATCTCGATGATATATTGGTCTTTTCCAAGAACAAGGAGGACCATGCCAAGCATTTGAGATTGGTACTCGACAAACTCAGAGAACATCAATTATATGCGAAGTTTTCAAAATGTGAGTTCTGGCTTGACGAGGTTCTCTGCCTTGGCCATATCATCTCCGCCAAGGGCATAGCTGTTAATCCTGAGAAGGTGTCTGCAATTGTGAATTGGGAACCGCCTCAGAGTGTCAAGCAGCTCCGCAGCTTTCTTGGGCTTGCAAGCTATTGTCGAAGATTCGTTGAGAATTTCTCTAAGATCGCGAAGCCTCTTTCCAACCTCCTCCAGAAGCATGTTAAGTATGTCTGGACGCCTGAGTGTGACGTCGCTTTCAACACCCTCAAAGAGAAGTTAATCACAGCTCATGTTTTGACTCCTCTTGATGAATCCAAACCATTTGAAGTTTTCTGTGATGCCTCCCTGCAAGGTCTCGGTGCTGTGTTAATGCAAGAGAAGAAAGTTGTGGCTTATACCTCTCGCCAGTTGAAGCCCAACGAAAAGAACTATCCCACTCATGACCTCGGGTTGGCGGCAGTTGTCCATGCTCTATTAACATGGAGACATCTCTTGTTGGGAAGGAAAGTGGACATCTTGACTGATCATAAGAGCCTCAAGTACATCTTCACTCAGCCCAACCTCAACCTCAAGCAGACTCGTTGGGTCGAAATGATTCAAGAGTATAATCCGAGTATTGAATATACTCCAGGAAAGGCCAATGCCATTGCTGACGCTTTGAGCAGGAAGGCTTACTGTAATAGTTTAATTCTAAAACCCTTCCAACCGGACCTTTGTGAAGCTTTCCGCAAGCTGAATCTCCAAGTTGTTCCTCAAAGATTTCTTGCCAACCTCAAAGTATCTCCTACTTTGGAAGATCAAATTCATGAGGCACAACTTCTTGATGCCATGGTAAAGAAGGTGAAAAATGGGATTGCCAAGAGCCAACCCAAGTACAAGTGCTATCGCCTTCATGACAATGATACCCTATTCTTCGAGGATCGAATTGTGGTTCCTAAGGGTGATCTACGTAAAGTCATTATAGACGAGGCTCACAATTCCCTTCTATCCATTCATCCTGTAAGTACGAAGATGTACCATGACCTCAAGCAGTCGTATTGGTGGACTCGAATGAAACTAGAAATTGCTCACTTTGTGAATGAATGTGATG
This sequence comes from Triticum dicoccoides, assembly GCF_002162155.2. NCBI lineage: Eukaryota > Viridiplantae > Streptophyta > Magnoliopsida > Poales > Poaceae > Triticum > Triticum dicoccoides. Next base: position 189,802,058 of record NC_041382.1, read on the forward strand.
TCTGCAAAAGAGTGAAAGCAAAACACCAACGACTAGCTGGTCTCCTCCAACCTCTTGCTATTCCAGAATGGAAGTTCGACCATATTGAGATGGACTTCGTGACTGGATTTCCCAAGTCCAAGTGCAGAAATGATGCTATCTTTGTTGTCATCGACAAGCTTACTAAAGTGGCTCATTTTCTTCCTATCAAAGAATCTATCACAGCAGCTCAGTTGGTAGAGCTATATACCTCCAGGATTTTCTCTTTGCGCAACATTCCGCAATTGATATCTTCAGATCGTGGGAGCATCTTCACTTCTAAGTTCTAGGACTCCTTTCAGAAGGCCATGGGCACCAACATTCGCTTCAGCACAGCCTTCCATCCTCAAACTAGTGGACAAGTCGAGAGAGTCAATCAAATTCTTGAAGATATGCTCAGGGCTTGTGTCATTTCTTTCGGCATGAACTGGGAAGATGGTGTCTTCGAAGGTACTTTTTGAGTTGGCGTATTTTGAGATTAGGATTTGTCACTCCGATTGTCGGAGAGGTATCTCTGGGCCCACTCGGTAATGCACATCACTTAAGCCTTGCAAGCATTGCAACTAATGAGTTATTTGCGGGATGATGTATTACGGAATGAGTAAAGAGACTTTCCGGTAACGAGATTGAACTAGGTATTGAGATACCGACGATCGAATCTCGGACAAGTAACATACCGATGACAAAGGGAACAACATATGTTGTTATGCGGTCTGACCGATAAAGATCTTCGTAGAATATGTGGGAGCCAATATGAGCATCCAGGTTCCGCTATTGGTTATTGCCCGGAGACGTGTCTCGGTCATGTCTACATAGTTCTCGAACCCGTAGGGTCCGCACGCTTAAAGTTTCGATGACGGTTATATTATGAGTTTATGAGTTTCGATGTACCGAAGGTTGTTCGGAGTCCCAGATGTGATCACGGACATGACGAGGAGTCTGAAATGGTCGAGACATGAAGTTTGATGTATTGGAAGCCTATATTTGGATATCAGAAATGTTCTGGGTGAAATCGGGATTTTACCAGAGTACCGGGGGCTTACTGGAACCCCCCAAGGGATTAATGGGTCATAGTGGGCCTTAGTGGAGAAGAGGAGAGGCAGCCAAGGCAGGGCCGCGTGCCCCTCCTCCCTAGTCCGAATAGGACAAGGAGAGGGGGGCGGCGCCCCCCTTTCCTTCCTCTCTTCCTTCTCTTTCCCCCTTCTCCTAATCCAACAAGGAAAGGGAGGGAGTCCTACTCCTGGTGCGAGTAGGACTCCTCCTGGCGCGCCTCCTCCCTGGCCGACCACCTCTCCCTCCCTTGCTCCTTTATATACGGGGGCAGGGGGCACCCCATAGACACAACAATTGATTTGATCTTTTAGCCGTGAGAGGTGCCCCCCTCCACCATAGTCCACCTCGATAATACAGTAGTGGTGCTTAGGTGAAGCCCTGCGTCGGTAGAACATCATCATTGTCACCACGTCGTCGTGCTGACGAAACTCTCCCTCAACTCTCGGCTGGATTGGAGTTCGAGGGACGTCATCAGGCTGAATGTGTGCTGAACTCGGAGGTGTCGTACGTTCGGTACTTGATCGGTTGGATCGTGAAGACGTACGGCTACATCAACCGCGTTTTGCTAACGCTTCCGCTTTCGGTCTATGAGGGTATGTGGACAACAATATCCCCTCTCGTTGCTATGCATCACCATGATCTTGCTTGTGCGTAGGAATTTTTTTGAAATTACTACGTTCCCCAACAGTGGCATCGGAGCCAGGTTTTATGCGTAGATGTCATATGCACGAGTAGAACACAAGTGAGTTGTGGGCGAAATAAGTCATACTGCTTACCAACATGTCATAATTTGGTTCGGCGGTATTGTTGGATGAAGCGGCTTGGACCGACATTACGCGTACGCTTACGCAAGACTGGTTCTACCGACGTGCTTTGCACACAGGTGGCTAGCGGGTGTCAGTTTCTCCAACTTTAGTTGAACCGAGTGTGGCTACGCCCGGTCCTTGCGAAGGTTAAAACAGCACCAACTTGACAAACTATTGTTGTGGTTTTGATACGTAGGTAAGAACAGTTCTTGCTCAGCCCGTAGCAGCCACGTAAAACTTGCAACAACAAAGTAGAGGACGTCTAACTTGTTTTTGCAGGGCATGTTGTGATGTCATATGGTCAAAGCATGATGCTAAATTTTATTGTATGAGATGATCATGTTTTGTAACCGAGTTATTGGTAACTGGCAGGAGCCATATGGTTGTCACTTTATTGTATGCAATGCAATCGCCCTGTAATGCTTTACTTTATCACTAAGCGGTAGCGATGGTCGTAGAAGCATAAGATTGGCGAGACGAAAACGATGCTACGATGGAGATCAAGGTGCCGCGCCGGTGATGATGGTGATCATGACGATGCTTCGGAGATGGAGATCACAAGCACAAGATGATGATGGCCATATCATATCAGTTATATTGATTGCATGTGATGTTTATCTTTGATGCATCTTATCTTGCTTTGATTGACGGTAGCATTATAAGATGATCTCTCATTAAATTTCAAGATAAAAGTGTTCTCCCTGAGTATGCACCATTGCCAAAGTTCGTCGTGCCTAGACACCACGTGATGATCGGGTGTGATAAGCTCTACGTCCATCTACAACAGGTGCAAGCCAGTTTTGCACACGCAGAATACTCAGGTTAAACTTGACGAGCCTAGCATATGCAGATATGGCCTCGGAACACTAATACCAAAAGGTCGAGCGTGAATCATATAGTAGATATTATCAACATAGTGATGGTCACCATTGAAAGCTACTCCATTTCACGTGATGATCGGTTATGGTTTAGTTGATATGGATCACGTGATCACTTAGAGGATTAGAGAGATGTCTATTTAAGTGGGAGTTCTTAAGTAATATGATTAATTGAACTTAAATTTATCATGAACTTAGTACCTGATAGTATCTTGCTTGTCTATGTTGATTGTAGATAGATGGCCTGTGCTCTTGTTCCGTTGAATTTTAATGCGTTCCTTGAGAAAGCAAAGTTGAAAGATGATGGTAGCAATTACACGGACTGGGTCCGTAACTTGAGGACTATCCTCATTGCTGCACAGAAGAGTTATGTCCTAGAAGCACCGCTAGGTGTACCACCCGTGCCAGCAACTGCAAACATTGTGAATGCATGGCAGTCACGTGTTGATGACTACTCGATAGTTCAATGTGCCATGCTTTACGACTTAGAACCGGGACTTCAACGACGTTTTGAACGTCATGGAGCATATGAGATGTTCCACGAGTTGAAGTTAATATTTCAAAAGAATGCCCAGATTGAGAGATATGAAGTCTCCAATAAGTTCTACAGCTGCAAGACGGAGGAGAATAGTTCTGTTAGTGAGCGTATACTCAAGATGTCTGGGTACTGCAATCACTTGATTCAACTGGGAGTTAATCTTCCCGATGATAGTGTCACTGACAGAATTCTTCAATCACTGCCACCAAGCTACAAAAGCTTCATGATGAACTATAACATGCAAGGGATGGATAAGACGATTCCCGAGCTCTTCGCAATGCTAAAGGCTGCGGAGGTAGAAATCAAGAAGGAGCATCAAGTGTTGATGGTCAATAAGACCACCAGTTTCAAGAAAAAGGGCAAAGGGAAGAAGAAGGGGAACTTCAAGAAGAACAGCAAGCAAGTTGCTGCTCAAGAAAATAAACCCAAGTCTGGACCTAAGCCTGAGACTGAGTGCTTCTACTGCAAGCAGACTGGTCACTGGAAGCGGAACTGCCCCAAGTATTTGGCGGACAAGAAGGATGGCAAGGTGAACAAACGTATATGTGATATACATGTTATTGATGTGTACCTTACCAGAGGTCGAAGTAGCACCGGGGTATTTGATACTGGTTCTGTTGCTAATATTTGCAACTCAAAACAGGGACTACGGATTAAGCGAACATTGGCCAAGGACGAGGTGATGATGCGCGTGGGAAACAGTTCCAAAGTTGATGTGATCCCCGTCGGCACGCTACCTCTACATCTACCTTCAGGATTAGTATTAGACCTAAATAATTGTTATTTGGTGCCAGCGTTGAGCATGAACATTATATCTGGATCTTGTTTGATGTGAAACGGTTATTCATTTAAATCAAAGAATAATGGTTGTTCTGTTTATATGAGTAATATCTTTTATGGTCATGCACCCTTGAAGAGTGGTCTATTTTTGATGAATCTCGATAGTAGTGATACACATATTCATAATGTTGAAGCCAAAAGATGCAGAGTTGATAATGATAATGCAACTTATTTGTGGCATTGCCGTTTAGGTCATATTGGTGTAAAGCGCATGAAGAAACTCCATACTGATGTACTTTTGGAACCACTTGATTATGAATCACTTGGTACTTGCGAACCGTGCCTCATGGGCAAGATGACTAAAATGCCGTTCTCCGAAACTATGGAGCGAGCAACTGATTTATTGGAGATCATACATACTGATGTATGTGGACCAATGAATATTGAGGCTCGCGGCGGGTATCGTTATTTTCTCACCTTCACAGATGATTTAAGCAGATATGGGTATATCTACTTAATGAAACATAAGTCTGAAACATTTGAAAAGTTCAAAGAATTTCAGAGTGAAGTTGAAAATCATCGTAACAAGAAAATGAAGTTTCTACGATCTGATCGTGGAGGAGAATATTTGAGTTACGAGTTTGGTCTACATTTGAAACAATGCGGAATAGTTTCGCAACTCACGCCACCCGGAACACCACAGCGTAATGGTGTGTCCGAACATCGTAATCGTACTTTAATAGATATGGTGCGATCTATGATGTCTCTTACTGATTTACCGCTATCATTTTGGGGTTATGCTTTAGAGACGGCCACATTCACGTTAAATAGGGCACCATCAAAATCCGTTGAGACGACACCTTATGAACTGTGGTTTGGCAAGAAACCAAAGTTGTCGTTTCTTAAAGTTTGGGGTTGTGATGCTTATGTGAAAAAGCTTCAACCTGCTAAGCTTGAACCCAAATCGGAGAAATGTGTCTTCATAGGATACCCAAAGGAGACTGTTGGGTACACCTTCTATCACATATCTGAAGGCAAGACATTCGTTACTAAGAATGGATCCTTTCAAGAGAAGGAGTTTCTCTCGAAAGAAGTGAGTGGGAGGAAAGTAGAACTTAATGAGGTAACCATACCTGCTCCCTTATTGGAAAGTAGTTCGTCACAGAAACCGGTTCCTGTGACGTCTATACCAATTAGTGAGGAAGTTAATGATGATGATCATGGAACTTCAGATCAAGTTGTTACTGTACCTCATAGGTCAACCAAAGTAAGATCTGCACCAGAGTGGTACGGTAATCCTGTTCTGGAGGTTATGTTACTAGACTACGACGAACCTACGAACTATGAAGAAGCGACGGTGAGCCCAGATTCCGCGAAATGGCTTGAGGCCATGAAATCTGAGATAGGATCCATGTATGAGAACAAAGTGTGGACTTTGGTTGACTTGCCCGTTGATCGGCAAGCCATTGAGAATAAATGGATCTTCAAGAAGAGTCCCGACACTGACAGTAATATTACTGTCTATAAAGCTCGACTTGTTGCGAACGGTTTTCAAGAAGTTCAAGGGATTGACTACGATGAGACCTTCTCACCCATAGCGATGCTTAAGTCTGTCCGAATCATGTTAGCAATTGCCGCATTTTATGATTATGAAATTTGGCAAATGGATGTAAAAAACTGTATTCCTGAATGGATTTCTGGAAGAAGAGTTGTATATGATGCAACCAGAAGGTTTTGTCGATCCAAAGGGAGCTAACAAAGTATGCAAGCTCCAGCGATCCATTTATGGACTGGTGCAAGCCTCTCGGAGTTGGAATAAACGCTTTGATAGTGTGATCAAAGCATTTGGTTTTGTACAGACTTTTGGAGAAGCCTGTATTTACAAGAAAGTGAGTGGGAGCTCTGTAGCATTTCTGATATTATATGTGGATGACATATTGCTGATTGGAAATGATATAGAATTTCTGGATAGCATAAAGGGATACTTGAATAAGAGTTTTCCAATGAAAGACCTCGATGAAACTGCTTATATATTGGGCATCAAGATCTATAGAGATAAATCAAGAGGCTTAATTGGACTTTCACAAAGCACATACCTTGACAAAGTTTTGAAGAAGTTCAAAATGGATCAAGCAAAGAAAGGGTTCTTGCATGTGTTACAAGGTGTGAAGTCGAGTAAGACTCAATGCCCGACCACCGCAGAAGATAGAGAGAAGATGAAAGATGTTCCCTATGCTTCAGCCATAGGCTCTATCATGTATGCAATGCTGTGTACGACACCAGATGTGTGCCTTGCTATAAGTCTAGCAGGGAGGTACCAAAGTAATCTAGGAGTGGATCACTGGACAGCGGTCAAGAACATCCTGAAATACCTGAAAAGGACTAAGGATATGTTTCTCGTTTATGGAGGTGACAAAGAGCTCATTGTAAATGGTTACGTTGATGCAAGCTTTGACACTGATCCGGACGATTCTAAATCGCAAACCGGATACGTGTTTACATTGAACAGTGGAGCTGTCAGTTGGTGCAGTTCTAAACAAAGCGTCATGGCGGGATCTACGTGTGAAGCGCAGTACATAGCAGCTTCGGAAGCAGCAAATGAAGGAGTCAAGATGAAGGAGTTCATATCCGATCTAGGTGTCATACCTAGTGCATCGGGTCAATGAAAATCTCTTGTGACAATACTGGAGCAATTGCCTTGGCAAAGGAATCCAGATTTCACAAGAGAACCAAGCACATCAAGAGACGCTTCAATTCTATCCGGGATCTAGTCCAGGTGGGAGACATAGACATTTGCAAGATACATACGGATCTGAATGTTGCAGACCCGTTGACTAAGCCTCTTCCACGAGCAAAACATGATCAGCACCAAGACTCCATGGGTGTTAGAATCATTACTGTGTAATCTAGATTATTGACTCTAGTGCAAGTGGGAGACTGAAGGAAATATGCCCTAGAGGCAATAATAAAGTTATTATTTATTTCCTTATATCATGATAAATGTTTATTATTCATGCTAGAATTGTATTAACCGGAAACATAATACTTGTGTGAATACATAGACAAACAGAGTGTCACTAGTATGCCTCTACTTGACTAGCTCGTTGATCAAAGACGATTATGTTTCCTAGCCACAAACATGAGTTGTCATTTGATTAACGAGATCACATCATTAGGAGAATGATGTGATTGACTTGACCCATTCCGTTAGCTTAGCACTCGATCGTTTAGTATGTTGCTATTGCTTTCTTCATGACTTATACATGTTCCTATGACTATGAGATTATGCAACTCCTGTTTACCGGAGGAACACTTTGTGTGCTACCAAACGTCACAACGTAACTGGGTGATTATAAAGGTGCTCTACAGGTGTCTTCGAAGGTACTTGTTGGGTTGGCGTATTTCGAGATTAGGATTTGTCACTCCGATTGTCGGAGAGGTATCTCTGGGCCCACTCGGTAATGCACATCACTTAAGCCTTGCAAACATTGCAACTAATGAGTTAGTTGCGGGATGATGTATTACAGAACGAGTAAAGAGACTTGCCGGTAACGAGATTGAACTAGGTATTGAGATACCGATGATCGAATCTCGGACAAGTAACATACCGATGACAAAGGGAACAACGTACGTTGTTATGCGGTCTGACCGATAAAGATCTTTGTAGAATATGTGGGAGCCAATATGAGCATCCAGGTTCTGCTATTGGTCATTGACCGAAGACGTGTCTCGGTCATGTCGACATAGTTCTCGAACCCGTAGGGTCCACACGCTTAAAGTTTCGATGACGGTTATATTATGAGTTTATGAGTTTTGATGTACCGAAGGTTGTTCGGAGTCTCGGGTGTGATCACGGAAATGACGAGGAGTCTCGAAATGGTCGAGACATGAATACTGATATATTGGAAGCCTATATTTGGATATCGGAAATGTTCCGGGTGAAATCAGGATTTAACCGGAGTACCGGGGGGTTACCGGAACCCCCCGGGGGATTAATGGGCCATAGTGGGCCTTAGAGAAGAGGAGAGGTGGCCAAGGAAGGGTCGCGCGCCCCTCCCCCCTAGTCCGAATAGGACAAGGAGAGGGGGCGGCGCCCCCTTTCCTTCCTCTCTTCCTTGTCTTTCCCCCTTCTCCTAATCCAACAAGGAAAGGGAGGGAGTCCTACTCCCGGTGGGAGTAGGACTCCTCCTGGCGCGCCTCCTCCCTGGCCGGCCACCTCTCCCTCCCTTGCTCCTTTATATACGGCGGCAGGGGCACCCCATAGACACAACAATTGATTTGATCTTTTAGCCGTGTGTGGTGCCCCCCTCCACCATAGTCCACCTCGATAATACTGTAGCGGTGCTTAGGCGAAGCCCTGCATCGGTAGAACAATATCATCGTCACCACGCCATCGTGCTGACGAAACTCTCCCTCAACACTCGGCTGGATTGGAGTTCAAGGGACGTCATCGGGCTGAACGTGTGCTGAACTCGGAGATGCTGTACGTTCGGTACTTGATCGGTCGGATCGCGAAGACGTACGACTACATCAACCGTGTTGTGCTAACGCATCCGCTTTCAGTCTACGAGGGTACGTGGAAAACACTCTCCCCTCTCGTTGCTATGCATCACCATGATCTTGCGTGTGCGTAGGAATTTTTCTGAAATTACTATGTTCCCCGACACCTTGTGTTCCCAGGTGGATTCTCGGTCAGAATGATGTGACCACTTCACTTTCAGGAATTTGATAGACTTGTTGTGAGTCTTGCACTCGGTTTCTTCAAGAATAGCAACGGGATGCTCATGATAAGACATGTCTTCTTGGAGGTCAATCTCTTCGAAGTTGATGGTGCGGTCAGGAGTCTTGAAGCACTTGCGAAGCTGAGACACGTGAAACACGTCGTGCACATTTGCAAAGTTGGGAGGAAGCTCAAGTTGATAGGCGAGATCACCTCTTTTGCTAATGATCTTGAAAGGACCCATGTATCTAGGGGCAAGCTTCCCTTTGATACCGAAGCGACAAGTACCTTTCATTGGAGAGACGCGGAGGTAGACATGGTCTCCGATCTCAAAAGCCAAGTCACGATGCTTGCTATCATAGTAACTCTTCTGGCGCGATTGCGTGGCATTGAGATTTTCACGGATGACTTTGCACATTTCTTCATCTTCTGTGATTAAGTCATTGCCAAGAAGTTGGCGTTCACCAGTCTCTGACCAATTAAGAGGAGTACAGCACTTTCTGCCATAGAGAATCTCGAATGGGGCCTTGCCCGAACTCGCTTGGAAGCTATTGTTGCCTTTATAATCACCCAGTTACATTGTGACGTTTGGTAGAACACAAAGTGTTCCTCCGGTAAACGGGAGTTGCATAATCTCATAGGCATAGGAACATGTATAAGTCATCAAGAAAGCAATAGCAACATACTAAACGATCGAGTGCTAAGCTAACGGAATGGGTCAAGTCAATCACATCATTCTCCTAATGATGTGATCCCGTTAGTCAAATGACAACTCATGTCTATGGCTAGGAAACATAACCATCTTTGATCAACGAGCTAGTCAAGTAGAGGCATACTAGTGACACTCTGTTTGTCTATGTATTCACACAAGTATTATGTTTCCGGTTAATACAATTCTAGCGTGAATAATAAACATTTATCATGGTATAAGGAAATAAATAATAACTTTATTATTGCCTCTAAGGCATATTTCGTTCACGAGGACCACCTTCGTTCCGAATATCCGAAGTTCTTTCAGTCCTAGATCTCGGGACGAGATCCTTTTGTAGTGGTGGAGTGTTGTAACACCCCGGATGTAACTTACCATATTTGTAACTCCGACTCTGCCGTTTCCGGCTCTAAGTTATGAGGTTCCCTCATGGTTTGGTTTTGTCTTCGTTTTGGATTTTGTTCATGTCATGCATTTCATATCATGTCATCATGTGCATCGCATTTTGCATACGTGTTCGTCTCATGCATCCTAGCATTTTCGTTAGTCTCTTACACCCACACAATCCTCTAACCTTTGTAGCTACCACTAACTTTCTCTCGTGCATGCACACGCCCTCCTCGCCCTCCCCCTCCCTCGGCATTCTATCCACCGGGCACATTCATTTTTTTTCTTTAGGTCATTCTCCCAGAGTCTCCACAACTCCTTTCCGACACACACCGATCGATAAACCTCTCCAGCGATGCCTGCCTACAACACACAAACACACCTTCAATCTCCTCCTTTATGTGTCCTTGCCTCGTGTCTCTCATATGGTCAGACACACGTGTAAACTCTCGCCCCTGTTTTCATCGCTCTCACAACCGCACACTCTTCCCCCTATCTAGCTAGTAGTTGGGCCTCTCGCACCACCTCCTAGCTCCATTCTTCTATCTATCCGTCTCGCTGGGCCTTATTTGCCTCTAACAAATGGACGTACACCGACCGATCTCTCGCTATACATATAGCTAGCTAGGTCCTTATAAATCGTTTTTACCCACATGTCAATCGATCTACCTCATTAGTTGTGTCTATCCCTTCCTCCGACAAACAACAATTGATCTACCGATCTAGTTAGGTTTGCTTACCAAACACATGATTCCCCTTCATCATCCATGGATGCGTCCCGATAGATCTATCACGCACAGGCACACACAGAAACACATCCCCACTCTTATTGATAACATTGCACTTCCACCCTCAGTTTGTCTAGTAGGCCTCTCCCACCATCTTCGAGAAGCAACTCCATCACCCATCCAGCACTCTACCCCTCTCCCTCCCTC
>NC_041382.1:189813223-189827204 GCF_002162155.2 Triticum dicoccoides
CCCTGCCACACACAAACTTGACGTGTGCCCTCTAATGTTCCGGTAGGCCAGTCACCCTATATCTTTGACTTGTACACACACACAATTTCGATGGCTCTCTTCATCGATCTCGCACCCACCCACTTGATCCTATCTTCGACTCTATCGATAGCTATGACCCCTCCCTCTCTTCTCCTGGATTGCCTGACCCTCTATGTATGATATGGACAGGCCTCCATTTCACACACATTGCATGCAAAATTTTGTTTGAGATGTCATCGACACATATTCCCACAAATAATTCACGAAATCAACCCCCACCCCACCCCCACCCTAAAACAAAAACACTCACGAACGCGGTTTGTATCTCTCACACTCACCCACGTAGGTGGGGGATGTGCACGGAGAGAAGAGGTGCATGCACGGCGCACGTACTCCGTCTCTTTCCCAACCACACCCGCGCGGGTACACGGTGGAGCTCATTTCTGTGCGAAAAAGGCAGCCCATGTGGTAATTTGGCACGTGTACTGGTTGTCCACTTGGTGGAGGGAGGATCGTCTACCACGAGTGAACAAACAAATTGCGACTTGACGTGTTATGTTAAAAAAAAGAGGCAAACCATGTGGGGCCTACCTTAGAGGCAAGGCTCTATACACTGGAGTACTTTTGATGTGTCCCGTTAACTCGCAGAACGAGGATAAGCTTGCTTAGTACGCCGTCTCCCCCGCCCACGGGCGTGGTGGCTCGCAGGATGAGGTGAAGCTTGCTTACTACGCCTTACGCTTGCTCCCTCACCCATGCGCACGGTGGCTCACGGGATGAGGAGAAAAATTTACTACTCCCTCCGTTTACTACTCGTCCCTACTACCTTGGTTATAGAGATTATATCATATTGTTTGGAATATATATGTCCTTTAGTAGACTTCAATTTGAACTACTAGTACATACTCCAAACACTGATGTATATAGACGTATTTTAGAGTGTAGATTCACTCATTTTGCTCCGTATGTAGAATGCTCCCTCGCTCCTCGACCCTCGCCCACGTGGTGGACGTGCAACAATTCATTCGGTCTCATATAGCCAGAACGATATATACTGCACTACCATTATTGCTCGACTTCCCGAAGAGGCGAAGAGCCAATCGCATGGTTAATATTTTGGAGATGCCAAGCGCAAGGTTATAGGAGAACGAGTAGTAGGTGCTGCGTCATTTATAAATAAAGTTTTTTTTATGTGGCACGTACGCAATATGATAGGTTCATATGGAGAGAAAAGGAAACCGCTCCACTATATACATAGTCAGGACGGGCCAGCCTACACAGTTGCTTGCTGGGGTTGCTTTCTTCACACTCTCTCGCACAAAACGACTGTGGCCACATCTCTAACATCCCGGCGGATCACGTCCTCTTGGGGAAGGGGTGGATGCTTAGTGTAGATGTGGTGGCCGTCGCCGACGACGAAAACTCACTGTCGGCACGTCCCGATCAGGGGTCCCCGCTGTTCTCTCTCACAAAGCCGGTGAGGTTGCCTTCATCCCTTTCTCACTGCCGCGACGTGGGCAGTTGCCGCCTCCCGCCGCCCTCCTCAAGGTTGAGCTACGTCCCTCAGGTACAACTCCCTTTACAGCCGGCTTGCACCACTGCTCCAGCTGCCCACATCACTCCCTGTGGATATTTCTCTACTTCTTTGCCCCGCACATACCTCTACTGGCTTCTACGTACTGTATTTGTGATGAGTTTATGTCTCATCAACTAGTCCCAGTAATATAATTCTAATCACGCTTGTTCAATTTCTTTGCCACAGGGATGCTCATCTCGATTTTGGTGAAACTACACAAAATGATCCGATGGTCAAAAGGTTGCAAACTTCATTTATTAGGAAGCTCGAATGTTGCCAGCAAATTGAAGCCTGGTCAGGGTTCACGGTTCAAGGGCTAGGGACTGCATGGATCTTTTTTTTCTTTAGCTGCCTCTGTTCCAAAATAAGTGTCAACTTTAGTAGTAGTACAACTTTGTACTAAAGTTTGCACAAAGTTGAGAAACATATTTTGGAACTGATGGAGTACATATTTGCTATGATTTGTCAATCATTGAGATGCAATAGCATGCATGTTAGTCTCCTTTGTATTTGATGAAATGTTGCAACGAGCAACCTTGGACGCGAGATACATGTAACAGAAGCTGGAAGCTTCATAGCATTGTACAAATTTATCTTGCTGATAAATTACAGTACGTACTATACTAGTACTTCCTCCTTTCCTAAATATAAGTCTTTGTAGAGATTTCACCATGAACCACATGCGGATCTATATAGATGCATTTTAAGTGTAGATTCATTCATTTTGTTCCGTATGTAGTGGAATCTCTACAAGGACTTATATCTGCTAGTAATAGCTAGCCCCCACTACTAGGAATTCTCTATCCTCTCCTTGAGCCACGTCATCAAAATTGATGTAGCCGTTAGATGAAGTAAATCAGTCCATAATAGCCGTCTGATCTTGACGTTGATAGGCTCCGCACTAAGCCACATGCAAGCATGCAGAAATATCGTGCCACATGCATGTGAGTGGGTTTTAAATCACATCAACATGTCTGCATGCAAGCATGCACCGGTAGCATGCATGTAAGTGAGCTTTTAAGTCCCATTAACATGTCAAAAAGAAAAATATAATCCCATTATGCAGTAGGAGTTGGCTGATCTTTTTTCCTTACGTGGGATGATCTAAATGATGATGGGAGTTTATTTAGTTTTGCTACCACATTTGTCATGCGGTTATAGAGTTTTTTTTTGTTCTTTGAAATCGATAATTTTGCTCAGAGAGATATACCGTTGTTTCACGCCAATGCGTGGGGACTCATCTAGTAATATTTAGGAATGGAGGGAGTACTATGTAAAGAGTTAGGTGTCGCACGGTGATAGTGTGAGGTGGGCCATGTAATCACTTAGCCTGCGTGTTTTCACTGCTCTTGCACGCCTCCGCTGTAAGAATGGAGAAAATTGTAATCTACACCCTCCGTTCCAAAATAGATGACCTAACATTATACTAACTTTGTACTAAAGTTAGTACAAAGTTGAGTCATCTATTTTGGAATGGAGGGAGTAGTAGTAGTATACCTCCTTTCACCGAAAGTGTGGGACATCCAACAGTCCTACCACCTCAGTAATAAAGACCTATGAGCCGTCAAATCACATAGACCCAGCAGTAAGTTGGATGGACAAAGCAACCATCACTCTTGTGCCAGTGAGATGTCGCGTCCGCTCTGCCCGGGCTTGAATGCGGCACCGATTCTTTAGAGCGGCACTGACCGTTTCAGGAGGGAAGCGCGCGCGGGCGATGGAGGGGCTTTGGGTGGGCCAGGCTGGTCAGGAACGGGCGTGGCAGCTGTCCGCATGTCCGTACCGGACACGCCCGGAAAAGAGAGGATGCACCGACTCTCGCGGCTAAAACTATACACTACACAACATCTCTCTGTAGGAGTAGGTCGATCTGTCGCTCTCTCTACCACACACATGGTGTTAAACACACACACACACACACACACACACACACACACACACACAGACGCACACGCACGCACCTTGGTCCCGTTGCACCTTCTAACGTGACCTATTACACCTAGACGGAGGGAGTAGTTAGTATACGAGATACGGTGGCACACTGACTTAAGTTGAGTACAAGTGCCCAAAATTTGTGTGCATGTTATAATAAGGATTCACTTAAAATAGTACGTGAGCGAACAGAGGGATCAATTGGACAGTGTTCCTGAGCAGTAGCGAGATGTGTGAGGTAAGATACACCGCTGACGCTTTTAATTTTTCTTATTAATTTGTTTCTTTCACCCTCTGACTGGTGGGACCCAACGTACTACATGGAGAGAGGTAAGGTGACTAAGGCTGCATTATTTCTGCACCACTGTGGATAGTCTTACCACCAAAGCCACATGACACGATTATGATTGAAATCCCAATGACTCCCACACACAAAAAAAACACGGCATGCTTGTCACACGAATGCAGGAACGTACAAAAGGTTATTTCCCCCTCGTTGAACATAACGGGAGGGTTGTGTAGCTGGTTAGCCTGTTCGCTCATCAAACTTGAGGTCTCAGGTTCGATAACTACACTTGAGCATAATTTGTGCCAGGAGGATTCTTTGACTGGTTAAAATGTTTTCTAGGGTTTGCATGCTTCACACACTCTCTCCAGTATATATATATATACATACACACACACACTGGAGCATCAGCGCTTGTAGTTGCTCTCTTCACACTCTCTCGCCCTCTCCCGCTCGAGGCTCAACGCTTGTAGTTGCTATCTTCACACTCTCTCACCCTCTCCAGATCTAAACAAGACTTCGTTGGCCTCTCTCTCCCCTCATTGCTGCTCAAAGAGCCGGCAGGATCCGTCCGCCAGGAAGGGAAGGAGGCTTAACGCTGTCGCCGTCGGCGAGGGACTACCGGTGCAGCTGTTCACTTTCCACCCAGCGGCGGCGCGGGAGGGCCTCCGACCCCTTCTTCTTTGCCGCCATCCCGTCGCCCACCGAACCACACCCCAAGAACCTTAAGGTATAATTTACTTACTCCACATGCATTGCTCTAGCTGCATGTATACCATGAATCTAGGACGTGGTTCAAAGAGGAAAGGAGTGGGGGAAAGTTGTGGGAAAAGTTGTATATAGCATGAATCTAGGACGTGGTTCAAAGAGGAAATGAAGGGGGAAAGTTGTATAGCATTAATCTAGGACGTGGTTCAAAGAGGAAAGGAATGGGGGAAAGTAGTGGGGAAAGTTGTATCGCATAAATCTAGGACGTGGTTCAAAGAGGAAAGGAAGGGGCGAAAGTACTAGTTCAAAAAGGAAAGGAAGGGACAAGGCTGTAGAGTTTGAGCAGGACTAGATTTGCTGCGCTCACATAGGGAAAGGCATCTAAAGATAACAAAACTGGGACAAACACAAATATGCTCCTTGGTTGTTTGTTCTTTGTTGTAATAGACTGTCCATGACCATAGTACATCGGTAGATGCACATGGTGCTGGTGCGTCCACTGTCCCGTGCAACTCATTAGTTGTTGTTAATCTAAGGACCTGTTTGGTCAAAAACTCCCTAGTCCCTACCTGCTGGGTTCCAGGGACTAAACATGGACTAGAGGTTATTAAATGACATGTTAAAAGACCATGTTACCCCTAGTAATGAACTAATAGAGACAAGGTGCGATGCGTGGCAGGGGCAACTGTTGGCAAAAGTCCCAAAAAGACTACCTCGGGGTCTTCTTTCTTTAGTCCCAAATACCCACTTTTAGTCCCTAAGGCCTTGTACAATGGGAGATGCTTAGAGAAATAAACCAGGCTTTCTTTAAGCACCAGTGCTTATTTGTACAGGATACACGCTTAACTAAGCGTCTCTCCTGTAGAAATAGGCACCAGTGCTTTAGAAAAACCCGGTTTATTTTTCTAAGCATCTCTCTAAGAACCTTCCATTGTACAAGGCCTAAAAGTCCCTCCTCTTTGGTTTAGATGGGACTGACACGGAGTTTTTTTAGTCCCTACACCAAAATGTCCCTGTAAAAAAACACCCTCTAATAATGCCGCTGGAAAATTGATGCAATGCCACAGTTAAAAGCAAATTACATGTTTAACGAATTTTATTGTTAATATAATCTCTATGTTAATATTAATCAATGCCACCGTTTGAGAAATGCTACTGTCTTGCTTTCTTTCCCATTTAGATAAGGTAGATGCTTCTTTTTGTTGGCTTCTGTGTCATCCACCGTTATTGACCACTAATTATTTCCTTTGCACCTCTGTGTAAACAGGGTTATTTGCTTCACCTCGTTGCCATTGTGACCTTTTGTTGCACTACACAAAACACTTTTGTTTTAAGAGTGTTTTGTGCAGTTCAACCAAAATGTCACACCAACAACGTTGCTTGATTGCTTGATCTTAGTGGAACTGCACAAGAGGAGATCTTACTTCCTATCTGTTAAGGCGAATTTGGTTCAGATCTTCTTCTTGTGAGATGTTTGAATTCCGCATCATGAGAGGTCAGTACTAGCCTTCTTTCACATGATTCTGCAGTGTGCATTCATATGTTGTGCTACTTGTACGATAATGTTTCTTGATTTTAGTGAACTGCACAAATGGAGACAAGACTTCCAATATGTATGTGCACCGTAACATCCCATTGAGGTAAGATAAGGATATTTCACAACTGATGGCCTATATTTTGCCACTTTCATCAGAAAATTAAGTTTAGTACTATACTTGTGCTCCCTAATTGACATGCCAAATCTTACATTGAAGGCGAAGCTGGTTTGTTATTGAACCAAGTGATGAAGGGGAAGAACAAGGGGAAGAAAAACAAAAATCAACTCCTGGTGCTGTAATGAAGCACTGGAACTATGATGACACAAGTAATGATATAGTTTTGCATCTTAATTTATTGCTATGGCTGGAACGAGCAATTGTTTTGCCGCTGATTTGATGCCACTCTTAATGTAATATGTAATTATCTCTACTTGTGCAAACAGGGATCTTCTTTGAAGATACCATATATTTTAGTGGAACTGCACAAGAAGATGTTGGAAACATTAAACTAATCGAGGAGTATATTGTAAGCATGGCCACCACCGTAGATAGCAACAGATGGTTCCGGAGAATTGCTTCATCTGTATGCTCTACAAAATAAGCCTCCTGACAAAGGTTGGTACTCGCCCACTAATTTCATCCATATGATTGAGCTTTGTCATCTCTATTGGTGTTGTGCTACTGTTTAGATACTGTCATGAAAAAGTGGTATTGTCCTTGAGAAGTGCTTCATGTATGTTGTTTTAAATATTTCCTTTCCGTTTTTTTGAGCAAACAGTGATGCTAGTATTTAGTAGTCCTTTTGTCTTTGCACAACAGGATCATCTTCCTCTGAAGAAGAATATGGAGTACGTGAAGTGACTAGTTCCGATTATGCCAGGATGAAGAAGCCCTGTCTATCTTATCATCAGAAGGAGCAGCTGAAGGATGGTTACATTACTCCCCACAAGACCAAACTAACTTCAGCTCAGAAGGACTGACAAAATCTCCATTTTTTGCTGTGACAAATGTCTGAACTGATGGCAAACCCTGCCCATTCCACAATCGTAGGCATTTGATATTTTGGAATGGGACAACCTTGTCAAATTCTGCTCATTGATTTTAGCAAGACATGCATTTGATATTTTCGAATGGGAAGCCCTTTGCTGTCAACAGTGTCGATCAATTTTTTCTTTATTCTTTAATTGTGAAGTAAATATTGCCTCTGACATGTGAGTCGCTGAGATGCATAATCATCGATTGTTTTGAATGTTCTCTATGAATTGTCAGGCCTGTGTGTTTGATTGCAATGTACAGAAACGCTAAAAAGCTGCTCAAACTCTTTGTACTCCTTCTGTTCCTTTTTACTTCGCACATTGTGAAAGTGCATACTTTTTTGAATAAGATTGGTCAAAGTAGAAATACTTTGACTGCAGACAAAACTTGTATGCAGACTAGAAAGGACCGGAGGGAGTACATGTGAAACTGCTGCAAACGAGGTGATCACCCTGGGAATAATGCTAGTACATATTGTTTTGCATGTTCATCCAATGCCAGTGATACAGGAATTTGTACTAATCGAAATAAATTCATTCATACATGGTCGGATTTCATATAAACATGCCAGATTTCATTACATTTCATACATTCTTCAACTAAAAAGGGGTGCGCTAGAGGTATAATTAATTAACCGAAGCTACCCACCTATGTCCCGCTGAGCCGAACAGAAGCTTCAGTGACTTAACTGCAAGTGCAGTTATGTAACTGACATGTGGCCTGTTGGGCCCACGTGTTAGTCAGCCAACTGCACCAGCAATTAAGTTGAAGCAGCGTTATTCTCCAGCAGAACTCCCCGACTCCACGTCGCCGCCAAGAAGCTAACCGGCCGTCAATGGTCAACCCGCCTAGCTTGGCTTCAACAGGAGGGTAGCAGCGGTGGCCTTACTTGGACCCGAGCGGCGGCGACCTACCATGTTCTACTCTACCTCGTTTTCTGTGTGGTGCGGCCTCGTTGGCAGCGGGGCAGGGCGGAGCCGGCGATGTCCTTTGTCTCGTTGTCGGCGGGCGGCGCCTCAGCGGAGCGGTGGAAATCCAACCCTGCGTTGCCGGTAGGGTGCAGCCTCGGCTGAGCCGGCGATGTCCTCTGCCTCGTTGTTGGCGGGGTGGGGCCTCGGCGGAGCCGGCGGTGTCCTCTGCCTCGTTGTTGGCACCGCGGGGCCTCGGCGGAGCAGGGCCTCGTCGACGCCAGCAGAACGGGGACTCGTCGGAGCCGGCATTGTCCTCTACCTCGTCCTCGGTCTCGCCAAACAGCGCCTCGCCCGCTTCATCGCCCTCTTTGCTAGCCTCTTTGTAGGCGGCCGCAGCCTCCGCCACCCGCATGCGGTACCGCCAGCGCTCGAGGCGGCCCTTGCAGGCGGAGCGGTACGAGTCGAGCAGCGCCTCCTGTTCCGCCCGCTTCACGGTGATCTGCTCCTCCGCCTGCAGGTGCTCCTGGAGGAGATGGTGGTTGTAGGCGGCGTCGGCCTGCGCCTCCTGGAACTTCTCCTGACGCATCTGCCTCACACTGTCCATATATTGGGCACAGGCCTCGCCAATGGTCATGGTGCAATGCACCGGCGAGGATGGCGCGGAGGAGGTGGTTGGCGCTGGATCATCGACTACCATGTTCTCCATTGGGACGTCGTCGTCCTCCGGCTGCCTGCCGGCCAACCAGTCGGCAGCAATGGCTTCCATCTCCTTGTGGTCCGTCGTCTGCCCGTCCCGAAGAGCGCTGGAGCACGGGGAAGCCATGGTGGGCAGTAGTGGTGTGGACAGGAGAAAGGGAACAGATGCGGATGCCTGCGGCTATGGCCGGCGCAGTAGTTTATATAGCAATGGTGGGCGGGCGGAGGGACAGACGTGTGGCGCCGAAGTAGCCGCCTCGGCAACCGCGTATCATTAATGTGGGCGGCAGATGGATGGACGGATGGCACTTGTGTCGTTTGAAGGCAGAGCAATCGCCTGCACCGGGAAGCGAGGCGGGCGGCACTGACTGTTTCGGGCGGAAAGCGCGCGCGGGCAAGGAGATGACTTTACTTGGAGAGGATGACAATGGGGACCCACCAGGTCCACAGCCTCACGTACGCAAGTGCCTCCTTATTATATATATATATATATATATATATATATAAATATATATATATATATATATATAAAACTATACTCCCTCCATCTAGGTGAATAAGTCGTATTAGAAGGTGCATCACGACCTAGGTGCAAGCAGATTGGTGGAAAAGAAGGATATTTCTCTCTTCTAAACACAACATTTAATCACAGCAGTTAAGAGGATGCCTTATTAGCTACCCATGCAGGCCATCGTAATTCATAGCATGCAAAGCGCTTTTATTTCTTTCCTAATAACCGCATGGACGTGCTGCATGCATTGGTCCTTGCCCGAGCAAAAAAGGGAGGAAAGGGGTTTCCACGGGAGACAACGAGGCAGAGGTGGAACCGCTCGCAGGAGTAATTTATTTTGCTTCCCCCTGGTTTCCTGACATCACGGTCCCACACCATTGTCAACCTATGTAGTAGTCAATAAACGAGAGAATTGCACAAGAAGCGACCGACAGCTGGGACCAAGCAGCTCGAGCAGTATTTGTGTTTTTGAGGTGTGAGCACTGCAGAGTTTTTCGATGTTTAGCCCAGATATTAATTTTTCTCCTCTGAACAACAACGAAAACATCACTGCAGGTATTAACAGGGCGGGCTGTGACCCGTCTAGCCCAGGCCAGAAATCTAGCCCAAATATTAATTTTTTTCAAGCTGAAAATGGCTAGCCCAACTACACTTTTTTTAGGAATACCCAGGCAAGGTCAAGTTGTTATTCTCCACCCCGCTGGGCTGCAAATATTTCCTAGGAGGGATGCATTAGGCTTAACAACAAAATGGGCTTTAAGAAATAATAAATGGGATGTAATTATAAAAACTGGGCAGTAACTATAAAAAAATGCACCAAACACGTGATTACTTTATAAAATATTATTTTTGGATGTTGAAAATTTTAATTTCATTAATTGTTGCGAGCACAATGTTTCGTTGGATTTTACGTAATATAAATTTATATTGAAATTGTATTTAATCTGACTAGAAATTTCGGGATAAAAATATTTCGGATCCCATCAAAATGTGGGAAATTTTATTGAATTCTGTTTTGAACGGTTGGTTGAAATGGGCTGTACTTTTAACAAACTGTAAATGGGCTGTAGTAAATTCCATTAGAATTCAAAAATGGGCTACACATTCTTACAAATCTCAAATGGGCTATAAGTTCTCTGCCACACACTTCTGGCCTTACTAAGTTGGCACGTCCCCTAAAAAACAGAGTTGACGCGTATGCAAGGCTTTGTCAACTTATAGTCAACACACGGTTCTAGCAGCAGTGGCCGTTGGATGTCCATCCAACGGATGCCGTGCTTCTTCTTCAATCTCGGATATTCTAACTTCACCCGCAAAAAAATGATTCCTCCCCCTGACATCTGGGGTGCACCGTTTCGGAAGCTGACCTGTGGGCCTACTAAGTTGACGTACCAAGGGCTTTGTCAACTTAGTCAATATAAACGATTCTAGTTGCAGTGACCGTATGATGTCCATCCAACGGCCGTAGTGCTTCTTCAACCTCTGGTCTTCTTGCTCCAGCCGCCCAAAGCAGCGGCGGTCGTGCCGCCTGCTCCTGCCTCCCGTGGCCGGTTGTGCTACCGCGGAGGCCTCACCGCCCCCTACTATTCCCACCGCTGGCCAGGCCCTGCGGCGACGACAGCCTCACACCGCAGCCGAAGGAGTGAACCCTCATACTCCTCTCCGCGTGGGCATCCACTGCCGCGTCTTCACTGGCTCCGCGTCGCCCCCTTCCTAGGCCTCACCGTCGTCCACCGCCCTGGTGCTCTCAGCGCAGCGTGGTCAACGTGGTGAAGGAACAACGTCCATCGGACGTGGACTGTATGTGGAGAGGCTGACAGCTGGGTCCATGGCGGCAGCAAGGAAGTGCCTCCTTATTACGCGGAACATAATGATTCCTCCACCTGACAGCAGGGACCCACCGGACGGGCCACCAGTATTTCGCGAAAAAAATCGTTTCCCCCTGACTGCTGGGACCCATCGGACGGGCCATCGTATTTCGCAAAAAAAACGTTCCCCCCGCTGTCAGCTCGGACCCATCGGAAGTGCCTCCTTATTACGCACAAAAATGAATACTCCCCTGGCTAGCTGGGACCCACCTTGCTGGGAGGCTGACTTGTCAATATGAATGATTCTAGCTCCAGTGACCGTATAATGTCCATCCAACGGCCGTAGTGCTTCTTCAACCTGTGGTCTTCTTGCTCCAGCCGCCCAAAGTAGCATCGGCCGTGCCGCATGCTCCTGCCTCCCGTGGCCGACTGTGCTGCCGCAGAGGCCTCACCGCCCCCTACTATTCCCACCGCTGGCCAGGCCCTGCGGCGACGACAGCCTCACACCGCAGCCGAACCAGTGAACCCTCGTAGTCCTCTCCGCGCGGGCTTCCACTGCTGTGTCGTCCCCTTCCTAGGCCTCGCCGTCGTCCACCGCCGTGGTGCTCTCCGCGCGGCGTGGTCAATGTGGTCAAGGAACGACTTCCATCGGAAGAGTACTGTACGTGGAGAGGATGACAGCTGGGTCCACGGCCACGGCCCAGTTTTTTTGTGATTTGCCAACTAAGTCGCTTTGTCAGGCCTGTTGGGCTGCAAATCTTTCAAGACGAGGAGAGCTTTCATTCGGCTGGCCGAGAAAATGGCCCGTCAGTAATGAGAAATGAGTTGTACATTTTTAAAACACATCAAACCGGCAATTAGTTTCAAATATCTTTTTTTCATTTCAAGATTTTAAATTACATTAATTTTTATGCGTGGAGAATTTGTTGGATTTTATATTGATATACATTTATTTTTAAAATTAATTTGAATGTGAGTCGAAATTTCGGGATTAAAAATAGTTCGGACCGCACTGAAATATGCAAAATTTCATACAATTTTTTAACCGTTGCCACAATATGGGTTGTAATGCTAACAAAAAGAATATGGGCTCCAAAAAAACCTTAAGAATTAGCAAATGGGCTATAAATTATTAGAAATAATGGCAGATGGGTTGTATGTTGTTTTCCACAGATTTGAGGCTTTCCTAAAAAAGGTTGACGTACAAGCACTGACTGTTGGATGTCCATCCAACGGCCGTCGTGCTTCTTCAATCTCTGCTCTTCCTGCTCCAGCCGCTCAAACAAGCGCCGGCGGGACTGCCTGCTCCCTCCTCCTCGCGTCCGGTTGTGCTGCCGCGCAGGCCTCACCGCCCGGCCATACTCCCATCGCTGGCCTAGCCATCCCTCTACTCACCCACACCTGCTGTTATTCTCCAGCGACGGCAGACGAACCAGTAAACCCTCGTACAGTCGTACTACCCTTCGCGTGGGAAACAACTATCGAGTCTTCCCTGCCTCCGTGTCGTCCCCTTCCTAGGCCTCGCCGTCGTCCACCGCCCTGGTGCTCTCGGCGCGGCATGGTCAACGTGGTCAAGGAACAACTTCCATCAGACATGGATTGTACGTGGAGAGGCTGACAGCTGGGTCCATGGCCGCAGCAAGGAAGTGCCTCCTTATTATGCGGAAAATAATGATTCATCCACCTAACAGCTGGGACCCACCAGACGGGCCACTGTATTTCGCGAAAAAAATGTTTCCCCCTGACTGCTGAGACACACCAGCTACATCTTCGCACGCAAGGAAGTGCGTCCAGACAAAAAAAAACGATTCGCCCCCTGACTGCTGGGACCCACCAGCTACATCTTCGCAGGCAAGGAAGTGCCTGACAGTCGGGACCGACCTGGTCGAAGCGTACGTAGTGTTGTTATTCTGGTCGTGAACATGTGCGTACATACTGGTCGATGTAGAGGCGCGCACGTGTCGTAGTAGAGGCGCGCACGTGTCGTAGTAGAGGCGCGCACGTGGCATGTACACGTACGTACAGCGGCCAGGGTGCAAGAAAGAAAATACGGCCACGTATGTGTACATACGGGCGGGGTCTCGAACGCCTACTCGCGCATACGTACGGCCAGGGCTCATGTACATGGCTGGGTCAGAACGGAGAAACAGCGTCGTCGTCGTGTTCATGGGGAGGCAACGGAATGTGTCGTGTTCATGGGGAGGCAACAGAATGCGTCGTGTTCATGGGGAGGCAACGAAACGCGTGGGAGCCAACCGGCTGGGTCGGAATGGAATGCGTGGTCGTGTTCAGCGGGAGGGCTTGGACGGAACAGGTGATGGAAACGAGGCCCGGCGTATCGCAAAACGGAGGAAACGACCTTGTGTTCGATGGCCACGTTCGAAACGGGATCCTGTTCGTCGGGAGGGGTCTGGCGTACCGCAAAACGGAGGAAACGGACCTCCTACGGTCGAAACGGGGGTCCTGTTGATCGGGAGGCGTGTGGCGTACCGCAAAACGGACGAAACGGACTTGTGTTGGAGCACTACGGTCGAAACGGGGGTCCTGTTCATCGGGAGGGGTGTGGCGTACCGCAAAACGGGACTCCACGAGATACTGTTCATCTCCATCGTCGACCCCCTCCAGCCTCCACGAGCCATTGTTCATCCATCGTCGACCTCCTCCAACCTCCACCTGTGACTGTTCATCCACGGGCTCCTGTTCATCCAGCCTCCACCGCGCGCTACTCCACCCGCTACTGTTCAACCAGCCCTCTCCACGGGCTCCTGTTCAACCACCCCTCCACATGCTACTGTTCATCCCGCCCTCCACCGTCTACTATTCATCCTTCCCTCCACGGGATTGTCCTATTCATCCAGCCCTCCACGGGGTCCTGTTCATCCAGCCCCAACCGGCTCGATCGATCGGGGTCCTGTTCATCCAGAGGCAACACCACGGGGTCCTGTTCATCCACCCCCCA
>NC_041382.1:189827458-189898100 GCF_002162155.2 Triticum dicoccoides
ATCGGCTTCAGTTAGCTACAGTAGCGAAGGAATCGCTCGATCGGGTTCAGTTAACAGCCATCGATCGATCACTCGGGTTCAGTAACGCGTAGCCTGCAGTGCAATCGCTCGGGTTCAGTTAGAGCACAACGCCTCGCTCGGGTTCAGTTAGAGCCAACGCCTCGCACACACGCGCGTACGTGTACGAGAGAAATGCGCATCGCTCGGCCCCTAACCTCCCACCGTAACCGGGAACTCCCCCAAATTTGCCTCGCTCTCGCTTCTACCACGGTTTTTTACGTCATGGACGGACCAAAGAATGTCATGCAACTGCGTCTCCGGCCCACCCAGGACGAAAAGCCCATTTTCTGTCATGATTTTTTGTCATAGAAGTAGGAGCCCACCACATCTATGATGATATTGGGTTTTGTCACAATTATCATCATAGAAGTGTCATATGTATGACAGAAAAAAAATTCGTTCGACCCAAAATGTCACGGATGTGTCTTTTTTTGTAGTGTCAGATATTGATCTAATTCTCGGCATGGACTAGCTTTCTAAGCACAAGGCTCGGATTGATTGTGCTGCCAGGCAGATTCAATTGACACACTCATCTGAGGATGTGATCATCTATGCCACTCGTGATGACACCATTCGACCGTTTTCTCTCAATGAGAAGGGTGAGTTGAATGTCATCTATCAGATTCCAGTCGTTTGTGAATATCAAGACGTCTTTCTAGAAGAGCTTCCAGGAATGCCTCCTCACCGGCCAGTTGAATTCGTCATCGATCTTGAGCCTGGTATGAAACCTGTTTGCAAACGTCCTTACAAGCTTGGACCAGAAGAGTTGAAGGAATTGAAGAAACAGCCCGATGAACAAGAGCGTATGGGTCTGATCCGACCGAGTTCTTCTCCATGGGGTTATGGTGTTCTTTTTGTCAAGAAGAAGGATGGCACAGAACAACTCTGCGTCGACTACCGTCCATTGAACAAGAAGACAATAAAGAACAAGTATCCACTGCCCAACATCAATGAGCTTTTCGAGCAACTTAAAGGTGCTCAAGTATTCTCCAAGCTTGACCTCCGTATGGGTTACCATCATATTCACATTCGTGAATAAGATATCCCCAAGACAGCATTCAGAACAAGCTATGGTTCTTATGAATACACTGTCATGTCTTTCAGCCTTGTCAACGCTCCTCCAACGTTCTCTCGCATGATGAACTTCATCTTCAACCCTTACACAAATGATTTCGTCTTGGTATATCTCGATGATATATTGGTCTTTTCCAAGAACAAGGAGGATCATGCCAAGCATTTGAGATTGGTACTCGACAAACTCAGAGAACATCAATTATATGCGAAGTTTTCAAAATGTGAGTTCTGGCTTGACGAGGTTCTCTGCCTTGGCCATATCATCTCCGCCAAGGGCATAGCTGTTAATCCTGAGAAGGTGTCTGCAATTGTGAATTGGGAACCGCCTCAGAGTGTCAAGCAGCTCCGCAGCTTTCTTGGGCTTGCAAGCTATTGTCGAAGATTCGTTGAGAATTTCTCTAAGATCGCGAAGCCTCTTTCCAACCTCCTCCAGAAGCATGTTAAGTATGTCTGGACGCCTGAGTGTGACGTCGCTTTCAACACCCTCAAAGAGAAGTTAATCACAGCTCATGTTTTGACTCCTCTTGATGAATCCAAACCATTTGAAGTTTTCTGTGATGCCTCCCTGCAAGGTCTCGGTGCTGTGTTAATGCAAGAGAAGAAAGTTGTGGCTTATACCTCTCGCCAGTTGAAGCCCAACGAAAAGAACTATCCCACTCATGACCTCGGGTTGGCGGCAGTTGTCCATGCTCTATTAACATGGAGACATCTCTTGTTGGGAAGGAAAGTGGACATCTTGACTGATCATAAGAGCCTCAAGTACATCTTCACTCAGCCCAACCTCAACCTCAAGCAGACTCGTTGGGTCGAAATGATTCAAGAGTATAATCCGAGTATTGAATATACTCCAGGAAAGGCCAATGCCATTGCTGACGCTTTGAGCAGGAAGGCTTACTGTAATAGTTTAATTCTAAAACCCTTCCAACCGGACCTTTGTGAAGCTTTCCGCAAGCTGAATCTCCAAGTTGTTCCTCAAGGATTTCTTGCCAACCTCAAAGTATCTCCTACTTTGGAAGATCAAATTCATGAGGCACAACTTCTTGATGCCATGGTAAAGAAGGTGAAAAATGGGATTGCCAAGAGCCAACCCAAGTACAAGTGCTATCGCCTTGATGACAATGATACCCTATTCTTCGAGGATCGAATTGTGGTTCCTAAGGGTGATCTACGTAAAGTCATTATAGACGAGGCTCACAATTCCCTTCTATCCATTCATCCTGTAAGTACGAAGATGTACCATGACCTCAAGCAGTCGTATTGGTGGACTCGAATGAAACTAGAAATTGCTCACTTCGTGAATGAATGTGATGTCTGCAGAAGAGTGAAAGCAAAACACCAACGACTAGCTGGTCTCCTCCAACCTCTTGCTATTCCAGAATGGAAGTTCGACCATATTGAGATGGACTTCATGACTGGATTTCCCAAGTCCAAGTGCAGAAATGATGCTATCTTTGGTGTCATCGACAAGCTTACTAAAGTGGCTCATTTTCTTCCTATCAAAGAATCTATCACAGCAGCTCAGTTGGTAGAGCTATATACCTCCAGGATTTTCTCTTTGCGCAGCATTCCGCAATTGATATCTTCAGATCGTGGGAGCATCTTCACTTCTAAGTTCTAGGACTCCTTTCAGAAGGCCATGGGCACCAACATTCGCTTCAGCACAGCCTTCCATCCTCAAACTAGTGGACAAGTCGAGCGAGTCAATCAAATTCTTGAAGATATGCTCAGGGCTTGTGTCATTTCTTTCGGCATGAACTGGGAAGATGGTGTCTTCGAAGGTACTTTTTGAGTTGGCGTATTTTGAGATTAGGATTTGTCACTCCGATTGTCGGAGAGGTATCTCTGGGCCCACTCGGTAATGCACATCACTTAAGCCTTGCAAGCATTGCAACTAATGAGTTATTTGCGGGATGATGTATTACGGAATGAGTAAAGAGACTTTCCGGTAACGAGATTGAACTAGGTATTGAGATACCGACGATCGAATCTCGGACAAGTAACATACCGATGACAAAGGGAACAACATATGTTGTTATGCGGTCTGACCGATAAAGATCTTCGTAGAATATGTGGGAGCCAATATGAGCATCCAGGTTCCGCTATTGGTTATTGCCCGGAGACGTGTCTCGGTCATGTCTACATAGTTCTCGAACCCGTAGGGTCCGCACGCTTAAAGTTTCGATGACGGTTATATTATGAGTTTATGAGTTTCGATGTACCGAAGGTTGTTCGGAGTCCCGGATGTGATCACGGACATGACGAGGAGTCTGAAATGGTCGAGACATGAAGATTGATGTATTGGAAGCCTATATTTGGATATCAGAAATGTTCTGGGTGAAATCGGGATTTTACCAGAGTACCGGGGGCTTACTCGAACCCCCCAAGGGATTAATGGGTCATAATGGGCCTTAGTGGAGAAGAGGAGAGGCAGCCAAGGCAGGGCCGCGTGCCCCTCCTCCCTAGTCCGAATAGGACAAGGAGAGGGGGGCGGCGCCCCCCTTTCCTTCCTCTCTTCCTTCTCTTTCCCCCTTCTCCTAATCCAACAAGGAAAGGGAGGGAGTCCTACTCCTGGTGCGAGTAGGACTCCTCCTGGCGCGCCTCCTCCCTGGCCGACCACCTCTCCCTCCCTTGCTCCTTTATATACGAGGGCAGGGGGCACCCCATAGACACAACAATTGATTTGATCTTTTAGCCGTGTGAGGTGCCCCCCTCCACCATAGTCCACCTCGATAATACAGTAGTGGTGCTTAGGCGAAGCCCTGCGTCGGTAGAACATCATCATTGTCACCACGTCGTCGTGCTGACGAAACTCTCCCTCAACTCTCGGCTGGATTGGAGTTCGAGGGACGTCATCAGGCTGAATGTGTGCTGAACTCGGAGGTGTCGTACGTTCCGTACTTGATCGGTTGGATCATGAAGACGTACGGCTACATCAACCGCGTTTTGCTAACGCTTCCGCTTTCGGTCTATGAGGGTATGTGGACAACAATCTCCCCTCTCGTTGCTATGCATCACCATGATCTTGCTTGTGCGTAGGAATTTTTTTGAAATTACTACGTTCCCCAACAGTGGCATCGGAGCCAGGTTTTATGCGTAGATGTCATATGCACGAGTAGAACACAAGTGAGTTGTGGGCGATATAAGTCATACTGCTTACCAACATGTCATAATTTGGTTCGGCGGTATTGTTGGATGAAGCGGCTCGGACCGACATTACGCGTACGCTTACGCAAGACTGGTTCTACCGACGTGCTTTGCACACAGGTGGCTAGCGGGTGTCAGTTTCTCCAACTTTAGTTGAACCGAGTGTGGCTACGCCCGGTCCTTGCGAAGGTTAAAACAGCACCAACTTGACAAACTATTGTTGTGGTTTTGATACGTAGGTAAGAACAGTTCTTGCTCAGCCCGTAGCAGCCACGTAAAACTTGCAACAACAAAGTAGAGGACGTCTAACTTGTTTTTGCAGGGCATGTTGTGATGTCATATGGTCAAAGCATGATGCTAAATTTTATTGTATGAGATGATCATGTTTTGTAACCGAGTTATTGGTAACTGGCAGGAGCCATATGGTTGTCACTTTATTGTATGCAATGCAATCGCCCTGTAATGCTTTACTTTATCACTAAGCGGTAGCGATGGTCGTAGAAGCATAAGATTGGCGAGACGAAAACGATGCTACGATGGAGATCAAGGTGCCGCGCCGGTGACGATGGTGATCATGACGATGCTTCGGAGATGGAGATCATAAGCACAAGATGATGATGGCCATATCATATCACTTATATTGATTGCATGTGATGTTTATCTTTGATGCATCTTATCTTGCTTTGATTGACGGTAGCATTATAAGATGATCTCTCATTAAATTTCAAGATAAAAGTGTTCTCCCTGAGTATGCACCATTGCCAAAGTTCGTCGTGCCTAGACACCACGTGATGATCGGGTGTGATAAGCTCTACGTCCATCTACAACAGGTGCAAGCCAGTTTTGCACACGCAGAATACTCAGGTTAAACTTGACGAGCCTAGCATATGCAGATATGGCCTCGGAACACTAATACCGAAAGGTCGAGCGTGAATCATATAGTAGATATTATCAACATAGTGATGGTCACCATTGAAAGCTACTCCATTTCACGTGATGATCGGTTATGGTTTAGTTGATATGGATCACGTGATCACTTAGAGGATTAGAGAGATGTCTATTTAAGTGGGAGTTCTTAAGTAATATGATTAATTGAACTTAAATTTATCATGAACTTAGTACCTGATAGTATCTTGCTTGTCTATGTTGATTGTAGATAGATGGCCTGTGCTCTTGTTCCGTTGAATTTTAATGCATTCCTTGAGAAAGCAAAGTTGAAAGATGATGGTAGCAATTACACGGACTGGGTCCGTAACTTGAGGACTATCCTCATTGCTGCACAGAAGAGTTATGTCCTAGAAGCACCGCTAGGTGTACCACCCGTGCCAGCAACTGCAAACATTGTGAATGCATGGCAGTCACGTGTTGATGACTACTCGATAGTTCAATGTGCCATGCTTTACGACTTAGAACCAGGACTTCAACGATGTTTTGAACGTCATGGAGCATATGAGATGTTCCACGAGTTGAAGTTAATATTTCAAAAGAATGCCCAGATTGAGAGATATGAAGTCTCCAATAAGTTCTACAGCTGCAAGACGGAGGAGAATAGTTCTGTTAGTGAGCGTATACTCAAGATGTCTGGGTACTGCAATCACTTGATTCAACTGGGAGTTAATCTTCCCGATGATAGCATCACTGACAGAATTCTTCAATCACTGCCACCAAGCTACAAAAGCTTCATGATGAACTATAACATGCAAGGGATGGATAAGACGATTCCCGAGCTCTTCGCAATGCTAAAGGCTGCGGAGGTAGAAATCAAGAAGGAGCATCAAGTGTTGATGGTCAATAAGACCACCAGTTTCAAGAAAAAGGGCAAAGGGAAGAAGAAGGGGAACTTCAAGAAGAACAGCAAGCAAGTTGCTGCTCAAGAAAATAAACCCAAGTCTGGACCTAAGCCTGAGACTGAGTGCTTCTACTGCAAGCAGACTGGTCACTGGAAGCGGAACTGCCCCAAGTATTTGGCGGACAAGAAGGATGGCAAGGTGAACAAACGTATATGTGATATACATGTTATTGATGTGTACCTTACCAGAGGTCGGAGTAGCACCTGGGTATTTGATACTGGTTCTGTTGCTAATATTTGCAACTCAAAACAGGGACTACGGATTAAGCGAACATTGGCCAAGGACGAGGTGATGATGCGCGTGGGAAACGGTTCCAAAGTTGATGTGATCCCCGTCGGCACACTACCTCTACATCTACCTTCAGGATTAGTATTAGACCTAAATAATTGTTATTTGGTGCCAGCGTTGAGCATGAACATTATATCTGGATCTTGTTTGATGTGAAACGGTTATTCATTTAAATCAAAGAATAATGGTTGTTCTGTTTATATGAGTAATATCTTTTATGGTCATGCACCCTTGAAGAGTGGTCTATTTTTGATGAATCTCGATAGTAGTGATACACATATTCATAATGTTGAAGCCAAAAGATGCAGAGTTGATAATGATAATGCAACTTATTTGTGGCATTGCCGTTTAGGTCATATTGGTGTAAAGCGCATGAAGAAACTCCATACTGATGTACTTTTGGAACCACTTGATTATGAATCACTTGGTACTTGCGAACCGTGCCTCATGGGCAAGATGACTAAAATGCCGTTCTCCGAAACTATGGAGCGAGCAACTGATTTATTGGAGATCATACATACTGATGTATGTGGACCAATGAATATTGAGGCTCGCGGCGGGTATCGTTATTTTCTCACCTTCACAGATGATTTAAGCAGATATGGGTATATCTACTTAATGAAACATAAGTCTGAAACATTTGAAAAGTTCAAAGAATTTCAGAGTGAAGTTGAAAATCATCGTAACAAGAAAATGAAGTTTCTACGATCTGATTGTGGAGGAGAATATTTGAGTTACGAGTTTGGTCTACATTTGAAACAATGCGGAATAGTTTCGCAACTCACGCCACCCGGAACACCACAGCGTAATGGTGTGTCCGAACGTCGTAATCGTACTTTAATAGATATGGTGCGATCTATGATGTCTCTTACTGATTTACCGCTATCATTTTGGGGTTATGCTTTAGAGACGGCCACATTCACGTTAAATAGGGCACCATCAAAATCCGTTGAGACGACACCTTATGAACTGTGGTTTGGCAAGAAACCAAAGTTGTCGTTTCTTAAAGTTTGGGGTTGTGATGCTTATGTGAAAAAGCTTCAACCTGCTAAGCTTGAACCCAAATCGGAGAAATGTGTCTTCATAGGATACCCAAAGGAGACTGTTGGGTACACCTTCTATCACATATCTGAAGGCAAGACATTCGTTACTAAGAATGGATCCTTTCAAGAGAAGGAGTTTCTCTCGAAAGAAGTGAGTGGGAGGAAAGTAGAACTTAATGAGGTAACCATACCTGCTCCCTTATTGGAAAGTAGTTCATCACAGAAACCGGTTCCTGTGACGTCTATACCAATTAGTGAGGAAGTTAATGATGATGATCATGGAACTTCAGATCAAGTTGTTACTGTACCTCATAGGTCAACCAAAGTAAGATCTGCACCAGAGTGGTACGGTAATCCTGTTCTGGAGGTTATGTTACTAGACTACAACGAACCTACGAACTATGAAGAAGCGACGGTGAGCCCAGATTCCGCGAAATGGCTTGAGGCCATGAAATCTGAGATAGGATCCATGTATGAGAACAAAGTGTGGACTTTGGTTGACTTGCCCGTTGATCGGCAAGCCATTGAGAATAAATGGATCTTCAAGAAGAAGACCGACGCTGACGGTAATATTACTGTCTATAAAGCTCGACTTGTTGCGAACGGTTTTCAAGAAGTTCAAGGGATTGACTACGATGAGACCTTCTCACCCATAGCGATGCTTAAGTCTGTCCGAATCATGTTAGCAATTGCCGCATTTTATGATTATGAAATTTGGCAAATGGATGTAAAAAACTGTATTCCTGAATGGATTTCTGGAAGAAGAGTTGTATATGATGCAACCAGAAGGTTTTGTCGATCCAAAGGGAGCTAACAAAGTATGCAAGCTCCAGCGATCCATTTATGGACTGGTGCAAGCCTCTCGGAGTTGGAATAAACGCTTTGATAGTGTGATCAAAGCATTTGGTTTTGTACAGACTTTTGGAGAAGCCTGTATTTACAAGAAAGTGAGTGGGAGCTCTGTAGCATTTCTGATATTATATGTGGATGACATATTGCTGATTGGAAATGATATGGAATTTCTGGATAGCATAAAGGGATACTTGAATAAGAGTTTTCCAATGAAAGACCTCGATGAAACTGCTTATATATTGGGCATCAAGATCTATAGAGATAAATCAAGAGGCTTAATTGGACTTTCACAAAGCACATACCTTGACAAAGTTTTGAAGAAGTTCAAAATGGATCAAGCAAAGAAAGGGTTCTTGCATGTGTTACAAGGTGTGAAGTCGAGTAAGACTCAATGCCCGACCACCGCAGAAGATAGAGAGAAGATGAAAGATGTTCCCTATGCTTCAGCCATAGGCTCTATCATGTATGAAATGCTGTGTACGACACCAGATGTGTGCCTTGCTATAAGTCTAGCAGGGAGGTACCAAAGTAATCCAGGAGTGGATCACTGGACAGCGGTCAAGAACATCCTGAAATACCTGAAAAGGACTAAGGATATGTTTCTCGTTTATGGAGGTGACAAAGAGCTCATTGTAAATGGTTACGTTGATGCAAGCTTTGACACTGATCCGGACGATTCTAAATCGCAAACCGGATATGTGTTTACATTGAACAGTGGAGCTGTCAGTTGGTGCAGTTCTAAACAAAGCGTCATGGCGGGATCTACGTGTGAAGCGCAGTACATAGCAGCTTCGGAAGCAGCAAATGAAGGAGTCAAGATGAAGGAGTTCATATCCGATCTAGGTGTCATACCTAGTGCATCGGGTCAATGAAAATCTCTTGTGACAATACTGGAGCAATTGCCTTGGCAAAGGAATCCAGATTTCACAAGAGAACCAAGCACATCAAGAGACGCTTCAATTCCATCCGAGATCTAGTCCAGGTGGGAGACATAGACATTTGCAAGATACATACGGATCTGAATGTTGCAGACCCGTTGACTAAGCCTCTTCCACGAGTAAAACATGATCAGCACCAAGACTCCATGGGTGTTAGAATCATTACTGTGTAATCTAGATTATTGACTCTAGTGCAAGTGGGAGACTGAAGGAAATATGCCCTAGAGGCAATAATAAAGTTATTATTTATTTCCTTATATCATGATAAATGTTTATTATTCATGCTAGAATTGTATTAACCGGAAACATAATACTTGTGTGAATACATAGACAAATAGAGTGTCACTAGTATGCCTCTACTTGACTAGCTCATTGATCAAAGACGATTATGTTTCCTAGCCACAAACATGAGTTGTCATTTGATTAATGAGATCACATCATTGGGAGAATGATGTGATTGACTTGACCCATTCCGTTAGCTTAACACTCGATCGTTTAGTATGTTGCTATTGCTTTCTTCATGACTTATACATGTTCCTATGACTATGAGATTATGCAACTCCTGTTTACCGGAGGAACACTTTGTGTGCTACCAAACGTCACAACGTAACTGGGTGATTATAAAGGTGCTCTACAGGTGTCTTCGAAGGTACTTGTTGGGTTGGCGTATTTCGAGATTAGGATTTGTCACTCCGATTGTCGGAGAGGTATCTCTGGGCCCACTCGGTAATGCACATCACTTAAGCCTTGCAAACATTGCAACTAATGAGTTAGTTGCGGGATGATGTATTACAGAACGAGTAAAGAGACTTGCCGGTAACGAGATTGAACTAGGTATTGAGATACCGACGATCGAATCTCGGACAAGTAACATACCGATGACAAAGGGAACAACGTACGTTGTTATGCGGTCTGACCGATAAAGATCTTTGTAGAATATGTGGGAGCCAATATGAGCATCCAGGTTCCGCTATTGGTCATTGACCGAAGACGTGTCTCGGTCATGTCGACATAGTTCTCGAACCCGTAGGGTCCACACGCTTAAAGTTTCGATGACGGTTATATTATGAGTTTATGAGTTTTGATGTACCGAAGGTTGTTCGGAGTCTCGGGTGTGATCACGGAAATGACGAGGAGTCTCGAAATGGTCGAGACATGAATACTGATATATTGGAAGCCTATATTTGGATATCGGAAATGTTCCGGGTGAAATCAGGATTTAACCGGAGTACCGGGGGTTACCGGAACCCCCCGGGGGAATAATGGGCCATAGTGGGCCTTAGAGAAGAGGAGAGGTGGCCAAGGAAGGGTCGCGCGCCCCTCCCCCCTAGTCCGAATAGGACAAGGAGAGGGGGCGGCGCCCCCTTTCCTTCCTCTCTTCCTTGTCTTTCCCCCTTCTCCTAATCCAACAAGGAAAGGGAGGGAGTCCTACTCCCGGTGGGAGTAGGACTCCTCCTGGCGCGCCTCCTCCCTGGCCGGCCACCTCTCCCTCCCTTGCTCCTTTATATACGGGGGCAGGGGCACCCCATAGACACAACAATTGATTTGATCTTTTAGCCGTGTGTGGTGCCCCCCTCCACCATAGTCCACCTCGATAATACTGTAGCGGTGCTTAGGCGAAGCCCTGCATCGGTAGAACAATATCATCGTCACCACGCCATCGTGCTGACGAAACTCTCCCTCAACACTCGGCTGGATTGGAGTTCAAGGGACGTCATCAGGCTGAACGTGTGCTGAACTCGGAGATGTTGTACGTTCGGTACTTGATCGGTCGGATCGCGAAGACGTACGACTACATCAACCGTGTTGTGCTAACGCATCCGCTTTCAGTCTACGAGGGTACGTGGAAAACACTCTCCCCTCTCGTTGCTATGCATCACCATGATCTTGCGTGTGCGTAGGAATTTTTCTGAAATTACTATGTTCCCCGACACCTTGTGTTCCCAGGTGGATTCTCGGTCGGAATGATGTGACCACTTCACTTTCAGGAATTTGATAGACTTGTTGTGAGTCTTGCACTCGGTTTCTTCAAGAATAGCAACGGGATGCTCATGATAAGACATGTCTTCTTGGAGGTCAATCTCTTCGAAGTTGATGGTGCGGTCAGGAGTCTTGAAGCACTTGCGAAGCTGAGACACGTGAAACACGTCGTGCACATTTGCAAAGTTGGGAGGAAGCTCAAGTTGATAGGCGAGATCACCTCTTTTGCTAATGATCTTGAAAGGACCCATGTATCTAGGGGCAAGCTTCCCTTTGATACCGAAGCGACAAGTACCTTTCATTGGAGAGGCGCGGAGGTAGACATGGTCTCCGATCTCAAAAGCCAAGTCACGATGCTTGCTATCATAGTAACTCTTCTGGCGCGATTGCGTGGCATTGAGATTTTCACGGATGACTTTGCACATTTCTTCATCTTCTGTGATTAAGTCATTGCCAAGAAGTTGGCGTTCACCAGTCTCTGACCAATTAAGAGGAGTACAGCACTTTCTGCCATAGAGAATCTCAAATGGGGCCTTGCCCGAACTCGCTTGGAAGCTATTGTTGCCTTTATAATCACCCAGTTACATTGTGACGTTTGGTAGCACACAAAGTGTTCCTCCGGTAAACGGGAGTTGCATAATCTCATAGGCATAGGAACATGTATAAGTCATCAAGAAAGCAATAGCAACATACTAAACGATCGAGTGCTAAGCTAACGGAATGGGTCAAGTCAATCACATCATTCTCCTAATGATGTGATCCCGTTAGTCAAATGACAACTCATGTCTATGGCTAGGAAACATAACCATCTTTGATCAACGAGCTAGTCAAGTAGAGGCATACTAGTGACACTCTGTTTGTCTATGTATTCACACAAGTATTATGTTTCCGGTTAATACAATTCTAGCGTGAATAATAAACATTTATCATGATATAAGGAAATAAATAATAACTTTATTATTGCCTCTAAGGCATATTTCGTTCACGAGGACCACCTCCGTTCCGAATATCCGGAGTTCTTTCAGTCCTAGATCTCGGGACGGGATCCTTTTGTAGTGGTGGAGTGTTGTAACACCCCGGATGTAACTTACCATATTTGTAACTCCGACTCTGCCGTTTCCGGCTCTAAGTTATGAGGTTCCCTCATGGTTTGGTTTTGTCTTCGTTTTGGATTTTGTTCATGTCATGCATTTCATATCATGTCATCATGTGCATCGCATTTTGCATACGTGTTCGTCTCATGCATCCTAGCATTTTCCCCATTGTCCGTTTTGCAATCCGACACTCCTAGTCCTCCGGCGCCCCCTTTTGCCTCTTTTCGTGAGCGGGTGTTAAACATTCTCGGAATGGATCGAGATTTGCGAAGAAGCCTTGGTACACCACCGGTAGACCGCCTGTCAAATTTTGTGCCATTTGGAATCCGTTTGATACTCCAACGGTTAACCGGGTAACCGTAAAGGCCTCGTGTGTGTTGCAGCCCAACACCCCTCCAAAACGGCCCAACAACCCTTCCAAACCTATCCCATGTCCTCCGTCGTCGGATCACGATCGCGTGGCCGAAAACCGCACTCCATTTGGACAATCCCGCCTCCTTCTAGGTATAAATATGTGCAACCCTCTCCAAATCCCGGATGAAACCCTAGCTATTTCCCCTCTCCGCCGCCGGACGAAATCCCCACCGGTCGGACGTGTCCGCCACATCTCCCGCCACCACGTGTCACCCGCTGGTTCGTCGAGCCACGCGCCCACATCGCCGCGCCTGCCCGCGTGCCGGCCCGCTGGGGCCTAGGCGGGGCCCTCCGGGCCCGTCCGCGCCGCCCGAGCCTCCCTGGCTCACGCGAGCTCTGCCGCCGCCTGCTCCCATGACAGTCGCCGTCTCCCAGATCCTTCACCGCCGTTCTTCACTCCGGCCGCCGCCGCCCTTCCGCAGCTCGCCGGCCGCCGCCTCCGCCGCCTCCCGCATCGCCGACCACCACGCGGGAGCCGCGCCGCTTGGATCCGGCCTCCCCGGCCCCGATCCGCCGTCCTCTACTCTGGCCAACCGCGACCTCCAACTCCGGCTGTATTCCGACGATCCTCCTTTTCTATGCAAGACAAACCCTAGATCTGGAATTCTCAGGTTGACCCCCGAAATCTTCTAAGGTTGACCCCCGAAATCTTCTAAGTCCTCAAAAAATTGCATTTTGAAGCCCTGTTCAACATGCCATAACTCCTAATCCGTAGATCTGTTTGCATGCATGATATATCAAAATGTTCATCATGATGTGCTCTTCATTTTGTTCCATTGTGACCTGTGTTGGGGATATAACTATCAGTTAAGACCCGCCCAGGAGGGGCCGGGTCAGCCTCAATGACGGGTTACAAAGGAAGCCCAGTAAACATTCAGGGCGATAGTTTTTTAAACCTTATAGAAGGCCTAAAGGCCTAGAGGCGGCTTAAGGCCCAATATTGTAAACTGCCGTATGTAAGGAAAGACTTGTAAAAGAAGGCACGTAAGAGAAGTCACCGAGCCAGACACAATTTATGAGCCGGCCGGGACTCTGTAGGCCACCAGGCGTCAACCCGTGTATATAAGGGGACGACCCGGTGGCGGTTTAGGGTAAGAAACAAGAGATCGATAACCAAGCCGACAAACTAGCCTCTTGGTAATCGAAACCCCAGCAATACCAACACAACTAGACGTAGGCTTTTACCTTCATCATAAGGGGACGAACTAGTATAAATCCTCTCGTGTCCTTTGTCCCGATTAACCCCTTTAAGCTTCCTAGTTGCGATGGCCCTACGACTAAGTCCTTCCACTAGGACATCTGCCGTGACAATTCCACGACAGTTGGCGCCCACCATGGGGCCAGCGCACGGTGGATTTGAGTTCTTGAAGGGCAACTTAGAAGGGCTCAAGGGATACGCTGTGGGCCGGATGACCAAGAGTCATCGCGGCAAGCTCTACATCGACGACGAAGGCTTGGGTCCCCGAGGCCAGCTCAATCGAGTACGGGTATCGGGTCCCCTTCGGCGGAATTCATGTCTTCATCGGCCGGATCGGCGAGTCAGGCCCTGAGCCGGATGTCCACACCAACCTCGTTGAAATGGCTCAACGCACGAGGACCACCCGTGTTCAATCTGTCGTGAAGCATGCTTTCGTAGGCTGCGTCCATGGCGGTGAATACTCTGAAGGATCAGTGGAAGGCGCTGAGACGGCCATCTGTTCTGACGCTACATCATCAATGGGTGAGACGGACTCTTTGTATTAGCTGCAGGATGGCATGCTCGGGGGCTGTTTCGATGGCAGCAGTATTCCGGACCCCCTTGAGCCGCCAAATTGGGCCGGAGTCTTCATGGCAGGAACACAACCTGGGCAGAACTCCACAGCAGCAGCAACAACAACTACTGGGTCGGCCGCAGCCGGGTCAGGAGACCCTGCACGCACCCCGACTTAGATTCTAATGGACCTCACGGATAAACTGACGACTCTGTTAACTGCCATGGTAGAGCCAGCGGATAGAGCCCAGCATGACGCAGAGGTGGCACGCGTGCGGGAAGAGATGGTACAAGCTAAAGAGAATTTAGCAGCAGAGGAGGTCAGGATGGCAGCGGAGCAGGCGGCTTTAGACGTTCGTGCGCAACAGCTTCAAGCGGAGACTTTCCGGCTCTCGGTGGATCTGATCGCGTCAAACGAGGTCATGAGAAGAAGGTGTCAGAATACTCAGTCACGTCTACCTCTGACGCTCGATCCTAGGAACCTTTTTCATACACCCGGGGCTGGGGCAAGCAACCCGCCAGAGGCAAATCGGATCACGACGCCCGGGGCACCGGTCCAACCGCGCGCCATGGAGCCACCTCGTGTACATACCGCTCCACCTCATTATGTACCAACACCGTCGGGTCACTTCTCTAATCCCTTGGAAAACCTCATTGCAGCGTCGGCTCGTTTGGCGGCTCTCCCGATGGAAGGCGACTCACCGGCGGCAGTCGAAATGCGAAGGGTGATAGAACTTCTTCAAACAGCTCTGGCACAGCAGGATGCGTACTCCTACAGTCGAGACAGGATCCATTCAACTCCTCGCCCAAGCCGGAGCCCAAGCTACAGTAGGCATATGGACTCGGCCGACATGTCAAGCAATGCTCAACGTTGCAACCGGCTACACGGGCATGAGCCGGTACAGGCTGGAGCCCTTAACATGGCGGATCAGGAGAGGATCCGACAAGAGGCTGAGCGAGCGGTTCAACTGGCAGCGGAGCAGGCGGCTCATCAGACTTTTCCGTCTTATACAGCAACCTCGGTTGAGGCAGGAGTGGCCACAAGAACCAGAGGTGTCCCTTGCTTGGTGCCGGCCATACGTAATGAGCGGTTGCCAAAGGACTTTAAGGGACCTCGTAAGGTGCCTAATTACACGGCCGACTTGCAACCTGGGGCTTGGATTGAGAGTTATGAGATGGCTATGGAGTTGTTAGAGGTCAGCGACGCGGCAATGCCCAAGTATTTCACTATGATGTTGGATGGAACAGCTCGTACTTGGTTGAAGGGGTTGCCACCCAATTCTATCGGCTCATGGGCGGAGTTGAAGGCCCGGTTCATTCAGAACTTCAAACACACATGTAAACAACCCATGTCGGTTGTAGACCTGACTAATTGTAAGCAAGAGGATGGTGAATCTACAACCCATTGGGTGCGTCGGGTCAAGGAAATAATACATTCATCGAATAAGATGGATGCCGGCTCAGCAGTCTTGATGTTGGAGAAGAACTGCCATTTTGAACCTCTGAAGCAGAAGTTGGGGCGGCTCAAGCGTGACTGCAATGACATGGGCCAGTTGATGGCGGCTCTCGTCAAGTATGTTAATTCTGACAGTACCAAGGACCCGGTGTCTGATGAAGAAAAGACAGCGAAGGGAAAGAAGAATGGCAACGGCAAGGGTCACCAGCATAACCCGGCAAATCAAGGAGGTAATAAACATAAAGCTGATGAATTTTTAGCTAACACCAATGCGCAGGGCGGCAATCAACGGTGCAAGGGAAGGCAACCCCCTCGGTCGGGTGGGTTAGGTCCCACCCTTGAGCAACTATTGAATGAACCTTGTCCAAGACACAGCACTCGGGAAAAGCCAGCCACCCACCTGTGGAAGGATTGTACATTCATGAAGGCGTTTAAGAATTCAAATGCATTTGATGTTGGTCATGGCCCAGGCGGCGGTTCAGGTGGGGGCAGTTTCCATGGCCCGGGCACCGGTTCAGGTGGAGGAGGATTTCACGGTCAGGGCCATCCAGGTAACCAAGGAGGATATGATCCACAACCCGGCCAAGGTAATCAGTAGCAACAGTCCGGATATCAGAGCAACCCAAAACAGTTGAATAGTGGGTAATACCATGTGTTCGCCACTAGTTTATGTAAGAGGGACCAGAAGCTTCACAAGAGGGCCGTCAATGCCGTTGAGCCAGCGATTCCACGTTACTTACGATGGTCAGAACAGCCTATTGTGTGGAGCAGAGAGGATCATCCACCCCGGGTTGATAATCCGGGTCACTTGGCCTTGGTAGTGGCGCCTCAGGTTGGTGGATATAAATTCACTAAAGTTCTCATGGATGGAGGCAGCAGCATTAACATCCTCTACTATGAAACGTTCCATCGGATGGGGTTAACTGATAACAGTCTTAAGCAATCCAACACTGTTTTTCATGGTGTGGTACCTGGCAAGTCGGCATACCCAGTTGGTAAGATTGAACTGGAAGTAGCCTTTGGGGATGAGTATGACTCAAGAGCAGAAAAATTAACCTTTGAGGTGGTTAAGATCAAAAGCCCATGTCATGCTCTGTTTGGACGGCCGGCTTATGCCAAGTTCATGGCTCGGCCGTGTTATGTGTATTTGCAGCTCAAGATGCCGGGTTATAAGGGCACCATTACAGTACATGGAAGCCGGAAAATAGCCTTGGAGTGTGAAGAAGGTGATGCTGCATATGCTGAGTCTGTTTGTGCGATAGAGGAGTTAAAGTTTTATAAGGATCATGTTGACCCGGCAAACATGACGTTTTTAAAGAAACCAACAATGGAGCATGAGCCGGTGTCGAAATTCAAATTAGCTGATGACACCAAGATGGTTGACTTTGTGCCTGGCAACTCATCCAAGCAGTTCATCATCAGTGCCAACTTGGATCCAAAATAGGAAAGCGCGCTCATCGAGTTCATCCGTGAGAACTGGGACATCTTTGCATGGAAACCATCCGACATGCTGGGTGTCCCGAGGGAACTCTCTAAGCACACTCTCAATATTGATCCAAAGTTTAAACCGGTTAGATAGTTTCTCCGGTGGTTCAACGAGGAAAGGCGCAAGGCCATTGGAGAAGAGGTGGCCCGGCTCTTGGCAGCCGGGTTCATTGTGAAGTCTTTCACCCAGAGTGGTTAGCTAACCCGGTGCTTGTACTCAAAAAGAACGGCACCTGGCGTATGTGTGTGGATTACACCGATTTAAACAAAGCTTGTCCAGCTGACCCTTTTGCTCTCCCCCGTATTGATCAGATCATCGATGCTACGGCGGGTTGCGCACGTTTGAGTTTTTTGGATGCTTATTCAGGTTAACATTAGATCAAGATGGCAGTCAAAGACCAGAAGAAGACAACTTTTATCACTCCATTTGCAGCTTTCTACTATGTGTCTATGCCTTTTGGGCTTAAGAGTGCCCA
The DNA here is from genome assembly GCF_002162155.2 of Triticum dicoccoides. Classification (NCBI taxonomy): domain Eukaryota; kingdom Viridiplantae; phylum Streptophyta; class Magnoliopsida; order Poales; family Poaceae; genus Triticum; species Triticum dicoccoides. The sequence goes on from NC_041382.1 coordinate 189,845,363, forward strand.
GGCAACTTATCAATGGTGTGTGCAAAATTGTCTTCACAACTAGATTGGGCGTAATATTCATGCTTATGTGGACGATATAGTGGTAAAGTCCAGGAAAGAGGAAGCTTTGGTCACATATCTGAAAGAGACCTTCGATAACCTCCGGGTCTACAAAATGATGCTTAACCCGGCTAAGTGTGTTTTTGGAGTCCCAGCCGGCAAGCTCTTGGGTTTTTGGTGTCCAACCGAGGTATTGAGGCTAACCCGGAGAAGATTAAGGCAATCACATCCCTGGCCAAACCGACATGCATCAATGACGTTCAACGGCTGGCGGGTCGGGTGGTTGCTTTAAGCCGGTTAGGGGAGAAGGCGATGCCTTTGTATCAGATGATGAAGAACACAGATGATTTTGTTTGGAGTGATGCTGCAAACTCTGCTTTTGAGGATCTGAAGAAACAACTTGCTGAGCCACCGGTTCTTGCTGCTCCAATTGAGAAAGAGCCGCTATTATTGTACGTAGCTGCTAACTCACGGGCTGTTAGTGTGGCAATTGTGGTGGAGCGCAAAGAGGTTGGCAAGGAACATCCGGTTCAACAGTCTGTTTATTACGTCAGTGAGGTACTGATCGAATCTAAACAAAGATATCCACATTGGCAGAAGCTCGTGTATGGGGTGTTCATGGCAAGCCAGAAGCTCAAGCATTACTTTCAGGGTCACTCGATCACTGTGGTTAGCTCTGCGCCTTTGGGGGACATCATCCAAAATAGGGAGGCCACTAGACGAGTCGCCAAGTGGGCCATTGAACTTGGATCTCATGGGTTGAAGTATGTGCCACGTACTGCGATCAAGTCTCAGGCGCTGGTTGACTTTATTAATGACTGGACAGAGATGCAGATGCCGGAGGAGAAACCAGACAACACATATTGGACTATTCACTTTGATGGGTCCAGACAGTTGGAAGGCTAGGGGGCTGGAGTTGTTTTAACCTCCCCTCGAGGTGACAAATTTTGTTATGTGTTGCGGCTGATGTTTCCTTGCACTAACAACATAGCGGAATATGAAGCCTTGCTCCATGGTATTCGCGTGGCCAAAGAGATGAGCCTGAGCCGGGTCCGGTGTCTTGGCGACTCAAATTTGGTAGCTCAACAGGTATCAGGCAAGTGGGATTCCAAAGACCCTCTCATGGCGGCTTATCGCCATGAAGTTGATGCTGTTGTAGGACATTTTAAAGGTTATCAGGTGGAACACATTGACCGTAGGAAGAACGAAGCGGCTGATGCTCTAAGCCGGTTGGGATCTCAGCGTAAGCCGGTGCCACCTAACACCTTTTTGGATGTTTTGCATAACCCGTCTGTTAAGTTACCCACAGAAGAAGACCTAGCCGTCCCTGACCCGGAGGCACAGTTGGTGGCGGCTCTTCATGTCATCCCAGATTGGACAGTGCCATTCTTGGCTTACATGACCTGGGGAGAGTTGCCAGCAGATGAGACCCTGGCTCGACAGATAACCCGGCGGTCAAGTCAATGACGATTTCTGACGGAGAACTATACCATCGCAACATCTCTGGAGTGTTTCAGCGGTGTGTTTCCCCTGAAGAAGGCCAAGAAATACTTCGTGAGATCCATGAAGGAGATTGTGGTCATCATGCAGGGTCAAAATCTTTGGTGGCCAAGGCTTTTCGTCACGGTTTTTTACTGGTTGACAGCTCATGCTGATGAAGAGGATCTGGTCAGTAGATGTGATGGATGTCAAAAATTCGCACGAAGAGCGCATGTGCCGGCTCAAGAGCTACAGATGATTCCAATCACTTGGCCGTTTGTGGTCTGGGGGCTTGACAACGTTGGGCCTTTTAAAAGGTCTAAGGACAAAAAGACACATCTTTTAGTGGCAGTTGACAAATTCACAAAGTGGGTTGAAGCAGAGCCGGTGAGTAAGTGTGTTGCGGCCACGGCGGTTCAGTTCATGAAAAAGGTGATCTTTCGTTTTGTTTTTCCACACAGCATTATAATTGACAATGGCACTAACCTATCCCAAGGGGCTATGGAGGAGTTTTGTCAATGTGAGCATATTCGGCTTGATGTTTCTTCTGTAGCTCATCCTCAATCCAATGGTCAAGCTGAGAGAGCAAATCAGGAAATCTTAAAAGGTCTCAAGCCCCGGCTTATGGTTCCCTTCCAGCGAATGCTGGGTTGTTGGGTAGAGGAATTACCCTCGGTGCTCTGGAGTATCAACACCACACCTAACAGGTCAACATGTTACACACCTTTCTTCATGGTGTATGGGGCAGAAGCAGTGTTGCCTAGTGACATCCGTCATGACTCGCCCCGTGTGGCGGCTTATGTTGAAGCTAATAATGAACAAGCCAGACAGGATGCACTGGACTTGTTAGATGAGGAAAGAGACTTAGCAGTGATCGATCAGCAATTTATCAATAGGACCTGCGCCATTATCACAACCGCCGGATTAAGTCCAGGACTTTTCAAGAAGGCGACCTAGTGCTCCTGCACATCTAGGATCTGTCAGATGCACACAAGTTATCCCCACCTTGGGAAGGACCCTTTGTGGTCAGCAAGAACTTAAACAACGGGTCATATTACCTCATTGACGTTCAAGAGCACAAAGACTCACGTAAGTCGGAAGAGGAGACCCGCCGGCCGTGGAATATTGCTCAACTTCGGCCATACTACACTTGAGCCACCGGCTCTCATCATGTACATACGTTGATGTTATATATATCATGATAAGTAATAAAGCAGGACCATCGGTCTCTTTTTCTTTTCAGAAATATTACACATCTTCATTATTTTTTACTATTATTTTCAAATGACTATTAAGGAGCTGATCATATTTGAATCAGGTTTAACCTTTTTGGTCCAGCTTATGATCATATTCGAATCTAGCTGCAACTCTCATGGTCACTTGGGGGCTTCCTGTTCAAACATAGGTCGTAACCCTTCTGATTGGCTCAAAGCCAAACTCACTAGGGGGCTTCTTGATCGTATCTGAATCATAGCTTAACCCCTTTTGGGTCCGACTTGGATCGTATTCGAATCAGGGTCGTTAAAAACCTCTCAAGGTCACTTGGGGGCTTCCTGTTCAAACATAGGTCGTATTCTAACCAAAGAGAACATAGCTGTCGGTACCCTCTTGATCGGCGCAACGCCAAAGCCACTGGGGGCTATATGGTCGTATTCGAACCTTAGCTTAACCCCTTTGGTTCGGTTTACTGATCGTATTCGAATCAGCAACCCCCAATCTTTAGTCACAAGGCTAATGTTGTTTACCACCTGTTATTTGTCTTATTGGTTTTTGATATCTCAATTTCAAAGTAAATCAATCATGGTATTTTCACCAGCTTGACTATATGACAACAAGCCGCCAGGGCATGATAATCATCAGGTATTCAGAAGCATTGACTTCTCGCAAAGACTTGATTATCAACCTCATCACCCGGGTCATATAAACCGGTGGTACGGCAGTCAAAAGATACATGTATGGCTATTGTTTATGAACACTTTCCTTCTGTATTCATCAAAGGTTATTTCAACCATTGTTTTCTTTTTACGTCTGGTTCTGTTTTCTACTATGATAAACATATTGGCTATAAACCGGGTGTTTTGACATGTTCGGTACTAAGCCGCCAAGCAAGCTTTTCCCTTTTTTATCTACAGGACCAGAGTTCAAGTATTGCAGGGACAACCATAAATATGATGCATATAGTAACATCACAAAGCACAGAGTAACACACGATGTCTTATGCACGATGGCATAGGCAGAATATGCAGTGTTTTCACAACTAATCTATTACAAGGCTTTTACAAGCCCATGAAGATGGTCATCACTCCTCCCTTGCCGGTTCACCGCCCTCTGCTGATTGGAAGCTGGGTTTTGACCAATCAAAACCATTCACGGCAATAAATTCTGCTTCTTCATCAATCAGGCCGGCCGGATCAACTTCCGGAGCAAATGTATTTTCACGAACAGGTGGGATTAAATTTGTTACTTTATAGGAGGGAGTTGTCATCTTCTTATTATCCAAGTCAAAACCTGGCTGATATTTATCGATATTCGTTTCATCCCCAAGAATGGTGGCCTGAGGTCGCACCTCCCTCACGCAAGCAACGAAGTCATCCTGTTCAAACAGTGACCCGTCTTCCTTTACCATGGGGTACCCTCTGGCTACATCAGCCGGGTCTAGATCTGGCACCCAAGCCTTGGAGTGGCTCAGGTCAGTCAAAGCTCCGGCTCTGGCATAGGAGCGCTTGACTTCTTGGAATCTGGCGGGCAAAATTGACAGTTTCTTTAAATCATCGCTGAGCCGGTTGGGTCCTTGATTGGCAGGAGAGATAGCGGCGAGTGCTCGTTGTGCGCCAATGTACAACTGATCTACCAAGGTATAGACCGCCTTCAGCTTAGTCACGTGGTCTTGACTCAGATTCTTGCTTCGAGGGCCTGCATATGTTTTGAACATGAAGGGTCAGCTAGCGGCTTGCAGTCTGGATCAAAAGAAGGTAAAAAGACAGTACATATGGCTTACCAAAGATGGTGGACACCATTTGTGACACCTGGTTCTTTAAACCGGTCAGCTCCGTCGTAACCTCTTCAAGGACTGCTTCAGCATTCTCGGCATGTTGTATCAGAAGCGTCTTTTCTTCAGCCCACGTTTTCTTCTCGGCAGTAAAGCCGGCTTTTAATTTTTCCGTGTCAGAGAGACTCACTTGCAGTTTGGAGTCAGCAGACTTGATCTCTGCCTCCTGACCCGCCAGCCGAGCCTTGGCGTCAGTTAATTGCGAGCTTAGTTCAGATAAGGCATTCTGCAAAACATACCCAGATAAGTCAAGATTTCAGTTAAAGTTCAAAAGTCAAGATTCAAGTCTCAAATACTTTGCGTTGCAAAATTACTTGACACTTGGGGGCTAATGTATGCCAAAACAATTTCTTATGACTAACACATACTTTAAGTCCCAAGTACTTTACAAAGTAACAACACTTGGCACTTGGGGCCTAATTCATGCTATTCAGCAAGTTTCTCAAGGATAAGCCGGATTACAATGTTATTTTTGGATACGGTACAAGGCAATTCAAAGTACCGGCTCATTTATGGTCAAATGAACCGGCCCTTGGGGACTACGGATGAAGCTTTGTTCTATTTTATTGAACTCTAGGAAAATCTAAAACGAAAAAGTCTTAGCCTATATCATAAAGTCTACAGATCATTCTGGTTCTCTCATAATCTGAGGACTTGGGGGCTGGCGGAATATAAGTAAGCCAGAAGAACATACCTCGTATTTCAGTTGCAACTGCTTGACCATTTCTATCTCTGAGTCACGGCTGGAGTGCACATGGCTGAGATAACCGGATAATATGTCGTTGGCATTCAGATGGTCATAGTGAGAAATATCAAAACGCACTTTCTATTTCTCCAACGCCTCTTGTTTCGCCGTGTGACAAGCCAACACGGTGGGATTTCCCAGCTCAATAAAGCGGCTCCCGGTGATTAGAACATCTTGTGTAGACGGTGATGGCGGGTTGGCCGAGCTGGCTGGTCCGGTTGCAGAAGGATTCACGGTGGTTTCATCAACTGACGGCTCAGGAGGATTTCCTTCATCATTGATAGGCGGGTCTTCTGGAGCGTCAGTTAATGGAGGAGAAGGTGGCCTTGCCGGTTCAGATGCAAGGACTGCGGGTCTTCCACCGGCTTAGTTGCCTTTGCCTTCTCGGACTTAGCTTGGCCACTAAGAGAAATGTTGCAGGACTGTCAGTACAAAGATACAATTTGAAAAACATGGAAAAAGAGGATTTTTCCTTACCCAGGGGCAGTCTTGAAGGCCGGAAATTGGGTCTGTGATGAGTCACCAGAAGAGCGAGACACCTCCTGAAAAGATAAAATAAAGTTAAAGTAATGCAAGGGAAAGGATCCATTAAACAGAAAGTCAAAGACAAAGAAGTAAACCTCATTCCGGTGCTTTTGAGGAGTTTGTTGAAGAATAACAGGCAGTTCGTCATCGGTCCGGGCTTGACAGCGGCTCTCATGTTGCTGCTTTTTCGAAAGAAAGTGAGGGTCCAGATAAGCCAAAGGGTGGGAAAACCTTACTTTCCGGGTTACGACTCGAAGTTTCTGTCTTGGCAAATGTGCTGAGTCGGAGGAAATAGTTACCTCTTCTTCCATGGCCTGACTGGCCCCAGTGTCGTCCTGGTAATGATCAGTGTTAATAAGATTATTGAAGAGTTGGCCAAGGGAGTCAAGGGCTACCTCCGACTCAGAAGTATCGTCAAGTTTCATCATGTCTTCAGCGGTGCTCTTCTTCTTCTTTTTGGACCTCCGGGTCATTTTCTTGGTGGTTATGGCGGCGACTCTTGCTTTCTTGGCAGCTTCGTGGTCATATTTAACTTTCCAGAAATCAGATTTGGCCTGCAAACACGTAAAAACAAGATGAAAGGTCAGGCAAGTGTTAAATAATACGGCTAGGAAAAATACAAAGGAGAGAGATCAGAGTCTCCTTACTTCTGGTACCGGGTTAAGCTTGCAGAAAGGGTTTAACCCGACGGTACTGCAGTCTTCATATTTTCCGTTCACCAGAAGGGTTGACATTGAAACAATATCTTCTTCCGTTAATTGAACGGAGCTGTGACGAAGAGAGTCATCTGGGCCTCCACCATACTCGTACATCAATTTTGATTGACGGCTTAGAGGAATAACCCGCCATGAGATCCTGCAGCGGGTTAGGTCAACTCCGGTCAAGCCATTCCCTAATAAGGTGTTAATCCTTTTTATTGATGGGATCAGCTTCCTGCGTTTGGCAGCCGTAAGCTTGTCAGGGAGCGCAAATTTGGAGTCAAGACGCTCAGCACGATAACCCGGCAGTGGCTTCTCGTTTGCTGGTGAAGTTTCTTGACAATAGAACCAAGTCTGGTTCCAGTCTTTTGGATGACTCGGCAAGACTATGAGGGGGAAGACAGCGCCCTGCTGACGCTGAATGGAGATGCCTCCAAGCTCCAAGCTAAGGCCATTGGTGCACTCGTTCTGTCGGTTCAGATAAAAATATTCTCTAAACAGTTCCATGGCCGGCTCTTCCTAAAGGTACACTTCACATAGAACTTGGAAGTTGTAGATATTAGATATGGAATTGGGCCCGATATCTTGAGGGTGAAGTTTGAAAAAATGGAGGACATCTCTAAAGAACTTTGAGTCAGGCGGTGAAAAGCCACGGTTCATGTGGTCAGTAAAGACATTGACTTCACCATTTTGTGGATTGGACCGTTCTTCGTCCGGATCAGGTGCACGGTAAGACATGACATTTTTTCCCGGCAAAAATCCTATGGAGAAGAACTCCTTCAAACGTTCCTCGGTCACGATTGAGGGAACCCAGTTGTAGACAGTCGGCGTTTTGGATGGCATAGTGTTCAAAAACGCACTGAAAGGAAGGTAACATGCCGGTTCAGTTCAATAAATATGATGAAAGTACAAGATGATACAGAGGAGTAATGACGGCTTAATTAAGGGCTAATGTCGTATAAGGAAAAGTAAGCCGGCAGAGTAAGCCGCCATGACTATAGGCATTTGAGAAATACCGGCAGCAGAAATTGGTTAAGTATGGAGACAAACAGGTTTCTTAACTTTTGGATATTAATATGGATCAAATGGCTGTTCAAAAGGAAAAAAATCCTAGACCTAAAAATATAGCCCAGATGAGTTCATCAGCTCTAAGAAGAATCTGTGCAAAGGAAAGGGATCTACTAACATCTAAAATGGATGAGAAACAGCTACCGCCTAAGTTCTGCATTACTTTTAGATCAAAGAGGGTGCGGTAAGAGAAGTTGACACAAATCTATGACGAACAACGAAGAACACAAGAAGGAAACCTCCTGAACCCTAGTGCAGATCTATGGGGTGAGAACATGAGAGCTTACGGGTGCGGAGTTGCTGCGGAGGATCATCGCCGTTCTCTGGACAGAATCAGGGTGATGCAGCGGCCGAGCTTGAGGACGACGATGAGCGCTGCGGCGGCGGTGGAGCTCGAGCGACAGGAGGGTTGCGAGAGGAAGGAGATGAAGAAGAGAGAAGAATGAGAAAAGGCTGGGGCATGCCTATTTATAAGGGAAAGGGTGAACAGACGGGCGCGAAAATCGAGGAAGAGCCGAATAATAGTTATCTAACTAGATGGACGCCTCAATTCTCAGAAGGCATTAAAGATGAAGATCCGTTGGGAGATGACATCTTTAAAGTTTTTCGTGTTTTCCAGAGATGACGTCATGGCGGGTTACAAAAACCTCTGCGAGGATAAGAGGATGGATTTTGTCTAAGTATTGAAGATTGACAAAGAACAAAGTTCGAAGTCAACCTGGGCCTAATGTTGGGGATATAACTATCAGTTAAGACCCGCCTAGGAGGGGCCGGGTCAGCCTCAATGACGGGTTACAAAGGAAGCCCAGTAAACATTCAGGGCGATAGTTTTTTAAACCTTATAGAAGCCGGTAAACTAGCCTCTTGGTAATCGAAACCCCAGCAATGCCAACACGACTAGACGTAGGCTTTTACCTTCATCGTAAGGGGCCGAACTAGTATAAAACCTCTCGTGTCCATTGTCCCGATTAACCCCTTTAAGCTTCCTAGTTGTGATGGCCCTACGACTAAGTCCTTCCACTAGAACATCTGCCGTGACAATTCCACGACAACATGCTTGTTTGAGTCCATCTTGATGCCCAAATCGTTGATGCAAGAGTGCTATAAAATGTTAGGTGCTGATTCTTAGCAGAGTATGAGCATTTGTCATTTTTGCTACATTTGTTGTGTGCTGCATATGGGCATGAGCTCTACATGTGTTTTGGGTTATGCCATGCCATCTTTACAGGGGTGTATGCCATGTATTTTTGTGATCAATGTGGTGACTAGCACAAGCATGCAAAGTAGCTCTCGTGATATTTCTGATTTCAGGGACTTAGAATTTCACTAAGTCATTTTCCTGCTGTTATTTTTATGCCATGTATTCATGATGCTACAGAGTGATCCATGCTTGTTTTGAGTATCTTCAGTAAGGGTGATTTTGACATATGGTTATGCTCTATCCATACATGCCCCTGTTTCAATTATGGAGTGCCATAGCATGACTTAATCTTGCTCTATGTTTGCTATAAAATGTTCCTGGCAGATTGTTTACGTGTTAATCAATTTTGCCAAGGTTGTTGTAGTTGATCCAAGCATGCTATAAACTTGTTCTTGCCTTGGTTAGCTTCTTGAACATGCCATCTTGCTGATGCTATGCTTATCTTGTCATGCAATGCCTTCTGTTGAGTGAATCGAGCTCGCAAAGATGCCTTCGTAACTCTGTTTTTGCCATGCTCAGTTTTCTGCTAAGTCTGAATCTGTTAATGAAACTTGGTATGTTTACATGGGTGCCATCATATTTTATGTGCCCTTTTGACTCATGGTCAGTAAGGGACTTTGTTCTGTGCTTTGAGTAGATTCATTCCATGCCTTATTTTGCTATGATATGTTCCTGTAGCATGTTGTTAGCTTGCTCTAAACATGTCTTCCTGATGTTAATTTCTGGCATGTTTTTTTTCACTAAGTCGGTGATGCTGTTATCTTTTGCACTTTTGCCATGCTTGTTTGAACATGCTCTTGTGTGATTTAGCCGTAGCTCAGTGCTCATTTTTTGTCAAGCATATCGAGTAGATCACTGTCATGTGCTTTGTTGCTATGTTGGAGTGCAGTAGCTTAGTTTCTTGTTGCATTTTAGATGGCATCGTGCTGTTAATCGCAGAATTGTGCCATTCTTGTTTTGCTTGCCATTTGCAAACCGTGCATCCGATTCTGGTGATCTTTATATCGATTTCGACCGAAATCAACTCATCTTTCCAGCGGCACACTTGGTTTTCTAAGTTGATGCCTTGTTCGCCCTTTTCCTTCTGGAGCATGCATATGCATTGCATATCACATCCCACATGGCATGCCATGTTTTGCATCATGTTGCTTGCACATTGCACCGTGATTGATTGTTGGTCTTGCTTGTGTTATTGCCTTGGGTAGAGCCGGGAGACGAATACGTGATCGAGGAACCCGTTGAGTATGCTTACGAGGATCAAGCTTTCGTCAACTTGGAGAACTTTGCAGGCAAGATGACCATACCCTCGAAATCACTTCTATCTTTGCTTGCCAGTTGCTTGCTCTTTTGCTATGCCGCGATACCTACCACTTGCTATAACATGCCTCCCATATTGCCATGTCAGGCCTCTAACCCACCTTTCCTGGCAAACCGTTGTTTGATTATGTTACCACTTTGCTCAGCCCCTCTTATAGCGTTGCTAGCTGTGGGTGAAGATGAAGTTTGTTCCGTGTTGAAACATGGATTTTGTTGGGATATCATTATTATATCTTGTTTACTTTAATGCATCTATATACTTGGTAAAGGGTGGAAGGCTCGTCCTTATGCCTGGTGTTTTGTTCCACTCTTGCCGCCCTAGTTTCCGTCATACCGGTGTTATGTTCCTTGATTTTGTGTTCCTTACGCGGTTGGGTGTTATGGAAACCCCTTCACAGTTCGCCTTGAATAAAACTCCTCCAGCAAGGCCCAACCTTGGTTTTACCATTTGCCACCTAAGCCTTTTTCCCTTGGGTTCCGCGGACTCGAGGGTCATCTTTATTTTAAACCCCTGGGCCAGTGCTCCTCTGAGTGTTGGTCCAACCTGTCAGCCGCCGATGACCACCAGGGGCAACTCTGGGTTGCCCTACCGGAATCTTGGACAATCCGGTGTGCCTTGAGAACGAGATATGTGTAGCTACTATCGGGATTTGTCGGCACATTCGGGCGGCTTTGCTGGTCTTGTTTTACCATTGTCGAAATGTCTTGTAACCAGGATTTCGAGTCTGATCGGGTCTTCCTGTGAGAAGGAATATCCTTCGTTGACCGTGAGAGCTTGTGATGGGCTAAGTTGGGACACCTGTCGGTGTCAAAACAGGCGGATCTCGGCTAGGGGGTCCCAAACTGTGCGTCTAGGGCGGATGGTAACAGGAGGCAGGGGACACGATGTTTACCCAGGTTCGGGCCCTCTTGATGGAGGTAATACCCTACGTCCTGCTTGATTGTTCTTGATGATATGAGTATTACAAGAGTTGATCTACCACGAGATCATAGAGGCTAAACCCTAGAGGCTAGCCTATGGTATGATTGTATGTTGTCCTACGGACTAAACCCTCTAGTTTATATAGACACCGGAGGGGGCTAGGGTTACACAAAGCCGGTTACAAGGGAGGAGATCTACATATCTGTATTGCCTAGATTGCCTTCCACGCCAAGGAGAGTCCCATCCGGACATGGGACGAAGTCTTCAATCTTGTATCTTCATAGTCCAATAGTCCGGCCAAAGGATACAGTCCGGCTGTCCGGAGACCCCCTAATCTAGGACTCCCTCAGTAGCCCCTGAACCAGGCTTCAATGAAGATGAGTCCGGCGCGCAGTTTTGTCTTCGGCATTGCAAGGCGGGTTCCTCCTCCGAATACTCCATAGAAGATTTTGGACCCAAGGATAGTGTCTGGCCCTGCAAAATAATTTCCACATACCACCGTAGAGAGAATAATATTTCCACAAATCTAATCTGCTGACGCGTCTTGACAGCACGACGTTACATCATGGCCCGGTCATTATTCGAACCGTTTTTCTCAACCAGCACCGCACATATCATGAGGCGGTTTTCTTGACACGTCTTGTCAAAGCAGATATCGTGTTCCCCTTATTACGGGATTCTCATCAATACGGACATGGGTAACCCACTTGTGCCCGTTGGTATGACTCCTCGATTTTAGGCAAGTCCAAAACGACCGTGAGGAGAACGCTTGCTATTCACCCTCTTTATAAAGAGGCCAAGACCTGCCCTTTTTTCCTCTTGTGCTCAATTGAATCCTTCCCCAGCCCCGAGTTCCAACACCCCAGGCTCAGGTCAGGCGCTTCGGACCTTCAACCATGTCTGGATCCAACCTTCAAGGTCGGTGGATGCCTTCCTCTGTCACAGAGGAGGACATCAAGAAGCTGAGAGAGGCCAGATATCTGACCGCCGAAATTTTGCACAGGCTGCCCGCCCGAGGGCAGGTCATCCCCACTCCCAAACCCAACGAGAGTGTTGTGTTCATCTCTCACTTCCTCCGAGGACTAGGCCTCACTCTGGATCCCTTTGTTAGGGGGCTCATGTTCTATTATGGGCTGGATTTCCATGATCTAGCCCCGGATTCCCTCCTTCACATCTCGTCGTTCACTGTCGTATGTGAGGCCTTCCTTCGCATTACCCCCCACTTCGGCCTATGGCTCAAGACTTTCAATGTGAAGCCGAAGATGATCGAGGGGTGGCACGCAGAGTGCGGAGGTGCCGTAATAAGCAAAAGCACTGATGTTTCATGGCCAGAGAGTTCCATCCTAGAGATGTCCAGTTTGTGGCAGCGGGAGTGGTTTTATATCATAGCTCCCCGGAGTGCCAAGTGGGTAGCCGCCCCTGCCTTTCGCTCGGGCCCCCCACCACAACTGATGTCATGGATCAGCGAGGGGCTAAACTGGGGTCCAGTAAAGGATGTGCCGATATTGCAGAGTCGCATCTGAGATCTCATTGAGAGAGACGTCAACCTGGTCACGGTGATACAGGTCATGCTAGTTCGCCAGGTCCCGCCTTGCAAACGTAGACCTCTCTGTTTATGGGAGTTCAACCCGGAGGGACCGCGAATCATTCAGCACTTCCTCGGCATGACGCTCGAGGATATGTACAAGTTGTTCTTCGGACCACAAATAAAGTGTCCGGACACCACCGAGGATGCGGGTCTGAGCTGTAATCGCCCGGATACCCAAGTAAGTAATTCCATGGCCGAACACACTGTTTCTCTTATTTATCATAACATCATTCTGAAAAGTCGCTCTTTGACCAGAATTGGATAACAAATGTGAAGATGATCAGGTGTCCGGCCCCCCTTCCCGAGGGCTTGGCCAATCTAGTACTAGACAGAATGCTTTCACCGGCGCCTTATTAGGTGCCCTCGAAGGAAGATAAAGGGGGGAATAAAGAGGTCGAAAGCGAGCCTCACTCACTACTCGTCCCAACCGGAGGAATGAGCACCTCCACGAAGGAGGATAACCAGGGAGAAGAATCTAACATTCCCCCTCCCCGAGGAAGGAAGAGGACCACCTCTGAAGATCCAGAAACAGAGGTTTCCAAACGAGGGAAGAAATCTTCGCCAGAGGATCCTGCCCCGGGGGTACCCTTGCCGCACAGTGTCCGCAAGGGAATTAGCCCTCTACCGAGCTATAAGTAATCGAAAAGTACTTAGTAGTGAAAATATCCTACCTTACTTCTGAAGACAATAACCAAAGCTTATATCTTGTAGTTCGGATCATAGCCCTTCTCGACGGAGTTCGTCTTTGGGGGATCTTCTTCCGGAGATGATGGAGAGCGAAACACCTCCCCCTGCCACCCCGCCTCATGAGGCGGGCGACCCTGAAGTGTCGTCGCGGAGGGTTTCTCCTGATCCGCCAAGGCCAGGGGGTAATCCCTTGGCCACCCGGAGTCCTCAGTGTTCGGCTCCTAAAGAGAGCAACAGAAAGAGTCTGGAACCGCATAGTGTGCGGTCGGAAATATTGAAGGATCTTCTGGAGCAAGCGGCCATCTCAGAAGTGCATCGTACACTAATGAGTACGGTAGTTGAAAGGATTTCATCCGCTGAAAGCGGATTGCATGAAGCTTTTATGAGTCTGCTAAAAGGCTTTGAGGTACGTGAAAGTGTATGTTTTTGACGGTATCGCACATGTTAGGTGTGCCCTATGCAGATAGTAGCCCCTGAGACTCTGGTTGTCGTCGAAAACGGCGGCAAACAGAGGATCATAGTCCCAGGTAATAACCAGACCGCCTTTATGTGCAGGTGGCTGAAGCTCCGGTGGCTAGCCGGACTGATGGGTTTGCCGAGCTAAAGCGGCAACTTGATGCGGCAGATGCCGACATCGTGCTTGTCAACAAGCGGCTTGACGAGGCACAGGGTAAGTGATTTCTCCGGTGATCAACGCATAGTAAGAGGAGCATGATGCCAGTATCTTTAATATGTTGTGACTGCAGATGGAGCTACCACCGTGGAGACCCTTCGGGCAGATCTTGCCCGAGCCAAGGAACAAGCAAGGAATAGCGATGCGGCCGCTCTAAAGGCGGTTGAAGAGCTGAGGGCCGAACAGCCCGCGCATCGCCAGAGCAAGGAAAGGATAGCCAAGATGGCCATTGAGTTGAAAGATGCCGCTGACCGTTACCAGCTTCTTGAAAAAGAAAGCCGAGCGCAGGCGACAGGCCTGGAAAAGGCCATGGTAGCAGCCAAGGAAGCCCGCTCTAAAATCAGAGCGACGAAGGAGGAGTTGTATCAAGCTACGGATATCGTGGCTGGGAAGCCCTTCTTGTTGCGGACTCAGTTCAGAGATCCAAAGCATGCTCCTCTTGATCAACTATGGAGTTCGGCGGACGCCTACGTGGATTTGGCGGCAAGTGCTGCTGATGCGGCCGAGTACTTCAAGGATCAGAAAGATCTCGAAGTGGAAAAGCAGTTCTAGTCACAGTTCCATGCTCCAGTGCGTCCGCTGCTATTGAATGAGCGGATGGCCGAGTGGGCCGAGCTCCATAGGTTGTCCGGACTCGCCATGAGGTCCGTTGTGGATCATCTGTGGCCGGGAGGGCCAAGGCCGAATAGTTACTTTAGTTTAGTGCAACAATTCGTTGGTGTTGTGCCGCACATCGACGCTATGAAGAGGTCAGCGTGCATAGAGGGTGCGCGGATGGCCTTTGCCCGTGTCAAGACATACTGGGCAGAGATGGAGGCCACCACTGTTGAAACACAGGGTTCGGCCGTGGGCCGAGTGGCTGCCGAGCACTACTTTGAAGAAGTTCTTGAAGGCGCTCGTTCGATAGAGGCTCAGTGCTCGAAGAATATTATGTTCTAGTGACATGTACTCCCATTGTAAGAACAATGTTTTATTGAGTCATCAAGGTTGTGCTTATACTTTTGCCTGAAAGTATTATGATGCCTCCTGTGCGGCCGTTTATGTATATATGAATATAACCTGAAAGTTTGCAGTCGTCGGCTTCCGCCCCCATGCATATAATGCGGGAGTGTTTGCAAAAAACGCGTATTCACACTTGATCCAACGTCTTGGTCCATTAAGGAGGTGGTAGCATAGCGAACGAGGCAATCGGACTATATTGCTTTAACACTTTCACTTAGCCATAGGAGTTTGACGGTGGGGCTACTATATAGCCCTTGGTACTTCTACGCTCGTCCAAATATGGGGCGCGTACATACATGACAGGGAAACGGCCCTTCGTTAATGCGAAGGAATCTCGAAGATTCCGCTGAGTCATCGAGTGGTTGACCAGTCTCGCGCTATATCATGACAGTCAGTTTTCGGCTTTCTCTACTGAGGTGCTCATCCGGATGAACTAGGACACAATCACAGTAGTTCTCCCAGTGCTACCTTAGCCGATATAGCGGAACGTAAGGTACCAAAACATGGGAGCCGGGCAAACCCAACATTTGACCAAAGACATGATTCGGAGCTGATGCATATAAGGCCAAACTCGCGACGCCGAACACTCCCTAAGGTATTCGGTCTTTATAACATATGCCGGGCTGAACAATGCCCTTAATAATAAACTCCGGGTGTCCCGGTACGTGCAATATCCTGACATGGCCACATGCCAATACGTCGACATCCTTCACGGTTGTATTGAGTATCCGGAGGATGTGAACAACAGGAGACAGTAAAAAAGGTTTACGCAGGGTCTTAATCTAAAAAGAAACCTTTGAGCGGGTCCCTGCTGCACGTTTGCGCCTGTGTCTCCGTTGTGCCATGTCCTGGATGGGTGTAGCACGATTGTCATCTGTAAAAGAGAAGAACTTAGGTGAAAGTTGTCGTGCCAAAAAATTGGTTATTATCAATAAACCATTAAAATTCAAGATAAGTCAAGTTGAGCCAGACTAGCCCTGATTACACGCAGGAAGCCCCTGGTACCATCTAGGAGGGCTTGATCATCAAACCAATCTCATGTGTACGTAGTGGTGCACCAGACTCATCTAACCGTGTCCGTGGTCTTGATGACCTGTCATTTTTTCTGGTTGGTGAGGCCGTCTAGTGCTCGGCGGCTAAAGCCGTCGCACATTCTTCCGCGCGTAGAGCACGCTCAGTATTTCCGCTAACTGTGATGGTGCCACGTGGACCGGGGATCTTAAGCTTGAGAGAAGCGTAATGCGGTATTGCATTAAAATGAGCGAAAGCCGCTCTTCCGAGTAGTGCCTGATAGCCACATCAGAATGGAGCGATGTAGAAAGTTAACCTTTCGCTTCGGAAGTTGTCGGAAGAACCGAATACAACCTCTAGTAATAGAGAGCCCGTGCAGCGGGCCTCTAGGCCTGGTATTACTCCCTTGAAGGTAGTAGTACGGTGGCTTATTTTTGTCGGGTCTATCCCCATTTTGGGGACTGTGTCCTGATATATCAGATTTAGACCACTGCCGCCGTCCATGAGGACTCGTGTGAGATGGTATCCGTTTATTATTGGGTCTAACACCAAGGCAGCCAATTCTTCGTGTCGGATGCTTGTCGCGTGATCCCCGCGATCAAAAGTGATCGGGCAGGCCAACCAGGGGTTGAACCTAGGGGTGACGGGCTCTATGGCGCGTGTGTCTCGGAGTGCATGTTTGCTTCTCCTCTTCGTCACATGGATCATGTTGACTGTTTTAACCTTTGGTGGGAATTTTTTCTATCCTCCAGTGATTTGCTGGCGAGGCTCGTCCTCGTCTTCGCTTGGTGTCTCCACCCCCCTTGTGTTCGGCGTTTATCTTACCTGCCTGCTTGAAGACCCAGCATTCTCTATGGGTGTGATTTGCAGGTTTATCGGGGGTGCCATGAATCTGACATGGTTTGTCAAGAATCTTGTTTAGGCCAGACGGTCCGTCTCTGCTGCCTTTGAAAGGCTTTTTCTGCTGGCCTGGCCAAGATCCCCTGAATCCAGCGTTTACCGCTGTATTATCTGGGCTATCTTCTTTATTTCGACGCTTGTTTTTATTGTGTCGTGGTTTTCCATTACCATCCCTGACTTCGGATGTGCTTGGGTCGCTGGTGCTACTGCGGGCTAACCAGCTGTCTTCGCCCGCGCAAAAGCGGGTCATGAGGCTTGTTAGGGCTACCATTGTTCTCGGTTTTTCTTGGCCGAGGTGTCTGGCGAGCCATTCATCTCGGACGCTGTGTTTGAAAGCTACTAAGGCTTCGGTGTCCGGACAGTCAACGATTTGGTTCTTCTTGGTGAGAAACCTGTTCCAAAGCTTTCAGGCGGTCTCTCCGGACTGTTGAATTATATGACTTAAATCGTCTGCATCTGGAGGTCGGACGTAGGTCCCTTGAAAATTAGCCCGAAAAGCGTCCTCGAGCTCCTCCCAACTTCCAATTGAGTTTCCGGGGAGGCTTTTCAGCCAGTGCCGAGCTGGTCCTTTAAGCCTGAGGGGCAAGTATTTAATGTCATGGAGATCGTCTCCGCGAGCCATATGGATATGGAGGATAAAGTCCTCAATCCAGACCCCAGGGTCTGAGGTCCCATCGTACGCCTCTATGTTCAGTGGTTTGAATCCTTCTGGGAATTCGTGGTCCAACACCTCATCGGTGAAACATAGGGGGTGTGCGGCACCCTTGTACTTGGATGTACCGTGGCATTCGGACGGTTGTGGTATTTGGTTTTGATTTTGTGTCGAAGCACGCTTCCTAGATCCATAGATGGATCTGGTCATACCGGATTTTTGGCGCAAGTCCTCACGTACATCGTGTGTTGACTTATGTGCGTATTTGTTATCCGCTCTATCGCGGTCATGAGGTGGTGGATCCGGCCGGTTGGCCATTTCATTTTTTGGTTGTGTGGGCTCTAAGGCCTCATCGTCGAATTCAGGTAACAGCTTGCGCTTTGGATAGCTCTTTGTGTGGTAACTTCCACCATACTTTGCTTCGTTGTCGAGCACTTTGTTCCACCTATTGTTGAGTGTATTTTGTGCGGCCTTAAGCCTTTGCTTCTGCTTCTTCAGACTCCTCGCTGTGGCAATAAGCCTTCTGTGGAGGTTCTCTTGCTCCAGGTGCGTTTCCGGGATAATGTGTGCATCTTCGTCCGGACTGTTTTCCTCCCAGAGCGGGTTTGATGAGGTTTATACTCGGCGTCGCCGTGTTCGGACGTCGGATCCGTACTATGTTTGCCGCTTGCAGCTTCATCGTGCTCTGCCGCTGGGGCAATGTGGTCGTTGTTTCCTCTGGAGTCGACTGGAGTGTTATTTTCTCTTGCGTTGTTATCGCTGTTTTTGCTATGGCGGGACTTAGAGCGGGGCCGCTGACGTCGGTGCTTGGGTTGCTTCTTGGAGGGGCCATCCTCTGCTGTCTCCTCGCCATTGCCTTTTTGGGTGTATCCACCATGTAAATGTCATGTGATGAAGTGGCTGTCCGGCGCCCTGTGGGCGCTGGTTGCTGTTCGTCTCCTACATCTTCGTCCATGCCGTCGATGTCTTCGGAGTCGAAGTTGAGCATGTCGGTTAAGTCGTCGACAGTGGCTACTAAGTGGGTGGTGGGCGGGTAGCGAATTTCTTCGTCGTCCATATCCCATTCTAGCCGGACATAGTTCGGCCAAGGTTCTCCTGACAAGGAGAGAGACTTTAATGAATTTAGCACATCGCCGAAAGGCGAGTGCTGAAAGATATCCGTGGAGGTGAACTCCATGATCGGCGCCCATTCGGATTCAATGTGCACGGATGCAGGCGGTTCGGAGTCCGTGGCCGGAGACGAATCTAGTGGTTTGGCGACACGGCTCTCGTAAGGGGTGAAGTCAGTATCCGGCTCCATCACCACTGAGAGTGCGGCCTCCATGGCGGGGTCTATCCCTCCGTCCTTGGATGGTGCAATTTGCTCCAGATTAAAGGGCGGAATAGTTGCAGATGCGATCTCCCGAACAATGTCCGATGACAGAGTTACGTCGTGCTCGTCGTGACTGTGCGGCGCACCTAACACGGGCTCTAATCCGTCGAAGATCAAGTCTCCGCGGATGTCGGCAGTGTAATTTAAGTTTCCGAATCTGACCTGATGGCCAGGGGCATAGCTCTCGATCTGCTCCAGATGGCCAAGCGAATTGGCCCGCAGTGTGAAGCCGCTGAATACAAAGATCTGTCCGGGGAGGAAAACCTCACCCTGGACCGCATCGCTACCGATGATCGAAGGAGCCATCAATCCTTATGGTGACGACACAGTGGAACTCTCAATGAAAGCACCAATGTCGGTGTCAAAACCGGCGGATCTTGAGTAGGGGGTCCTGAACTGTGCGTCTAGGGCGGATGGTAACAGGAGGCAGGGGACACGATGTTTACCCAGGTTCGGGCCCTCTTGATGGAGGTAATACCCTACGTCCTGCTTGATTGTTCTTGATTATATGAGTATTACAAGAGTTGATCTACCACGAGATCGTAGAGCCTAAACCCTAGAAGCTAGCCTATGGTATGATTGTATGTTGTCCTACGGACTAAACCCTCCGGTTTATATAGACACCAGAGGGGGCTAGGGTTACACAAAGTCGGTTACAAGGGAGGAGATCTACATATCCGTATTGCCTAGCTTGCCTTCCATGCCAAGGAGAGTCACATCCGGACACGAGACGAAGTCTGCAATATGAAGGAAATATGCCCTAGAGACAATAATAAAGTTATTATTTATTTCCTTATATCATGATAAAAGTTTATTATTCATGCTAGAATTGTATTAACCGGAAACATAATACATGTGTGAATACATAGACAAACAGAGTGTCACTAGTATGCCTCTACTTGACTAGCTCGTTAATCAAAGATGGTTATGTTTCCTAACCATGAACAAAGAGTTGTTATTTGATTAACGGGATCACATCATTAGTTGATTGATCTGATTGACATGACCCATTCCATTAGCTTAGCACCCGATCGTTTAGTATGTTGCTATTGCTTTCTTCATGACTTATACATGTTCCTATGACTATGAGATTATGCAACTCCCGTTTGCCAGAGGAACACTTTGTGTGCTACCAAACATCACAACGTAACTGGGTGATTATAAATGAGCTCTACAGGTGTCTCCAAAGGTACATGTTGGGTTGGCATATTTTGAGATTAGGATTTGTCACTCCGATTGTCGGAGAGGTATCTCTGGGCCCTCTCGGTAATGCACATCACTTAAGCCTTGCAAGCATTGCAACTAATGAGTTAGTTGCGGGATGATGTATTACAGAACGAGTAAAGAGACTTGACGGTTACGAGATTGAACTAGGTATAGGATACCGATGATCGAATCTCGGGCAAGTAACATACCGATGACAAAGGGAACAACGTACGTTGTTATGCGGTCTGACCGATAAAAGATCTTCGTAGAATATGTAGGAACCAATATGGGCATCCAGGTCCCGCTATTGGTTATTGACCGGAGACGTGTCTCGGTCATGTCTACATTGTTCTCGAACCCGTAGGGTCCGCACGCTTAAGGTTTCGATGACAGTTATATTATGAGTTTATGCATTTTGATGTACCGAAGGTTGTTCGGAGTCCCGGATGTGATCACGGACATGACGAGGAGTCTCGAAATGGTCGAGACATAAAGATTGATATATTGGAAGCCTATGTTTGGATATCGGAAGTGTTCCGGGTGAAATCGGGATTTTACCGGATTACCGGGAGGTTACCGGAACCCCCTGGGAGGTATATGAGCCTTAGTGGGCCTTAGTGGAAGAGAGGAGAGGTGGCCAGAGATGGGCCGCGCGCCCCTCCCCCCCTTGGTCCGAATAGGACAAGGAGAGGCGGCCGGCCCCCCTTCCTCCTCTCTCTCCTCTTTCCCCCCCTCCGTGAATCTTATTCCAACTAGGAAAGGGGGGGAGTCCTACTCCCGGAGGGAGTAGGACTCCTCCTGGCGCGCCTCCTCTTGGCCGGCCGCCCCCCCCCCCTTTGAACCTTTATATACGGAGGCAAGGGGCACCCCTAAGGACATAAGTTGATCCACGTGATCATATTCTTAGCCGTGTGCGGTGCCCCCGTTCCACCATAGTCCTCGATAATATTGTAGCGGTGCTTAGGCGAAGCCCTGCGACAGTAGTACATCAAGATCGTCACCACGCCGTCGTGCTGACGGAACTCTTCCCCGACACTTTGCTGGATCGGAGTCCGGGGATCGTCATCGAGCTGAAAGTGTGCTAGAACTCGGAGGTGCCGTAGTTTCGGTGCTTGATCGGCCGGGCCGTGAAGACGTACGACTACATCAACCAAGTTAACGCTTCCGTTGTCGATCTACAAGGGTACGTAGATCACACTCTCCCCTCTCGTTGCTATGCATCACCATGATCTTGCATGTGCGTAGGAATTTTTTTGAAATTACTATGTTCCCCAACAGTGGCATCCGAGCCTAGGTTTTATATGTTGATGTTATATGCACGAGTAGAACACAAGTGAGTTGTGGGCGATATAAGTCATACTGCTTACCAGCATGTCATACTTTGGTTCGGCGGTATTGTTGGACGAAGCGGCCCGGACCGACATTACGCGTACGCTTACGCGAGACCGGTTCTCCCGACGTGCTTTGCACATAGGTGGCTTGCGGGTGACAGTTTCTCCAACTTTAGTTGAACCGAGTGTGGCTACGCCCAGTCCTTGTGAAGGTTAAAACAGCACCAACTTGACAAACTATCGTTGTGGTTTTGATGCGTAGGTAAGATTGGTTCTTGCTTAAGCCCGTAGCAGCCACGTAAAACATGCAACAACAAAGTAGAGGACGTCTAACTTGTTTTTGCAGGGCATGTTGTGATGTGATATGGTCAAGACATGTTGCTAAATTTTATTGTATGAGATGATCATGTTTTGTAACCGAGTTATCGGCAACTGGCAGGAGCCATATGGTTGTCGCTTTATTGTATGCAATGCAATCGCGCTGTAATGCTTTACTTTATCACTAAGCGGTAGCGATAGTCGTGGAAGCATAAGATTGGCGAGACGACAACGATGCTACGATGGAGATCAAGGTGTCGCGCCGGTGATGATGGTGATCATGACGGTGCTTCGGAGATGGAGATCACAAGCACAAGATGATGATGGCCATATCATATCACTTATATTGATTGCATGTGATGTTTATCTTTTATGCATCTTATCTTGCTTTGATTGATGGTAGCATTATAAGATGATCTCTCACTAATTATCAAGAAGTGTTCTCCCTGAGTATGCACCATTGCGAAAGTTCTTCGTGCTGAGACACCACGTGATGATCGGGTGTGATAGGCTCTACGTTCAAATACAACGGGTGCAAAACAGTTGCACACGCGGAATACTCAGGTTATACTTGACGAGCCAAGCATATACAGATATGGCCTCGGAACACGGAGACCGAAAGGTCGAGCGTGAATCATATAGTAGATATGATCAACATAGTGATGTTCACCAATGAAACTACTCCATCTCACGTGATGATCGGACATGGTTTAGTTGATTTGGATCACGTAATCACTTAGAGGATTAGAGGGATGTCTATCTAAGTGGGAGTTCTTTAAGTAATATGATTAATTGAACCTAAATTTATCATGAACTTAGTACCTGATAGTATCTTGCTTGTTTATGTATGATTGTAGATAAATGGCCCGTGCTGTTGTTCCGTTGAATTTTAATGCGTTCCTTGAGAAAGCAAAGTTGAAAGATGATGGTAGCAATTACACGGACTGGGTCCGTAAATTGAGGATTATCCTCATTGCTGCACAGAAGAATTACGTCCTGGAAGCACCGCTGGGTGCCAGGCCTGCTGCTGGAGCAACACCAGATGTTGTGAACATCTGGCAGAGCAAAGCTGATGACTACTCGATAGTTCAGTGTGCCACGCTTTACGGCTTAGAACCGGGACTTCAACGACGTTTTGAACATCATGGAGCATATGAGATGTTCCAGGAGTTGAAGTTAATATTTCAAGCAAATGCCCGGATTGAGAGATATGAAGTCTCCAATAAGTTCTATAGCTGCAAGATGGAGGAGAACAGTTCTGTCAGTGAGCATATACTCAAAATGTCTGGGTATAATAATCACTTGATTCAAATGGGAGTTAATCTTCCAGATGATTGCGTCATTGACAGAATTCTCCAATCACTGCCACCAAGCTACAAGAGCTTCGTGATGAACTATAATATGCAAGGGATGAATAAGACTATTCCCGAGCTCTTCGCAATGCTGAAAGCTACGGAGGTAGAAATCAAAAAGGAGCATCAAGTGTTGATGGTCAACAAGACCACTAGTTTCAAGAAAAAGGGCAAAGGGAAGAAGAAGGGGAACTTCAAGAAGAACAGCAAGCAAGTTGCTGCTCAAGAGAAGAAACCCAAGTCTGGACCTAAGCCTGAAACTGAGTGCTTCTACTGCAAACAGACTGGTCACTGGAAGCGGAACTGCCCCAAGTATTTGGCGGATAAGAAGGATGGCAAGGTGAACAAAGGTATATGTGATATACATGTTATTGATGTGTACCTTACTAATGCTCGCAGTAGCACCTGGGTATTTGATACTGGTTCTGTTGCTAATATTTACAACTCAAAACAGGGACTACGAATTAAGCGAAGATTGGCTAAGGACGAGGTGACGATGCTCGTGGGAAATGGTTCCAAAGTCGATGTGATCACGGTCGGCACGCTACCTCTACATCTACCTTCAGGATTAATATTAGACCTAAATAATTGTTATTTGGTGCCAGCGTTAAGCATGAACATTATATCTGGATCTTGTTTGATGCGAGACGGTTATTCATTTAAATCAGAGAATAATGGTTGTTCTATTTATATGAGTAATATCTTTTATGGTCATGCACCCTTGAAGAGTGGTCTATTCTTATTGAATCTCGATAGTAGTAACACACATATTCATAATGTTGAAGCCAAAAGATGCAGAGTTGATAAAGATAGTGCAACTTATTTATGGCACTGCCGTTTAGGTCATATCGGTGTAAAGCGCATGAAGAAACTCCATACTGATGGACTTTTGGAACCACTTGATTATGAATCACTTGGTACTTGCGAACCGTGCCTCATGGGCAAGATGACTAAAACGCCGTTCTCCGGTACTATGGAGAGAGCAACAGATTTGTTGGAAATCATACATACTGATGTATGTGGTCCGATGAATATTGAGGCTCGTGGCGGATATCGTTATTTTCTCACCTTCACAGATGACTTAAGAAGATATGGATATATCTACTTAATGAAACATCAGTTTGAAACGTTTGAAAAGTTCAAAGAATTTCAGAGTGAAGTTGAAAATCATCGTAACAAAAAAAATAAAGTTTCTACGATCTGATCATGGAGGAGAATATTTGAGTTACGAGTTTGGTGTACATTTGAAACAATGCGGAATAGTTTCGCAACTCACGCCACCTGGAACACCACAGCGTAATGGTGTGTCCGAACGTTGTAATCGTACTTTACTAGATATGGTGCGATCTATGATGTCTCTTACTGATTTACCGCTATCGTTTTGGGGTTATGCTTTGGAGACGGCCGCATTCACGTTAAATAGGGCACCATCAAAATCCGTTGAGACGACGCCTTATGAACTATGGTTTGGCAAGAAACCAAAGTTGTCGTTTCTGAAAGTTTGGGGCTGCGATGCTTATGTGAAAAAGCTTCAACCTGATAAGCTCGAACCCAAATCGGAGAAATGTGTCTTCATAGGATATCCAAAGGAGACTATTGGATACACCTTCTATCACAGATCCGAAGGCAAGACTTTTGTTACTAAGTTCGGAAACTTTCTGGAGAAAGAGTTTCTCTCGAAAGAAGTGAGTGGGAAGAAAGTAGAACTTGACGAGGTAACTGTACCTGCTCCCTTATTGGAAAGTAGTGCATCACAGAAAACTGTTTCTATGACACCTACACCAATTAGTGAGGAAGCTAATGATAATGATCATGAAACTTCAGAACAAGATACTACTGGACCTCGTAGATCAACCAGAGTGAGATCCGCGCCAGAGTGGTACGGTAATCCAGTTCTGGAAGTCATGCTACTAGATCATGATGAACCTACGAACTATGAAGAAGCGATGGTAAGCCCAGATTCCGCAAAATGGCTTGAAGCCATGAAATCTGAGATGGGATCCATGTATGAGAACAAAGTGTGGACTTTGGTTGACTTGCCCAATGATCGGCAAGCAATTGAGAATAAATGGATCTTCAAGAAGAAGACTGACGCCGACGGTAATATTACTGTCTACAAAGCTCGACTTGTCGCAAAAGGGTTTCGGCAAGTTCAAGGGGTTGACTACGATGAGACCTTCTCACCCGCAGCGATGCTTAAGTCTGTCCGAATCATGTTAGCAATTGTCGCATTTTATGATTATGAAATTTGGCAGATGGATGTCAAAACTGCATTCCTGAATGGATTTCTGGAAGAAGAGTTGTATATGATGCAACCGGAAGGTTTTGTCGATCCAAAGGGAGCTAACAAAGTGTGCAAGCTCCAGCGATCCATTTATGGACTGGTGCAAGCCTCTCGGAGTTGGAATAAACGCTTTGATAGTGTGATCAAAGCATTTGGTTTTATACAGACTTTTGGAGAAGCCTATATTTACAAGAAAGTGAGTGGGAGCTCTGTAGCATTTCTGATATTATATGTGGATGACATATTACTGATTGGAAATGATATAGAATTTCTGGATAGCATAAAGGGATACTTGAATAAGAGTTTTTCAATGAAAGACCTTGGTGAAGCTGCTTACATATTAGGCATAAAGATCTATAGAGATAGATCAAGACGTTTAATTGGACTTTCACAAAGCACATACCTTGACAAGATTTTGAAGAAGTTCAAAATGGATCAAGCAAAGAAAGGGTTCTTGCCTGTGTTACAAGGTGCGAAGTTGAGTCAGACTCAATGCCCAACCACTGCAGAAGATAGAGAGAAAATGAAAGATGTTCCCTATGCTTCAGCCATAGGCTCTATCATGTATGCAATGCTGTGTACCAGACCTGATGTGTGCCTTGCTATAAGTCTACCAGGGAGGTACCAAAGTAATCCAGGAGTGGATCACTGGACAGCGGTCAAGAACATCCTGAAGTACCTGAAAAGGACTAAGGATATGTTTCTCGTATATGGAGGTGACAAAGAGCTCATCGTAAATGGTTATGTTGATGCAAGCTTTGACACTGATCCGGACGATTCTAAATCGCAAACCGGATACGTGTTTACATTAAACGGTGGAGCTATTAGTTGGTGCAGTTCTAAACAGAGCGTCGTGGCGGGATCTACGTGTGAAGCGGAATACATAGCTACTTCGGAAGCAGCGAATGAAGGAGTTCATATCCGATCTAGGTGTCATACCTAGTGCATCGGGTCCAATGAAAATCTTTTGTGACAATACTGGTGCAATTGCCTTGGCGAAGGAATCCAGATTTCACAAGAGAACCAAGCACATCAAGAGACGCTTCAATTTCATCCGGGATCTAGTCCAGGTGGGAGACATAGAGATTTGCAAGATACATACGGATCTGAATGTTGCAGACCCGTTGACTAAGCCTCTTCCACGAGCAAAACATGATCAGCACCAAGGCTCCATGGGTGTTAGAATCATTACTGTGTAATCTAGATTATTGACTCTAGTGCAAGTGGGAGACTGAAGGAAATATGCCCTAGAGGCAATAATAAAGTTATTATTTATTTCCTTATATCATGATAAAAGTTTATTATTCATGCTAGAATTGTATTAACCGGAAACATAATACATGTGTGAATACATAGACAAACAGAGTGTCACTAGTATGCCTCTACTTGACTAGCTCGTTAATCAAAGATGGTTATGTTTCCTAACCATGGACAAAGAGTTGTTATTTGATTAACGGGATCACATCATTAGTTGAATGATCTGATTTACATGACCCATTCCATTAGCTTAGCACCCGATCGTTTAGTATGTTGCTATTGCTTTCTTCATGACTTATACATGTTCCTATGACTATGAGATTATGAAACTCCCGTTTGCCAGAGGAACACTTTGTGTGCTACCAAACGTCAAAATGTAACTGGGTGATTATAAAGGAGCTCTACAGGTGTCTCCAAAGGTACATGTTGGGTTGGCGTATTTCGAGATTAGGATTTGTCACTCCGATTGTCGGAGAGGTATCTCTGGGCCCTCTCGGTAATGCACATCACTTAAGCCTTGCAAGCATTGCAACTAATGAGTTAGTTGCGGGATGATGTATTACAGAACGAGTAAAGAGACTTGCCGGTAACGAGATTGAACTAGGTATTGAGATACCAACAATCGAATCTCGGGCAAGTAACATACCGATGACAAAGGGAACAACGTATGTTGTTATGCGGTTTGACCGATAAAGATCTTCGTACAATATGTAGGAGCCAATATGAGCATCCAGGTTCTGCTATTGGTTATTGACCGGAGACATGTCTCGGTCATGTCTACATAGTTCTCGAACCCGTAGGGTTCGCACGCTTAAAGTTCGATGACGGTTATATTATGAGTTTATGTGTTTTGATGTACCGAAGGAAGTTCAGAGTCCCGGATGTGATCACGGACATGACGAGGAGTCTCGAAATGGTCGAGACATGAAGATTGATATATTGGACGGCTATATTCGGACACCGGAATGGTTCCGGGGGTTATCGGATATATACCGGAGTACCGGGGGGTTACCGGAACCCCCCGGAGGTTATTGGGCCTCATGGGCCCAATTGGTGGAATAGGAGAGGCGGCCAAGGGGCAGCCGCGCGCCCCTCCCCTCCCAAGTCCGAATTGGACTAGGAATGGGGGCGGCACCCCCCTTTCCTTTCTCCCTCTTTCTCCTTCCCTCTCCTCTCCTACTCCAACATGGAAAGGGGGGAGTCCTACTCCCGGTGGGAGTAGGTGTAACACCCACGATGCGGCTATATCTCCCACGTGTCGGAGCACGACTTAGAGGCATAACCGCATAGTAGGCATGTTGCAAGAGGGGTAATCTTTACACATCCCATGTACTGAATAAGAAAGGGATAAAGAGTTGGCTTATAATCGCCACTTCACACAATACATAAATATAGCATACATCATCCAGAATACAATCAAGGTCCTACTACGGAACCAAAATAAAGAAAGACAACCCCAAATGCTAGATCCCCGATCGCCCCAACTGGGATCCTCTATTGATCGTCCGGAAAAGACACATAGTAACGTCCCGAATCCTCGTCGAACTCCCACTTGAGTTCGGCCGCGTCCCCTGCACTGGCATCATCGGCACCTGCATCTGTTTTGAGGTAATCTGTGAGTCACGGGGACTCAACAATCTCACACCCTCGCGATCAAGACTATTTAAGCTTAAGGTAGGGAAGGGGTAGTGAGCTGGAGCTGCAGCAAGCACTAGCATATATGTGGCTAACTTATGCAAATGAGAGCGAGAAGAGAAGCAAAGCACGGTCGAGAAGCTATAAAGATCAAGAAGTGATCCTGAAACTACTTACGTTCAAGCATAACACGAGACTGTGTTCTCTTCCCGGACTCCGCCGAAAAGAGACCATCACGGTTACACACGCGGTTGGTTCATTTTAATTAAGTTAAGTTTCAAGTTCTCTACAACCGGATATTAACAAATTCCCATCTGCCCATAACCGCGGGCACGGCTTTCGAAAGTTCAAAACCCTGCAGGGGTGTTGAGGGAGTCCTGGATTAGGGGGTCTCCGGATAGCCAGACTGTATCCTTTGGCCGGACTGTTGGACTATGAAGATACAAGATTGTGTTGGGGAACGTAGTAATTTCAAAAAAATTCCTACGCACACGCAAGATCATGGTGATGCATAGCAACGAGAGGGGAGATTGTGATCTACGTACCCTTGTAGATCGACAACGGAAGCGTTAACTTGGTTGATGTAGTCGTACATCTTCACGGCCCGACCGATCAAGCACCGAAACTACGGCACCTCCGAGTTCTAGCACACGTTCAGCTCGATGACGATCCCCGGACTCCGATCCAGCCAGTATACCTGAGGTGCAGCGAACTACGGTGTTGAACATCGGACGCATTTGGCACACACGCAATACCATCCCATATGACCAGCCAGGAGAATGAAAGCAAAGTCTCCAAAAAGAAAGATTGCTCTGTCAGGAAGGCCCTCACTAATGATGTATGGATTTCGCAAGTTGACATGGCAAATGGCATTACCGCCGGGCACATACAGGAGTTTACCATCCTTTGGGAGAAGTTGGATGGGATAACCTTAGATCAAGCCACGAATGGCACGATCATTTGGAAACTTACAGAGCACGGTATCTATTGCACTTCATCGGCCTATTCGCTACAGTTGGAGGGGCGCACCTCCACACCACTTCTAAAGACCGTTTGGAAAGTCCGGGCTACACCAAAATGCAAGTTCTTCGCTTGGTTGATCATTCACAACAGAGTATGGACGACAAATAGGCTACAAACGGAGAGGGTGGCCAAACTGCGGTTTGTGTCCCCTTTGTAGCCAAGTCCAGGAGTCAGCGGCGCATCTCCTATTCCCATGCCAATTCTCGATTGTAGTTTGGAATGCGGTAAAGGCGAGGACCGGACTGAGCAATATTGTCACAGCTGACTGGGTGGCTATGCAAAGTGTCAGACATTGGTGGACTGAGATTGTGCTTACACGCTCGCCTAACGGAAAAGGGATGGCCACCCTCCTTATGCTTATCTCTTGGGAACTTTGGAAGAAGAGGAATGCTAGGGTCTTCCGGAATGTTTCCGCACCTTTGATAATTCTCGTAGAAAAAATCATGGATGAGGCAGTCCTGTGGGCTTTGGCGGATGCCAAAGGGCTTGATGTATGCTTTATCTTTGCCATTGTATGGTTGTTGTCTTAGGACTCTGTTACAACTCTCTCTTAATTAATGAAATGGTAAATCTTTTGTCTTGTTTCAAAAAAAAAGAAGCAAAGCTTAATGTAGATGAATCGTTTGTTCAGGAGACGGGAGAGGCGGGTGCCGGCATGGCACTGCGTGGCTTCACGGCCTAAACGGCGATGTTTAAGCCCATTTATCGGTCTAACAGTTTGAGAAAGTTAATTTTCTCCAGAGAAATGAACTATTGAGCTAACTAAACAGGCCTTGCAGCACCGTTTACCGCGCCATTTACATCCATAGCGTTACCACAATGGAAAGGCCATATTTGCTGCGCTTTGCGGCCTATTCAATTGCGCCGATCAGCTGAAGCACCTGGGGTGACGTTTGATGGCAGTAGAAAGGAATATCGTCTTCATTAGTGAACTATTTGGTGGCTGCAGAGCTAACCTGATGAATGAACGACGCCCAAAAAAAAATGATGAACGAACGATCCGCATTGGCCTGCAATGCTCTAGATGGTGCCTTATTTTGCTTGACATTCTGTTGCCATAAGAACACAGAATATGCTCTATATCAAATCAACGACTTTTTCCCCCACATCAAATCGAGGATTTTTTGTTGGTGCCAGGAGCCATCAACACACCAATTTTTACCTTCTGATTCTGAAGGATTTGCTTAGCGGTGCAATCTAAAGAATAAGACTTAAATTTGTTGCTACGATGGCACTATAATTTACCTTCCAACTTTGCAATGATTGATATCAAAGAATGTGATGAAAAACCTCATCGTTCCTACTGTACTAACCAATACCAGGCGTCATAACATGTCATCTCTTAAGAGTTGTAAAGAAGCAGGTAGTGTTAATCTTTAGAGGCAAAGCAGGTTTTCTTGAAACACATAGATTTGGTTGATCTACAGGTGGAAACATACTAGTACACAAAATTATGCTAACCACTGAAACTTTAATCATACAAAGACTTGGCAGACTGAATCCTTGACTTCTTGCTTTTTGCTTTCAGGACCTTCTCCTCGGACTTCTCAGTTTTAGAAATGGCCCTGGCAACTGCTTTCATTTTCCTCACATTTTTTGTCCTTTTAGGTTGCACGCCCTTTTTTATTTTCCTGGTTAAAGAGAAAGGTGATCAGGTAAAAAAAAAAGAGATTCATCATTATGCATATGCCAAGAATATGTGTCCTGGAAGAAACAGAACACACTCCAAGGGTAACAGGTAAGCCATAATAACAGAAGGAAAGCACAAGAGCATACTTGGGTTCACTAATTCACTTTCAGGAGCATATCAGGGAACAGCCTTGGAGGAGCTAGGAGAATAAAGAATAACATAGAACCCTAATTTTGTCCACATTTTAGTGGCATTCCACACAACTTTAATAGGAAACCCTAATCATGGTCTGACAATGAGAAAAAGAGTTTGACAATTTAAATATCTGATCTTAGCTTTAAACATCTGATGCATTAGGACGATGTAATACCAGGGACATATTTACTTTATGTATTCCAGTTGAACAGCTATCCTAGAAAACGTTATGGACAATCTACAGTGTTAAAAAAATATTTACCAATTCTAGGACCCTTCCTGTTATGCTTGTATATTTGTTCATTAATAGCTAATGCCAAAAGATGAAGCAAAACAGCAGTTTATCCGAGACCCTTAATCCTCAGGATCTACTAGTGAAAAGCTACGGAATAAATACAAGATTTAACTGGCTTTGGGTTGATAAAGGTCATCAATACTTGCATAATTCACGGAAACAAATTATATTATCGGAATTGATGAGAAGCTGCCAGGATGCTGTCGAGTGAAGGGTGACAAACTTTACAAATTTCAGTAATTGATCTAAGGGATTAACGCAAAATGTGGTCAGGGCTAAGAGGCAAGTTCGAATAACTCTCTATGGTCAGTGTCAGCACCTATTATTTTTGCATTACTTTAACCTCTAGCGACTTTTTTTTCCCTCGACAGCTTTTCCCATGCAAAAAGTTACAATGCGGTGTAACTTGAACAACTCACAAGATAGCACGTTTGCAGTTTGGCCAGTACAATTACAGCAACCAGATGAGGGGCGCAAAAGCAATCGATGGTACGCATTATACCAAGTATTTCGTAAGCAAAAAATGCTCAATTCAAGTAAGGTACTCCCTCCGTACCAAAATATAAGACGTTTTGCAGTTTAAATTGAACTGCAAAAACGTCTTATATTTTGATACAGAGGTAGTAGAATACAATTTTCAGACAAACCATCCTAGTTAGCCAGAGCAACAACATTAGTGGAGTGCATAGTAGATAAAACATGTGTTGAAACATCTGAAACTATCTATCGCCAACTCGATTACACATACAAATGAGAGGTAATGCTCGACAATGTCTTCAAAGTAGCACATGTTTTACATTATTCTAATCAATCATGCCCTCGATGCTGCGGTGCCGAACAAAATCAATGATGAAGCAGAGTGGTAGTGCAGGCTTTCAACTATTGGTAGCATGCAGCGCTGCGAGGAGTGGCTAGGGTGTTCGCGTTATTTGTTATGCTATAACATTGCTCGATCTATGGTCCAGCATGGACCTTTTGATCTCGGCACTAGCAGCTCAACTTCTGCAAGCTATTTTCCTCCTTCCCTCAATGAAAAAGAAGGTGCAATCGCTTGCTTGCGCCTGCTCTACAAAAAAAGTGTGCCCTCATGCATAAACACGAAACGCTGTATGAATCATCCAATAAACTTCATGCAGTGTTCTTCGTAATGGTAATGTCAAACTAATCAGTCTGTGTTCAGCTCATCCGACATATTACATGTTACTGATGTTACTCAAATTCCCCAATTTAAACTGCCCCCAAGTCAGTTTTTTTTTTGGACCGGAGCTCCCAAGTCAGTGAACTCATAAAGATTGACCTCGACCCTGAGGAATTGATTCCAACAAATAAATAGTGGGAATAAAAAGTAATCAGCGTAATCCTTTTGCTCACCTGTTGATCGAACTGAGGGCAGCCGATGAAGAGGACGGCTGCTTCCCCTCGGACGTATCCATCGCTGCGAAAGGGGAAAAACACGGAACAAATCAGGGTCAAGGGAAGTGGAAAACCAACAAATCGATGAAGAAAGACAAAGGCTCAAAAGAAAAACTACGTTGTGGGGCTTCTGCTGCGGTGGACGCAGCGGGCGCGCCCTCGGAGGCGTCCATGGCGGCGGCGCCGGCGCCATTCTTGGCCTTGTTCTTGTTGCGGCCCTTGGCCATGGCTGCGCGCGCGCCCTTCTCCTCGTCCTAGGGTTTCCCCGGGCGCTTTGGTCGGCTCGGTTGTGTCTCTCTCCGCCGCCGTCTCGGCAGGGGCGGAAGTTGTATCTTTGCGATTGCGACGAAAGAAAGCGGGCCTGGTGAGGCCTGGTAGCTAGGCCCATGAGTTTTGGAAGGACGGCTAGCAAACCTCACGGGCCCATGACACGTCTCTCTCGACTGAGCCCAAATTGCCTCAAAACAAAACTGAGCCCAAACATTTCTGATAACTGAGCCCAAATATCTACTCCCGTGCCTCCACTTCGCAGGTCCCCTCAAAAAATTAAAACTTCGCAGCTGTCGAGTCAGGACTCAGGAGTCGGGACCCCGGGATGGATCACGAAGCGGAAGATGATACCGTAACAGTTTAGGCCTCGTTTGGTTCATAAAAATTCGAGAGGATAGGATTTTTATAGAATTTTTTCCTTTAGAGCCCCTTTAATTCATAGGAATGGATTCATATTCCTACATAGGATTGGTTCCTATCCTCCACATTTCATAGGAAAATAAAAATGAGCCTAGACTTAATGAAAAAATTCTTTTGGTGTCAACTAAATGATATCTTATTTTCTATTCCTACTCATAGAATTTGGGATACATGTCATCTCATTTCCTATAAAATTCTTATTCCTACGATAATTCTATCATATGAACCAAAAGAGGCCTAGTGACTGTAGCAAACACATGACTAGATGTTTCGTTGATAGAGTACTACTGTACAGCACTACTCCTTCCGTCCCATAATATAAGAACGTTTTTGACACTACGACTACACTAGTGTCAAAAACATTCTTATATTATGAGACGAAGGGAATAGTACTTTTCTGTAGCAGTTCATCTCACACGTTGCTGTCTTAATTGATTGATCAGGCGAGGAAAAAAGGCAGGCTATTGTGCTCCTCTGCCTTTTTTGCCGTGACAGGCACGTAAATTAGTAGTCCTCAACGAGTTAATACTACCAGCACGCAGCAACTGAATATCTTTCCCTGCCACAAGTACACATCAAAGCTTACACGAATCGACCGGAAACATCTTGAACGAGCGATTTACTACTGGTCCTACTCCTACACCGTCACTTTCCTGGGGGGGGATGGCACTCCATTTTTCTGGACGCGATGATCCGCGGGCCAGGGGCATGCACGGCACCATAGACAGAGAACGACGGCTCAAACCCCAGGCTCCAAACGCCTGGGGCCAAACATGCCGGCCACGCTGCCGCCACGTCGTCGGCCCAACCAAAGTCACAGCAAACCAAAAGAAACGATTTCCTGACCTGAATTTTTCAGCGGTCCAAAGGACGGCACTGCTACGTAGCAGCATCCCTGCGTGCGTCGCCAGGAAGAGGAAAACCTGACCACGTCAATGAACCCAGGCCACATCCCGATCAGCCCTTCGCCACCACCACCGGCTGCCTCGCCTCGACGGGAACGGCAGGCGAGGACACGGCGCAGACACTTGGAGCCACCCAGTTCGCGCAGCCTTTCAGATAACACTACATTTTTTCAGTGCCGTTCGGGTAACAGC
Source organism: Triticum dicoccoides (assembly GCF_002162155.2). NCBI lineage: Eukaryota > Viridiplantae > Streptophyta > Magnoliopsida > Poales > Poaceae > Triticum > Triticum dicoccoides. The sequence goes on from NC_041382.1 coordinate 189,880,017, forward strand.
CATAATAACTGCCACTCTGCTCTTCCACTATTACCGGCCCACGACGACCACCAGCAGCAGTAGCACTCGCAGAGTATCAGGAGATGGAGGGCGTCGCTTTCGTTTGTGGATCGGCGATCGGGCGAGCTGACCAACCAGGCCTGCAGGTGCAGGGAAGAGAAACGGGAGAGAAGGGGAGCACGCAACGTGGTGGGCTTGCCACGCACGCGGCCACTGAGCGCGACAAACGTAAAGGGCAAACCACGCAAAGCGATCGGTCGATCGATCATCCGCGTTTTGGATGGAGCGCGGGCTCGGATCCCTCCAATTGGCGACGGACGGAAAAGCCCTCGGAACATGATATACTCCTACAGAGCAGGCCGCGGCGGCAGGGGCCAGGCCAGGAGGCGTGTGTGGACATGTAGTGAGGATGTTTTCTGTCGTTTTCATCTGTCTGATCGGATCATCTTGCTTGCGCGACCAACAGATCGATGATCGGGGCTATGTGCTGAATGGTAGTATGCTGCATGTAGGGCTGCTGAGTGGGTGAGTGAGTGAGGCGGGTGCGTGCATTGCCATGCTCTGGCCGACACCGGCCGTGTCGATTGTGATCGGTGACCCGTAGGTAGGGAACGGGTTTTGGGCGTTTAGCGGTTGGAGTGTGCTGAAGATGACATGCCCCCTGATTATGGGCTTATCTGATGGGATTTATGGACAACTCAGATCGATCTTCGATGCACACTGCCTTCCTCTAGTTCGGTTTTTTTTTAAACTCTAAGGGTGCGTTTGGTTCACATCTTTGTTTCAGGGCATTTTGCATGCCTGTCTTGGTTGGGCCTGTTTGAGCTTAGACTAAAAACCAATATATGCATTTAGTTTGGTTGCATGAATTAGGCTTCGTGCATGAGAGGAGCAATTAGTTAGCACGCTGTTTGATTGCCTGTGTCGCCGTTATTTGGTTGCAAACGGCTAAAGATGTGATCATCACTTTTGACCTTACCACACACACTGAACATTATTTTGTCCTAACTAGAAAATAAATGACAGTTTATCCTAACTACTAGCAAATAACAGTACAAGTTATTAAGAATCAATATGGTTGAATAGGGGAAAGTTCAATGATACTAACTAGGTGGAAGTTCATTCTCTTCCTCTTCCTCTTCTTCTGTTGTTGTTGTGCTTCTTTTTCTTCTTCTTCTTCAGATTCTTGTCTGGCCTATGTTACCCCACATTGTCTCAATCCCACTCCAACCTTTTGTTCTTTCATGCTTTGTTGTCAAACACCTTCACACCATGGCCGGAGCTGATCACCTCATCAGGAGTCACATCTTCCTCCTCTGGCACAAGTTCATCAATTCCCCATTGCAGGATCCAGCTGTGAATGATGCAACATGCAAGAACAAGCTCGACCTGGGTAGGGTATGTTGGGGAATATAGTAATTTCAAAAATTTCCTACGCACACGCAAGAACATGGTGATGCATAGCAACGAGAGGGGAGAGTGTTGTCCACGTACCCTCGTAGACCGAAAGCGGAAGCGTTAGCACAACGCGGTTGATGTAGGCGTACGTCTTCACGATCCAATCGATCAAGTACCGAACGCACGGCACCTCCGAGTTCAGCACACGTTCAGCTCGATGACGATCCCCGGACTCCGATCCAGTAGAATGTCGGGGAAGAGTTCCGTCAGCACGACGACGTGGTGACGATCTTAATGTTCTACTGTCGCAGGGCTTCGCCTAAGCACCGCTACAATATTATCGAGGATTATGGTGGAAGGGGGCACCGCACACGGCTAAAAGATCAATGATCAATTGTTGTGTCTTTGGGGTGCCCCCCTGCACCCGTATATAAAGGAGCAAGGGAGGAGGAGGGCGGCCCTAGGAGGGGGCACGCCAAGTGTGGAGTCCTACTAGGACTCCCTAGTCCTAGTAGGATTCCACCTCCCATATGGAATAGGAAAAGAGGAAGGGAAAAGGAGAAGGAAGGAAGGGGGCGCCCCCCTTCCCTAGTCCAATTCGGACCAGACCAAGGGGAGGGGTGCGGCCACCCTTGAGGCCCTTTTCCTTCTTTCCCGTATGGCCCAATAAGGCCCAATACGTATTCCCGTAACTCTCCGATACTCCGAAAAATACCCGAATCACTCGGAACCTTTCCGATGTCCGAATATAGTCGTCCAATATATCGATCTTTACGTCTCGACCATTTCGAGACTCCTTGTCATGTCCCCGATCTCATCCGGGACTCCGAACTCCTTCGTACATCAAAATTTATAAACTCATAATATAACTGTCATCGAAACCTTAAGCGTGCGGACCCCACGGGTTCGAGAATAATGTAGACATGACCGAGACACGTCTCCGGTCAATAACCAATAGCGGAACCTGGATGCTCATATTGGCTCCCACATATTCTACGAAGATCTTTATCGGTCAGACCGCATAACAACATACGTTGTTCCCTTTGTCATCGGTATGTTACTTGCCCGAGATTCGATCGTTGGTATCTCAATACCCAGTTCAATCTCGTTACGGGCAAGTCTCTTTACTCGTTCCGTAATACATCATCCCGCAACTAACTTATTAGTTGCAATGCTTGCAAGGCTTATGTGATGTGCATTACCGAGAGGGCCCAGAGATACCTCTCCGACAATCGGAGTGACAAATCCTAATCTCGAAATACGCCAACCCAACAAGTACCTTCGGAGACACCTGTAGAGCACCTTTATAATCACCCAATTACGTTGTGACGTTTGGTGGCACACAAAGTGTTCCTCCGGTAAACGGGAGTTGCATAATCTCATAGTCATAGGAACATGTATAAGTCATGAAGAAAGCAATAGCAACAAACTAAACGATCAAGTGCTATGCTAACAGAATGGGTCAAGTCAATCACATCATTCTCCTAATGATGTGATCCCGTTAATCAAATGACAACTCATGTCTATGGTTAGGAAACATAACCATCTTTGATCAACGAGCTAGTCAAGTAGAGACATACTAGTGACACTCTGTTTGTCTATGTATTCACACATGTATTATGTTTCCGGTTAATACAATTCTAGCATGAATAATAAACATTTATCATGATATAAGGAAATAAATAATAACTTTATTATTGCCTCTAGGGCATATTTCCTTTAGTCTCCCACTTGCACTAGAGTCAATAATCTAGTTCACATCGCCATGTGATTTAATATCAATAGTTCATATCACCATGTGATTAACACCCACAGTTCACATCGACATGTGACCAACACCCAAAGGGTTTACTAGAGTCAATAATCTAGTTCACATCGCTATGTGATTAACACCCAAAGAGTACTCTGGTGTGATCATGTTTTGCTTGTGAGAGAAGTTTAGTCAACGGGTCTGCCACATTCAGATCCGTAAGTATTTTGAAAATTTCTATGTCAACAATGCTCTGCATGGAGCTACTCTAGCTAATTGCTCCCACTTTCAATATGTATCCAGATTGAGACTTAGAGTCATCTGGATCAGTGTCAAAACTAGCATCGACGTAACCCTTTACGACGAACCTTTTGTCACCTCCATAATCGAGAAACATATCCTTATTCCACTAAGGATAATTTTGACCAATGTCCAGTGATCTACTCCTAGATCACTATTGTACTCCTTTGCCAAACTCAGGGCAGGGTATACAATAGGTCTGGTACACAGCATGACATACTTTATAGAACCTATGGCTGAGGCATAGGGAATGACTTTCATTCTCTCTCTATCTTCTGTCGTGGTCGGGTTTTGAGTCTTCCTCAACTTCACACCTTGTAACACAGGCAATAACTCCTTTTTTGACTGTTCCATTTTGAACTACTTCAAAATCTTGTCAAGGTATGTACTCATTGAAAAAAACTTATCAAGCGTATTGATCTATCTCTATAGATCTTGATGATCAATATGTAAGCAGCTTCATCGAGGTCTTTCTTTGAAAAACTCCTTTCAAACATTCCTTTATGCTTTGCAGAATAATTCTACATTATCTCCGATCAACAATATGTCTTTCACATATACTTATCAGAAATGTTGTAGTGCTCCCACTCACTTTCTTTTAAATACAGGCTTCACCGCAAGTCTATATAAAACTATATGCTTTGATCAACTTATCAAAGCGTATATTCTAACTCCGAGATGCTTGCACCAGTCCATAGATGGATCACTGGGGCTTGCATATTTTGTTAGTATACTTAGGACTGACAAAACCTTCTGGTTGCATCATATACAACTCTTCTTTAATAATCCCATTAAGGAATGCAATTTTGTTTATCCATTTGCCAGATTTCATAAAATGCGGCAAGTGCTAACATGATTCAGACAGACTTAAGCATAGATACGAGTGAGAAACTCTCATCGTAGTCAACACCTTGAACTTGTCGAAAACCTTTTTGCGACAATTCTAGCTTTGTAGATAGTAACACTACTATCAGCGTCCGTCTTCCTCTTGAAGATCCATTTAATCTCAATGGCTCGCCGATCATTGGGCAAGTCAATCAAAGTCCATACTTTGTTCTCATACATGGATCTCATCTCAGATTTCATGGCCTCAAGCCATTTCACGGAATCTGGGCTCATCATCGCTTCCTCATAGTTCGTAGGCTCGTCATGGTCAAGTAACATGACCTCCAGAACAGGATTACCATACCACTCTGGTGCAGATCTCACTCTGGTTTACGTACGAGGTTCGGTAGTAACTTGATCTGAAGTTACATGATCATCATCATTAGCTTCCTCACTAATCGGTGTAGTAGTCACAGGAACAGATTTCTGTGATGAACTACCTTCCAATAAGGGAGCAGGTACTGTTACCTTATCAAGTTCTACTTTCCTCCCACTCACTTCTTTCGAGAGAAACTCCTTTTCTAGAAGGATCCATTCAAAGCAACGAATATATTGCCTTCGGATCTGTGATAGAAGGTGTACCCAACATTTTCTTTTGGGTATCCTATGAAGACGCACTTCTCCGATTTGGGTTAGAGCTTATCAGGTTGAAACTTTTTCACATAAGCATTGCAACCTCAAACTTTAAGAAACGACAGCTTAGGTTTCTTGCCAAACCATAGTTCATACGGTGTCGTCTCAACGGATTTAGATGGTGCCCTATTTAACGTGAATGCAGCTGTCTCTAATGCATAACCCCAAAACGATAGTGGTAGATCGGTAAGAGACATCATAGATCGCACCATATCTAATAAAGTACGGTTATGACGTTCGGACACACCATTATGCTGTGGTGTTCCAGGTGGCGTGAGTAGTGAAACTATTTCACATTGTTTTTAACTGAAGGCCAAACTCGTAACTCAAATATTTTACTTCTGCGATCATATCGTAGAAACTTTTATTTTTTGTTACGATGATTCTCCACTTCACTCTGAAATTCTTTGAACTTTTCAAATGTTTCAGACTTGTGTTTCATCAAGTAGATATACTCATATCTGCTCAAAATCATCTGTGAAGTTCAGAAAATAATGATACCTTCCACGAGCCTCAATATTCATCGGACCACATACATCAGTATGTATGATTTCCAACAAATCTATTGCTCGCTCTATTGTTCCGGAGAACTGAGTCTTAGTCATCTTGCCCATGAGGCATGGTTCACAAGCATCAACTGATTCATAATCAAGTGATTCCAAAAGCCCATCATCATGGATTTTCTTCATGCGCTTTACACCAATATGACCTAAACGGCAGTGCCACAAATAAATTGCACCATCATTATTAACTTTGCATCTTTTGATTTCAATATTATGAATATGTGTATCACTACGATCGAGATCCAACGAACCATTTTCATTGGGTGTGTAACCATATAAGGTTTTATTCATGTAAACAGAACAACAATTTATTCTCTTGCTTAAATGAATAACTGTATTGCAATAAACATGATCAAATCATATTCGTGCTCAACGCAAACACCAAATAACACTTATTTAGGTTCAACACTAATCCCAAAAGTATAGGGAGTGTGCGATGATGATCATATCAATCTTGGAACCACTTCCAACACACATCGTCACTTAACCCTTAACTAGTGTATGTTCATTCCGCAACTCCCGTTTCGAGTTACTACTCTTAGCAACTGAACCAGTATCAAATATCGAGGGGTTGCTACGAACACTAGTAAAATACACATCAATAATCTGTATATCAAATATACCTTTGTTCACTTTGACATCCTTCTTATCCGCCAAATACTTGGGGCAGTTCCGCTTCCAGTGACCAGTCCCTTTGCAGTAGAAGCACTTAGTCTCAGGCTTAGGACCAGACTTGGGCTTCTTCACTTGAGAAGCAACTTGCTTGATGTTCCCCTTCTTCCCTTTGCCCTTTTCTTGAAACTAGTGGTCTTGTCTACCATCAACACTTGATTTTTCTTGATTTCTACCTTCGTCGATTTCAGCATTACGAAGAGCTTGGGAATCGTTTCCGTTCTCCCTTGCATATCATAGTTCATCACGAAGTTCTACTAACTTGGTGATGGTGACTAGAGAATTCTGTCAATCACTATTTTATCTGGAAGATTAACTCCCACTTGATTCAAGCGATTGTAGTACCCAGACAATCTGAGCACATGCTCACTGCTTGAGCTATTCTCTTCCATCTTTTAGCTATAGAACTTGTTGGAGACTTCATATCTCTCAACTCGGGTATTTGCTTGAAATATTAACTTCAACTCCTGGAACATCTCATATGGTCCATGACATTCAAAACGTCTTTGAAGTCCCGATTCTAAGTCGTTTAAGCATGGTGCACTAAACTATCAAGTAGTCATCATATTGAGCTAGCCAAATGTTCATAACATCTGCATCTGCTCCTGCAATAGGTTTGTCACCTAGCGGTGCATCAAAGACATAATTCTTCTATGCGGCAATGAGGATAAACCTCAGATCACGGATCCTATCCGCATCATTGCTACTAACATCTTTCAACTTAGTTTTCTCTAGGAACATATCAAAAATAAAACAGGGGAGCTAAACGCGAGCTATTGATCTACAACATAGATATGCTAATACTACCAGGACTAAGTTCATGATAAATTAAAGTTCAATTAATCATATTACTTAAGAACTCCCACTTAGATATACATCCCTCTAATCCTCTAAGTGATCACGTGATCCAAATCAACTAAACCATGTCCGATCATCACGTGAGATGGAGTAGTTTCAATGGTGAACATCACTATGTTGATCATATCTACTATATGATTCATGCTCGACCTTTCGGTCTTCGTGTTCCGAGGCCATATCTGTTATATGCTAGGCTCATCAAGTTTAACCTGAGTATTCCGCGTGTGCAACTGTTTTGCACCCATTGTATTTGAACGTAGAGCCTATCACACCCGATCATCACGTGGTGTCTTAGCATGAAGAACTTTCGCAACGGTGCATACTCAGGGAGAACACTTATACTTTGATAATTTAGTGAGGGATCATCTTATAATGCTACCGTCAATCAAAGCAAGATAAGATGCATAAAAGATAAACATCACATGCAATCAATATAAGTGATATGATATGGCCATCATCATCTTGTGCTTGTGATCTCCATCTCCGAAGCACCGTCATGATCACCATCATCACCGGCGCGACACCTTGATCTCCATCGTAGCATCGTTGTCGTCACGCCAATCTTATGCTTCTACGACTATCGCTACCGCTTAGTGATAAAGTAAAGCATTACAGGGCGATTGCATTGCATACAATGAAGCGACAACCATATGGCTCCTGCCAGTTGCCGATAACTCGATTACAAAACATGATCATCTCATACAATAAAATTTAGCATCATGTCTTGACCATATCACATCACAACATGCCCTGCAAAAACAAGTTAGACGTCCTCTACTTTGTTGTTGCAAGTTTTACGTGGATGCTACGGGCTTAGCAAGAACCGTTCTTACCTATGCATCAAAACCACAACGATAGTTTGTCAAGTTGGTGCTGTTTTAACCTTCGCAAGGACCGGGCGTAGCCACACTTGGTTCAACTGAAGTTGGAGAAACTGACACCCGCCAGCCACTTGTGTGCAAAGCACGTCGGTAGAACCAGTCTCGCGTACGCGTACGCGTAATGTCGGTCCGGGCCGCTTCATCCAACAATACGCCGAACCAAAGTATGACATGCTGGTAAGCAGTATGAGTTATATCGCCCACAACTCACTTGTGTTCTACTCGTGCATAACATCAACGCATAAAACCTAGGCTCGGATGCCACTGTTGGGGAACGTAGTAATTTTAAAAAATTCCTACGCACACGCAAGATCATGGTGATGCATAGCAACGAGAGGGGAGAGTGTTGTCCACGTACCCTCGTAGACCGAAAGCGGAAGCGTTAGCACAATGCGGTTGATGTAGTCATACGTCTTCATGATCCGACCGATCAAGTACCGAACGCACGGCACCTCCGGGTTCAGCACACGTTCAGCTCGATGATGATCCCCGCACTCCGATCCAGCAGAATGTTAGGGAAGAGTTCCGTCAGCACAATGGCGTGGTGACGATCTTGATGTTCTACCGTCGCAGGGCTTCGCCTAAGCACCACTACAATATTATCGAGGATTATGGTGGAAGGGGGCACCGCACACGGCTAAGAGATCAATGATCAATTGTTGTGTCTTTGGGGTGCCCCCCTGCACCCGTATATAAAGGAGCAAGGAAGGAGGAGGCCGTCCCTAGGAGGGGGCGCGCCAAGTGTGGAGTCCTACTAGGACTCCCTAGTCCTAGTAGGATTCCACCTCCCATATGGAATAGGAAAAGAGGAAGGGAAAGGAGAAGGAAGGAAGGGGGCGCCCCCCTTCCCTAGTCCAATTCGGACCAGACCAAGGGGAGGGGTGCAGCCACCCTTGAGGCCCTTTTCCTTCTTTCCCGTATGGCCCAATAAGGCCCAATACGTATTCTCGTAACTCTCCGGTACTCCGAAAAATACCCGAATCACTCGGAACCTTTCCGATGTCCGAATATAGTCGTCCAATATATCGATCTTTACGTCTCGACCATTTCGAGACTCCTCGTCATGTCCCCGATCTCATCTGGGACTCTGAACTCCTTCGTACATCAAAATTCATAAACTCATAATATAACTGTCATCGAAACCTTAAGCGTGCGGACCCCACGGGTTCGAGAATAATGTAGACATGACCGAGACACGTCTCCGGTCAATAACCAATAGCGGAACCTGGATGCTCATATTGGCTCCCACATATTCTACGAAGATCTTTATCGGTCAGACCGCATAACAACATACGTTGTTCCCTTTGTCATCGGTATGTTACTTGCCCGAGATTCGATCGTCGGTATCTCAATACCTAGTTCAATCTCGTTACCGGCAAGTCTCTTTACTCGTTCCGTAATACATCATCCCGCAACTAACTTATTAGTTGCAATGCTTGCAAGGCTTATATGATGTGCATTACTGAGAGGGCCCAGAGATACCTCTCCGACAATCAGAGTGACAAATCCTAATCTCGAAATACGCCAACCCAACAAGTACCTTCGGAGACACCCGTAGAGCACCTTTATAATCACCCAGTTACGTTGTGACGTTTGGTGGCACACAAAGTGTTCCTCCGGTAAACGGGAGTTGCATAATCTCATAGTCATAGGAACATGTATAAGTCATGAAGAAAGCAATAGCAACAAACTAAACGATCAAGTGCTATGCTAACGGAATGGGTCAAGTCAATCACATCATTCTCCTAATGATGTGATCCCGTTAATCAAATGACAACTCATGTCTATGGTTAGGAAACATAACCATCTTTGATGAACGAGCTAGTCAAGTAGAGGCATACTAGTGACACTCTATTTGTCTATGTATTCACACATGTATTATGTTTCCGGTTAATACAATCCTAGCATGAATAATAAACATTTATCATGATATAAGGAAAGAAATAATAACTTTATTATTGCCTCTAGGGCATATTTCCTTCAGGGTAAGGGTGGAATGGCTCCTGATCCACGATATTAAACCTATTCTTCAGATCTCCAAATGCCCTCTCAACCGTTACTCTAAGGCCGGAGTGTCTGAGATTGAATAGTTCCTGAGGAGTCCTAGGATAGTTCCTACCAAAAAAACTCGTTCAGATGGTACCTGATTTTTCTAAAGGGTGGAAGAACACCTGGCTGACATGCATTGCCAACATCCCCTAGGTAGAACTTGCCATCGGGGATATTGATGCCATCAAGACGACTCATGTTGTCACTGAGAATGTTAGCATCATGTGCTAATCCTTCCCAGCCAGCCAACACATATGTGAACTTCATGTCGAAGTCAACACCAATAAGCACATTCTGGCTTGTGCATTGCTTCCTCCCTCTATATGTTATAGCTTGTGACATCGGCACTCTGGCAGTGACATGGGTACCATCTATTGCCACAATGCAATCCTGGAATGACATTACAAGATGGTGTTATGGCTACAACAGAACAATAACAACATATCAAGGCATGAACTACATACTGTGAGTGCTCACCTTGAAGTATGGATACCATCTTGGGCTAGTGCGAACCTTAGTAGGAGTCTGGCTGGTTGGTGACACGGTCATCTCTCCTCTGAGTTCCTCAACAGCATACAAAACTTGCTTGAAGTACGTGGAGATGGTCTCCGTTGATCTCGTGAAGGTGTTGTGTACAACCCTGAATTTCTGGTTATGACCAACAACATGGCGGAACATGGCTACTTGCTCTTCCACGGTGGTGTGGATGCTATCTTCTAGCAGCCCCCTACTCTTGAACGTCTACACAAGCCTGGTGAAAAGTGCTCTTTTCATTCAAAGCATCCACAGAGCCTCTGTGTCGTTGCAGTCGTCAATGTAGTTCAGATTCTCTATCCTCTCTTGATCTCGGATTAGCATCAGACCATACCGGATAAGAGGTTTGTCATTACGACGAACAACTCTCTTATGGACCAACAAGATCCAGGCCTGAACCACAACTATCAGTGCTGCTGCCCGAATTGGAAGCTTGGTCCGTTCATCCACAATCTAAGCAACATCCATGATGCGATCAGCAATGTTGCAATCGACCCCGAATGCTCCTACCGAATGGCCTAACATAGGAGGGGAGGTGGTAGGTTACCAGCTTCGGGGTCGGGGAAGACATGATCGAGATGGGGATGGTCGGGCGGAGTGGAAGAAGAAGGGTAGAAGCAGCTACCGCTGCAGGGGAGTGCTACTACCGCCACCAAGAGACGAGGATGGCCGGATGGAGTCGAAGAAGAAGGGGAGAAGCGGCTACGGCTGTCGGGGAGTGTTGTTGCCGCCCTCGCAGCCGCAGATCTGAGTCGTCACCACCATCGGTGCCAATAACAAAAGAGGGCTTTTCCTAGAGCGAGGGGTGAGCGAGTAAAAAGGGTGGCGAGGGTATATTTCAAGCCATCCCACCTCCGCCGACCCTCCCACCCCTCGCCACCATCTTCGATCTAATTCCGCCTACACGGCGTCTTCCTTTTGCACCCGACTCAGCCTGGCTCACTGGAAATGGCCGATTCGAGCGTTCGCAACGAGCCAGACTCTGGGGTGCTTTAAATTCTATGTTGATGTGAGTCAGACTGGTTGCACGTAACCAAACAACCCATTTTCATCCCGTCCGAGTCTGGTTTGGCTGTACGCAGCCTACCAAACGCATCATAATTCACTATAAAGTGAAAATTTCGCATTACTTGGATTCTAGCAAGGTGTACAACAAAAGAAGAGGACTCCGGTGTGAAAGGATCGAGAAGAGGTGTCTAGAGAGGGGGGGGGTGAATAGACTCTTAGTAAGAAAAGTTGCAGTTTTAAATTTCTTTAAGTTGAAGTGGAGTTTTGGCACAAGTTTAAGCATTCATAATACATATCAAGCAAGCATGATAAGAGTATATGAGCAACGGAAAGTAAATCATGCAAGTTGGAAGAATGTAACGGGGTGGGATTTGAGTGTGCAAGCGCAATTGGAGACACGGAGATTTTTGGCGTGGTTCCGATAGGTGGTCTATCGTACATCCACGTTGATGGAGACTTCAACCCACGAAGGGTAGGTTGCGCGAGTCCACCGGAGGGATCCACCCACGAAGGGTCCGCGAAAAAGCAACCTTTTCTATCCCACCATGGCCATCGCCCACAAAGGACTTGCCTCACTAGGGTAGATCTTCACGAAGTAGGCGATCTCCTTGCTCGTACAAACTCCTTGGTTCAACTCCACAATCTTGACGGAGGCTCCCAAGTGACACCTAACCAATCTAGGAGACACCACTCTCCAAAAGGTAATAGATGGTGTGTTGATGACGAACTCCTTGCTCTTGTGCTTCAAATGATAGTCTCCCCAACACTCAGCTCTCTCTCATAGGATTGGATTTCGTGGAAAGAGGGTTTGAGCGGAAAGCAACTTGGGGAAGGCTAGAGATCAAGATTTATGTGGTTGGAATGGAGTATCTTGACCCCAACACAAGTGTAGGTGGTTCTCTCTCAGAAAATATATGTTGGAAGTGTAGGCATGTTCTGATGGCTCTCTCACTGAATGAAGAGTGGGTGGAGGGGTATATATAGCCTCCACACAAAATCTAACCGTTACACACAAATCACCAAACTTGGTGGGACCGAATCATGAAACTCGGTCAGATCGATTTAGTTTAAAATGTGAACGTTAGGATTTTCGATGGGACCAATATTACCAACTCGGTAGGACCGATGTGCTAGGGTTAGGGTAAAGCCTCATCCCAGTTGGACCGATTACACCAACTCGGTGGGACCGATTTGGGTAATAAGCAAAACAGAGAGTTGGCCAAGCAAACTCGGTGAGACCGATTGCATATTTCGGTGAGACCGAAATTACTGCAATAGGCAACAGAGAGTTGGCAAGCCCATCTCGGTGAGACCGAGATCCCATTGGTGTGACCGAATTGACTAGGGTTTCTGGCAGTGGCTATGTCAAGTGAACTCGGTAGCGTCGGATAGGAAATTTCGGTGGGGCCGAGTTTGACTTTTGGTTTGGGACATATGTGGATGTGAGAAAGTGGTTGAGGGCTTTGGAGCATATCACTAAGCACTTTGAGCAAGAAAGCCATCAAGCAACACCTTATCCCCTTTTAATAGTATTGGCTTTCCTATGGACTCAATGTGATCTTGGGTCACTAAAATAGAAAACATAGAGTCCTGAGCTTGAGCTTGAGCCAATCATTTGTCTTCATCATCTTGAAGGGGTCCACATCCTCTAGTCCACGCCACTCCATTTTTGAACTTATCTGAAACATACTAGATGAGAACATTAGTTCAACAAGAGATATGTTGACATTAATTACCAAAACCACCCAGGGAGCACTTGTGCTTTCAATCTCCCATTTCTGGTAATTGATGACAACATACATCAAAGCTTTAGATAAAGATACAGAGAATAACCAGTAAAGCTTTGGAAAGACATGTAACATGCATAGCCCCCCCTACATGTATGCAATCATGCAAATATGGAATATAGGATCATGTGAATGCATAAGCATGACAGAGTAAGCAATGTGTTACATGTATCTGGGCTATATGCATCAGAGCAAAAGATGTGAATATAGGAAATGTAGCTACATGCTCATGAGTCCTTCTTGCAAACAGTATGTACATCAGCAAGAAATCCTCATTGCACATGAGTGTGATGCATATACTTACCTTGTGGTCTTGAGTTGGCTTAGGAAGGAATGAACCTGAGTAAACAAGGTTAGATAACACAGATACATCTACAAGCTAGAGCAAACAAAAGAAACCACAAGAGTACCAAGACTGGGATGACATATAGAGAGTGAGTACTGAGTACTCTATTGGATATAGACATGTCCCCAAGGGAAAAATATATGCAATGAATTCAAATATTTCCTTCCCTAGTAGTCTTTCTCCCCCTGAATCTTGTATTGGATAATGGGAGAGCATAGGGAAACAAAATCAGAGCAAAATAGATCATAAATATAAACATAACATAGACATGTCTTTCCCCTCTTAAAGACATGTGACTTCTCTCCTCTTGAACACCAAGCATCTGGTGCCTATCTCTCCCCCCTTTGAAGAGAATAAGCTTTGATGTGATCTCTCTCCCCCTTTGACATTAATTTCCAAGAAGGGATCTTCTGGAGTGTGAGTCAAAAAAGTTTGGTACTTGAGTCACAGAGCAAAGCAGCATATATATTGTGATGCTGGTAGAGGACAAGAATCATCGAGTGGAGCTGGAATAAAAGTGCAGGAACAAGTGGCAAATTGTCTTCTCTGCAATGAAATCGGTGATACCGAGTTGTAATCTTCGGTGGTACCGAATTGGTTCGGTGTGACCGAAAGCAACAGATCGGCATGACCGAGTTCAACACAGAGAGAACACTTGTCACCTCAGCTCACTAGGCAAATAAGTTCTCTCAAGGATTTGCAAGGAATCGACTGAAAGGTTTGCAATGAATTGGATGCAGAAAATGCATAACTAAACAGATAAAAGAAAATCTAGATGAAGTTTTTTTAATTTTGAAAAAGGAAAGGGAATAAATATGCAAAGGACAAATGCAAAAACTCAAGGAAACACTAGAGAACTTCATATAGAATTGGGTGGTGACAAAGTCACCTATGTTAGAGTATTGACTAAGGAGTCAAGTGAGAACACTTGATCATAAGTCATACTCGTCGTTTAAGCTCAAAATGGGGTTACCATTTTTAGTTTAAGCATTTGATGTATTTCACATCTTGTTGAGTTGCTTTGACCCATGACTTGAGGTAAAGCTTCTCTAAGATGGAATGACATACCTTGGGTGGTGGTGTTGATCTTGATAATGTAGTTGAACTTGCGTGGGGTGCTCACGGTTGATGTAGCGCATGAATGGTTGGGAGCACCACTTGGAGTTGAGTTCATTTACCTACGTGGGTTAGTCTTGCAAGGAAGGGCACTTGTGTATCCAAAATGAAAATCATGAAATTTGATACCGAATGAAATTTGATATATAGAATTTGTCAAAGGATATGTTGAGGGGTTTCATGCTTCCTTGTCTTCAACCACCATTGTGTAGAGAGTTGGTGATGTAGAGATTGCTCAAGATGTGAGTGAGTTGCAATCTCATGGATTTAGATTCATCCAAGTACCTACAAGGGTTAGATAGCATGCAAGGGTGCAAGAATATACAAGACATATGATCATCATCATAAGAGAAGTATCAAGGATTAGTCATAGGCTCATGCCTTGCATGTATCCAGATGGAGTTCCTACTCCAAGTTTGAAGAATCAATGATGTTCAATTCACCTCTCAAACGGCAAAAGACTTCCTCATCAAGCGGTTTGGTGAATATATCCGCCAATTTCTTATCGGTACGAACATGTTTAAGATCAATGTCCCCTTTAGCAACATGATCTCGAATGAAATGGTAACGAACTTCAATATGCTTAGTTCGAGAATGTTGCATGGGATTTGCGAGCAACCTTAATAGCACTCTTGTTGTCACAAAGTAATGGAACATGTTTCACATTGATCCTGTAATCTTTAAGAGTTTGGGTCATCCAAAGTAATTGGGCACAACATGAACCGGTGGCAATGTATTTCGCTTCGGCGGTGGATAAGGATACTGAGTTTTGTTTCTTGGAGGACCAAGACACAAGAGATCTACCAAGAAATTGACAAGTACCCGAAATGGACTTTCTATCAACCTTGTCTCCGGCATAGTCTGAATCAGAATAGCCAACAAGATCAAAAGAGGACCTCTTAGGATACCAAATGCCAAAATTTGGTGTATGTATTAAGTATCTCACTATCCTTTTCACAGCCTTAAGATGACATTCATTGGGGACCTGTTGATATCGTGCACACATGCACACACTTAGCATAATATCGGGACCAGAGGCACATAGATATAACAATGATCCAATCATAGAGCGGTAAACCTTTTGGTCAACCTATTTGCCATCCTTGGTCAAATCAAGATGTCCACTAGTTGGCATGGGAGTTTTCATACCTTTGCTTTCTTGCATGTTGAACTTTTTGAATAAGTCCTTGGTGTACTTTGTTTGAGAAACAAAGTTGCTTTCCTTAGTTTGTTTGATTTGCAAACCAAGAAAGAACTTGAGTTCACTCATCATAGACATCTCAAACTTCTTCGACATTAGCTTCCCAAACTTTTCACTAAAATGAGGGTTAGTCGAACCAAATATGATATCATCAACATAAATTTGGCATACAAATAATTCACCATTAACCCTTTTAGTAAAAAGAGTAGAATCTATTTTTCCAATCTCAAAGCCTTTCTCAACAAGAGATATGTTGACATTAATTACCAAAACCACCCAGGGAGCACTTGTGCTTTCACGGTGATTTGTCCTTGGCCCTCCGACCAGGACGACATGTTGCCCATTGGATGGGGCTCGACCACACAAATGGTGTCGGTGTTTGGGAAGACGATAGCTATATTAGTGTACACATCTAAATTTAAAAAAAATGATAAGATGCATCTCATAGCTCATGAGACTACACCCTGTCGAATCATGAGACTATATCTGGTCGAATTTTAACTCGTATAGACTCATGAGCTATGACATGCATCCAACCATAGATTTCTTAGACCTGTTGGGAGCCCCCCCAAAACTCTACTTTTATTCATCTCCCTTTCTTTTCCTTTGCAATAACTTTGGTTATGCTAAATGTGTGACCCTATAGGACTGTATATGTAATCATGCATGAGAACCTTTATTAGTCAATAATAATAGCGGGCCCTGGTAGGTCGTATTTGGTTCATGTATATATGCAATGATCATACCAATTTTATGACACGGTTAACACAAAACGAATCATTTCAACAATGAGACCGGAAGTAAAGACACCAACGATACGAGAGGTATTGATACTAGGTACGATTGGTGAATGGGAATAAATCAAGATTTTTCCTTGATGACCAGCTCAAGATCCTCTAAGACAACATCTTTAACAAGAAGGCGACTGTACCAAAAGGTAGCTAGAGACTACGAACATCCTAGTAGGTACTATATAGAATAAAAGAGAGTGTAGGCCATGATGTGTTCAAAGCTAAGTTTCCTCACCATTAGTGCAGTGTGCCTCTTCAAAATTATGAACCATAACAAACAAATCTATGTAACTGCACTTATGGCTATGTTCAATTTAAAAAAAAACAAGGCCATTAGTGTAGTGGTGTTTTAAAAAAACTATGTTCTCTTTTGAAGAGGATTGAGGTGGATTTTGACCTATAGTGGATGTAAACCTCCCCAATCCATTCAAATCCCCTTCAAACCAAACAAGCCCTAAGTGGGTCACAAACCGTGTATCTTTGCAACTACACTTAAACATATAATTGTTGATACACTTCTATAACTGAATCTGAATAGATCACATCAACAAATCAAATATAACATATTTTATAATCGTAAGTATAAAAACACACAATCGACATATCTAGATCATGGCTTCTAAGAATGTCATATCTGATAGACTTTAGTGTTGGGGAACGCAGTAATTTCAATTTTTTCCTACGCACACGCAAGATCATGGTGATGCATAGCAACGAGAGGGGAGAGTATTGTCTACGTACCCTCGTAGACCATAAGCGGAAGCGTTATGACAATGCGGTTGATGTAGTCGTACGTCTTCACGATCGACTGATCCTAGTACCGAAAGTACGGCACCTCCGTGATCTGCACACGTTTGGCTCGGTGACGTCCCACAAACTCACGATCCAGCAGAGTGTCGAGGGAGAGCTTTGTCAGCACGACGGTGTGATAATGGTGATTATGATGCTACCGGAACAGGGTTTCGCATAAGCACCACTACGATATGACCCAGGTGGATTATGGTGGAGGGGGGCATCGCACACGGTTGGAAACAATCAACTTGTGTGTCCTAGGGTGCCCCTGCCCCCGTATATAAAGGAGCAAGGGGGAGGCCGGCCAGCCCTTGAGGCGCCCAAGGAGAGGAGGAATCCTCCTCCTAGTAGGAGTAGGATTCATCCTTTCCTAGTCCTACTAGGAGGGGGAAGGAATGAGTGGGAGAGAGGAAGGAAAGGGGGGGCGCCACCCCCCTCCTAGTCCAGTTCGGACCCAAGGGGGAGGGGGCACGCGGCCTGCCCTGGCAGCCCCTCTCTCTCTCGACTAAGGCCCATCTAG